>NC_133651.1:230237994-230837994 GCF_009905375.1 Apium graveolens | reverse complement strand
ACTCTTGGCTTGGAAACTGCTATGCAAAGAAACATAACTGCAGCTTTTGATAATTCAATGATATATTCTTATATGGTCGCTGGAAGCTCAGGGAAAGTTTGGAAACTTTTGGCTCTAGTAGTATATGCGGAACAAAGGTTCAGCGAGGCTGAGACCATTGCTGACCTTGCTTTCGATGAAACTGAAAAAATTGACCAGTTGGAACTTCTTAGGTTGAAAGCTCCACTTCAAATTGCACAAGAGCAGCCCAAGCAAACAATTGAGACCTATAGAATTATTCTATCCCTGATACGAGCACAAGGAGAGCACCAAAGGAAGGACTTGGATTCTCAGGTTTATACATTTTATAATTGCTTTTACAGATGTATTTCGTTTATAACCTAGGTCACAGTTTTGACATCAGATACGCTTCTAGGATTATGTGTTCTTCTAATATTAAGAGTTGGAAGCAATTATCCTATAATTGTTTTTACATATTTCCATGTTTCTCATGGAACAAGGTTAGAAACTGAAGCTTGGCTAGATCTAGCAAAGATTTACTCGGATCTTGATTCATGGCGCGATGCTGAAATTTGTATAGGCCCCAAGTCTGTTGATTTTTAATTCCCCAGGTGTTGGCATACAACAGGTACAATGCAGCTACCATAAATCTAGTTTTCTGAAATTCAAATCAATTTTTCTAATTGCTTTTGGTCCACACAGGTACCTTATTTGAATCTCGATCACTATACAAGGAAGCACTAGTTGCCTTTTTGATTTCATTGTCTATAGCACCAGACTATATCCCGAGTATAGTTTCAACAGCACAAGTGATGGAGATTAGGTAGTCAAACACTTCCTATTGCAAGAAGCCTTCTAATGAACGCGTTAAGACTAGAACCTACTAATGACGAGGCATGGCTTCACCTGAGGTTGATTTGTAAGAAGAAAGGGTCACTGTATTATAGTTAATACATAATACTGTATATAGTTAATACTAAACCTGTGAACTTCGGTTTAAAAACCCTTTTCATGCTAAGACATTGTAACTTAATTGGGTTTAGCGACTTTAAAATTGGTTTTATGAACATGATAATTATGTTTAGTAAGGTGCACTTATGTTTGTAAAATTGTAAAGTTGTTTTTAATCTGGGGCTAATAGTATATTTTTTAATATTTAAATATGGAATAATGTCACAAATTATAAGTATTTAGCGTTTGGGAAATAGTTGTAATTTGAGTATAATATTTAATAAAAATTAAAAATGTGATGCAAGTACGGAGGCCTACCTTGGTAATTATTGTTGTTAAATATGTAATTATATCATTGGGAAGAAATTGTAACTGTAAGCGAGAAGCCTATTTTTGCATGCATGCCCAGTGTCCTATATAAGAGCATCTCCAACCATCATAGCTAGAGGTGGCCAGACGGCCGGTTTGAGTCGGACCGCCCGTGAACCGGATCACCTAAAACTCGCTTGACTCGCCTCGTTACGTGCCGGTTAATTATTCGGCACTAACCGGCTTTAGAAGCGAACCGAACACGAATCAGGAGTACAAAAACCGCGAACGGACCGGCACGGCACGCAAACCGGCCCGTGTGATTTGTAAACGAATAAGAACTGTATTTGTCATAATTCGGCCCGTTATTCGGCCCGCTATTCGGCCCAGTATTCGGCACAGACCGGCCCGCTATTCAGCACAGACCGGACCAACGGTCACCTGCGCAACGTTCACCTGCAACTTGGAGCTCTCCAACGTTCACCTGCAACTGCAACCTCCTCCAAGGCTCCAACGTTCACCTCTTTCTCTATAAATAATCTCGACCTCACTGTTAAGCTGTCTCACTATCAATCTCTCAATCTCTCTGACTCACTCGATTTATCTCTGTTCTCTCAAGCTCTCTGCTCACAAATCACAATACAGTCACAGCCTCACACACAGGTCAATTTCCGGCG
Organism: Apium graveolens; assembly: GCF_009905375.1. Taxonomy (NCBI): domain Eukaryota; kingdom Viridiplantae; phylum Streptophyta; class Magnoliopsida; order Apiales; family Apiaceae; genus Apium; species Apium graveolens. The sequence goes on along the minus strand of NC_133651.1, from coordinate 230,836,057 downwards.
AGTTGAGTTCAATTTTTTCGAACAAATACGGCAACACTACAACAAATTCCGGCGAGTTCAATTTTTTCAGGCAATTCTTTCTGAACAATGGAAGAAGGAAGGGGTACTATTTCTTCTCAGGGATCGAGTCAAGCAACTTCTATGCGACCTCCTCGACCGGAAGTTGGTAAAATTCTTCCTCAGTTTTTTTGTTTTTATGTTCATATTCGTGTTCTTAAATTTTGTTTTTGTTAATATAAATTTTCATTTTTTTATGTTTTTTGGTTTATTAAAATTTTGCATTTTTAATACGTAGGTAGTTTTTTTTATGTTAATATAATTTTTTTGTATATATTCGAATGATGTATATATTCGAAAGATGTATAATTTTTTTTATGTTTTTTGTATATATTCGAATGCTGTATAATTTTTTTTATGTTTTTTATGTTAATTTTGTATATATTCGAATGATGTATATTATTAATTTTGTATATGTTCGAATTTTGCAGGGCCCTCTTGTACGTCTACGAGACATTCCTCGCACGTTTGGAATTATTTTTCGAGACAGGCAGTACCGGAAGATCCCAACAAATTTAAATGCTTTTGTTTACTTTGTATTCAAAGCGGCCGAAATCAATCCCCGTTTCTTCACTCTAAAGGTGCAGGCACAGGTACACTTGATCGACACTTGAAAATGCATCACGGAATTTCGAAACAAAGTCACGAAAGTGGAGAAGCACGCGGAGAATCACCGCAACAAACACAAATTGGTGGTTTTGTGACATCGTCTCCCGGTGGCAAATAGGGTACGTGATTTGCTTGATTGTTATGCACGTGGTACTAAGATATTTTCTTACGTTTACGAGCCAAATGTACATCTTGTTATTATTGAGTGTGTTAATATTATTACTACTTTAAAAGCATATGAAGAAGATAATTGTTTTGGTGCAATTATTGTTGATATGAAAAAAAGTGGATAGAATATTTTACCGAATTTCCTTTTATTTATGGTGTTGCATGTCTTATTGATCCCGGTGTTAGAAAAGAAGGTTTAGAAAATATGTTAGAACATTATTACTCGGTATTAGGAGTTTCATATAATCACGTGCTTTATGTGCAAAATTGTTTAGACTTGTTACACCGTCTTATAGATCTATACACTCCTAGAACTCAAAATATTATACCACCTAAGACTAGTCAGTCTAGTAGGTTTAATCCCACATTGCTTGGTATCCTAACTAAAAAACAAAAGTATAGAATTTCCGAAAATGCATCTACACCTCAAACTTCATTTAGCATGCTTAGAGAGTTTTTTTCATATAACTATGAGTTCGATGAGGATTTTTCAATGCTAACATGGTGGAAGAATCACGAGAACCAATTTCCGGTATTAGCTAAAATTGCAAGGGACATTTTAGTAGTTCCCGCCTCTACCATTGCTTCCGAGTCTGCTTTTAGTGCCGGTAGAAGAGTATTGGACGAGAAAAGATCAAGTCTTGCACCGGATGTGGTCAAGATATGTGTTTGCAAAAAGGATTGGGATCAAGCGGCAAAGAGACAACAAGGGATGAAAAAGATGATTCGGACGGCGAAGAGGATACTTGGATGACGATGGACACTTCATCGGAATCGGGTATGTCAGCGAACGATCCACGAGAAGAAGAAGAATTTGATTAGTTGATACTATTTGTTTGCCTTGTATTTTTAAAATTTGTTATATTTTGTATCTTATTTTTAGAGAGGAGTCCTCTCAAATCAATTGTAACATTTTTTTAATTAATAAAATTTATAGAGGTACCGTCCTCTTTTCCTTATAAACATGTTAGTTTAATAAATTCAAAAAAAACACAATTTTAAAAATAACAAATTTGTTTTTATTATTTGATTAAATAAAAATGTTGAAATGTCTTAAAAATTGAAAATGTTAAAAATTGAAAATGTTAATAACTGAATGATTATATGATTATATGTTAAAAATTGAAAATGTTAAAAATTGAAAATGTTAAAAATTTGCAGGGAGTTCTGGTACTTTTTCGAGACACTTTTTCTTATAGAGGTACCGTCTTCTTTTTCTTATTTTAATACATATTAATTTTTAAAATTTGGAAATATATTTTGAACAGAAAAAATGAAGATAAAAAAAAAAGAAAAAAGATTTTAATTCTCACCAATCACAAAATACCTTCTTCTTAAAATAATTAATTACAAATATTATTATGTTTCAAAAATTACCGAATTAAATTAATCAATTTATGTTTACAATATTGTAACTTTAATCTTTACAATCAATTTGTAAATCAAATTGAGAAGATTTTATGTTTTTTATATTACAACAACTCTGATTCATTAAAAATGTTATAACTAAAATGTTAAAAATGTTATTTTATTATGAATCAGAATTTTATTATAACTAAAAGAATATTCAGCCATTTAAATATTATCTAAATAGTTAATTTTGATTCTAGCTGTACAAGTTGGTAATTTGTATTCACATTTCAGTTTTCAGTCACACACAGACACAGCAGACATGCACATTCATAATAAATAAATAAAAAAACCGAGTGGGTGGGTGGGACTCCCACCGTGGGAGACAGACTGTCAGACTGAGACAGGGAGAGTAGTGGACCAAAAGCTTTGCAAAGTTGAATTCGCCTAACTCGTCTGAACGAACGAACCGGCTCGGATTCGCTGAATTCGCCTAATTCGGATAACTCGCCTAATTCACGAGCCGATCCCGGGTTATCATTTTATCAAACCGGCACGGCTCAGCTCGGCTCGTTCACTTTTACGTGCCGTCCACGGGTTACTTGCTAACTGAATCGGCTCGCCGGAAATTCGGCACGGCACGGCCGACCCGATCGTCTGGCCACCTCTAATCATAGCTAAAATGGTTAGCCAAATCAGGAATATGTAAAATTTTATTGAATCTGTAAGACCATGCACTCCGGTGGTAGTAGTTATAATCATTAGCTATATTCAAAAATATTGTTTTATTCCTATTTTTCAGATTTGTATGTATATATATTAACTTTATATAATAAAATAAACTTAGTTAATACTTAATTCAATACATGAATAAAATATATAATTGTAAGTTAATAATTATTACAACTGAAAATATAATAACATATAAATATTACAAAAATATTTTAAATAAAAAATTACTAATAAATATTGTATTATATATATTGTTTGTTAAAAATAATTAATAAATTTTGTTAATAAGAGAACAATATTTTCACACTTAATATTATATAAATTGAAAATATTATATATAAAATAATAATTTTAATATTTATGTATTAAATATTATATAAATATATGCATGTATTAATGTGTATGTGTACGTAGTAATGTGTAGATTTAGGTTTAAACATGAATTAAATCTGACGTGAAAGATATAGCTAACACCTACAGATTCAACAAATATAGAAGACAAGATGAAGGATATTTTAAATTTTTGCTAACAGGTGATGTGGTTGGAGTGGTGTTTTTTTTACCTAATATCTATATCTCAGTGCCACATAGGATTTTTAGCTAACAGGAGGTCATGGTTGGAGATGCTCTAATACATGGTGTTTGGTGTTTGTTTTCATTAAGCAAAATACAGAAAGCCTTGCATCGTACTTCCATAGCTCAATTAGTTCCACATTTTTATTTTTCAAACATGAAGCTAGTAGGAAATAATATTCAAACCTTGTCTTTAGATATGATCGCGACATTACTCAAATTACTTTTAGTTAAAAGTTTTAAAGATTTCTTCAATTTCTTCATGGCCTGGGCCAGAACACAGAGGGCATCTGCTATAGTTCATTTACTGGAGTTTTTTCCACTACGTGATCTTTACAAATTTCGTCAACTTGGTAGGCCGGCTGATATTACGTGCTTTGATCGATTTTTCAGGATTAGTGAGCAATTAAGGATTGGTGATGGTATCTTTTATGCTAGGTGCAGACAAATTCTTGCGGGTGAAGGAAATATCAAAAACCATTTTTCTGTGCTTGATTTGGCATCTAACGGGCAGTTACTGTATATGGTAGGCTTGTTTGTATTCAAAAACTTATATACGAGGGAGGATACAAGCGTGGCTACACTCCACGATCATGTGGCCATTCGAAACCACCCATTTTATCGGAGGAATATTGCCTCTGTGCTTACACAAATTGAAAACATCAAACGAAGCGTTGTGGTTCATAACAGTAGTCCCCAATTTTTTTTTGTGGCCTTGTGCCCTATCCATTCTCCGACTAATGAGTTTCCTGGTTTAAGTATGCCTGGAATGATAGGAGAATGTGGGTTGTATAATATTGCCATTTTGCTTAATGAGTTCACGAGGAATGCAGCATAAATGTTCGGATGTTGGTTGCAAAATTGTTAGAATAAGCCGTTAATATATGTTAGGTGCATTTTTCTCTTTGTGTCGGTATTTCGTTTAAAGTTATGGGATGTTACACCAGCTATATGTACTGTTTGATATATGTATATGGGGCTGGTATAATATCATTATTAAGTTATTTGTCCTTATCATTTAGATGTATAAGGCAGGTGTTGCGTTAAGGTTATGTCATTTTAGTCGCGTTAAAAGTTTGGTTCCTTCTGTTTTTGAATCTGAAATACAAAGGTGCTGGCGAGCTTGTCATATAGTTTTTCATATGGTTTATATGGTTGTCCAAATATTTTTTTTCTTTTAAACTGTTGCTACTCCCTGTTGGATTTGGTACGACACAATAAAATGCACAATGCTCTACGAAATAACGAAATCAAGAATTTTGTCAATTTTTTCGTTGTTTTAAGTCTGAACTTTGTAGCGATAATCGTTGTTTTTTGTTGCTAAAAATGTGTCATGCCTGTTTTTATTTTAAAAATTACGGGAACTTTTGTGTGGCAGTCCTAGACGACCTCTGGATTTTGTGGTTAATGGTACTGGTGGATGTGTAACAGAAAATCACAAACATCAAATGAAGTTAATTTAGGATTGTCAAGAATGGGGAAATTAAAATGCTTGATATCAAGGAAAGCGGTGATGTTGTGGTTATGGTGTCTAGTGATAGGTTCATATTATTGCATATTATTAATACCTAATTTATGTCCGTTTTCGTGATTTTATTAATAAATAAATTGTTTTACTTTGTTTTGTAGGAAAATAAATAAAATCAGAATTTGAGTTGGAAAAGGTGCAAAAAAGCAAGGAGGTGGACTATTCTAGAAGTCAAGGGAATTGGAAGATAAATAGAATCCTTATTGGAGAAGAAGAAGAATTTACTTTAAGAATCCTACTTGTATTCCAAGAACCCAACCCTTATATTTTCACTATATATATGGGTCCCCCTCTTGTATTTTACACATTTAACATTCCAACACCTAAGACACCCAATTAGTTATTTGTTTTGTTCATCATTTTATCATGTGTAGCTAAATTTGTTCCCTGGGATGAAGATGAAGTTAATTTAATTACTTTGATATCTTCTCGTTCCTATTATTTGATTCTCATGATTTTTCTTGGTACTTAATTGTTTAATTGACAAAGTGATTTTTATATATCATTGTTACCAGGTTTATTTTTCATAACTTATGCTTGCTCCATGAAGTTTTGATGGGTTATTGTTGCATAACAAGTTTCATAGTATATGCTTGTTTCGTTAATTAAAATTTATTTGTGAAGAAAAGAGAATTGATTTTAGGGCGAGTTAATTTTAATTGTGATTGATTAACGGATTCAGATTCCTAGGTTTTTCATATTATTTGATCTATTTGCTAATTAGGTTAATTCAAACTCCTCTCAAATCTTATTGTCTAGTTCGCCTGATTTAAATTGTTAGGGTTTTGAAAATTCATAGTCTCTGTGGATCGACCTGTATTTGCTACAATTAACCGCTGTGCACTTGCAGTTATTTTACACATCAAGTTTTTGGCGCCGCTGCCGCGGACTATTGTTAATTTGCATTCCTTGATATTTAATTCTTCGGACTAGTTTTTTTGTTTTCTCTTTGTTTTTTTAGGGAATCGTGAAGCGGAGGAAAGTTTGGAAAAAAAGATTGCTAGGAGGCCTCGCCGTCTCTTTTGGAATTTTTGAAAGCACTTTTCGGTATTCCGTATCACCTCTCTATTTTTTTTTCTCACTTTTATTATTGAAAACTCCAAAAAAAAAACAATATTTGAAAAAATCAAAAATATTAGTTAGTTAATTGTTAAAAACCAATTTGTTGCATCATTCATTCTCTCACGTAGAATCACATCATTTAGATTTTCTTTTTGTATTTATTGCTTTCCATCTTATACAATTGTGGTGATTGCTGGAGGAAAGAGGTACGTACAATTTAGAATAATACATGTAGTGTAGTGCATCCATAAGTGTTTATTATCTTGTTCTTTGTGTGTTGCATCATCTAATCAATCTTAAGGGCGCCACCCCATTACAAGATAAGGTGAGGGATTTCATCACCCTTTCCTTGGCCCACAAATCACTAATTCCTTCATCTTGCATTAACCCACCTCAATAAAATTAAGTAGACGTTGGCCCCTAGGATTTCGAGCTCAATTAGGAAGGTACCTAAAAGAGGAAGTAAATTTGGAATTATTCGAACTTTTGGTGACAAGGAAAGTGTATCACTTACCTGGCCAATTTGGATTGGTGACTAGGCTAGCGGTTCTCTAATTCAGCGCCTTGTTTACATGGAAGTGCCCCCGCTTACCCGGCCAATCGATTTGAATAAATCTAGATTTATAGACTTTTTGGTCGTCCAAAAGTTAGGAGTTGTCTAGATTATTTTTAGGATTACCCATAGATCAAAGATTTTCTTTTTGATTTTTCAATTTTTTTAGGTGTTTACTTATAGCTTTTGTCTGCTACGTGATTATTTGTCTTATATGCAAAGTAATTGAGTTCGAGACCATTCATCTAGATTAATAAGACACTCTAACCTTTCATCTCCTAAAGTAGTAAGGCAACTCGACTTTTCTTCACCCACTAACTTTTCTTCACCCACTAAAATTGAGTCAAAAGAAGAAGTAGAAATTCCACCTGTAATCATGGTTGTCTCACTCAAAGATCGTTGTTATCCCGCTCGTTCCGCTGAACCCTAATGCATAGTCCTACCTGAAGTAACCGCGAATAATTTTGAAATTAAACATCACCACATTAGCATGTTACCTAGGTTTTCTGGGGTAGAGGGAGAGGATCCATATCTTTTCATTCGAGAATTTGAGGAAGTATGTGCTTTACAAAAACTCCAACAACTTAGCTCAGACTCCATTAGGCTCAGACTTATTAACTTTGCTTTAAAAGAAGAGGCTAAACAATGTTTGTATAGTCTACCCGTTAATTCTATATCCACGTGGGATGGATTTGTGTCTATCTTTCTTAAAAAATATTTTCCAAACCATAAGGAAAACAGACTTAGGAATGAAATTAACCAATTTCAACAAAATCGAAATGAGTCTTTTTGGAAGTATTTTGATAGATTTAAAAAGTTTTTGCTAAGTGTCCCCAACATGGTATAGAAAAATGGAGACTTTGTAATTTTTTTTATGAAGCATTAGACAGTCAAACCACTGCTTTATTAGAGTCTATGTTCCAAGGTAAATTTATGGATAAAACTGAGGAAGAAGCTTGGCAATATTTTGAGGAGTTAGCTGAAAAAACAATTTTGTGGGAGTCAACTAGGGAACCTAATCCGGAACCTGAAAGATCTAAGGGTTTACACGTAGTTAGTAATTCTATTGCAACCGAAGCTAAGTTAGCTACACTCACTAAACGTCTAGAGGCCTTAGAAACCAATAATGTGTCTTCTCAATTTTCTATATGTGCAAACTGTAGTTCTCTAAATCATGTAATAGACAATTGCCCTGAAAGTGAACAAGTCAATGCTATGTTTCAACCTAGAGTTATGAATGATCCATATGCACCCACATACAATCCTGGTTGGAAGAATCACCCAAATTTCTCATGGAACCAAGGTCAATACAATCAGTTTAATCAAAATTCTCAACCTACTTTTCAAAAGCCCAGTCCTGGTCCATACCCAGCTCAAAATCCCAACACATATCCTCCTCAAAATCTTGGTCATTATCCTAACTCAGTCCCCTTAAACCTTCCTGGTTTTAGTGAATCTGATAAGAAATTGAATTCCATTGAAAAAAGTATGGAGGCTTTACTTAAATCTCAACAATCTTTCATGTAAGCTATGGCCCAAGATAGGCAGTTGCTAAATTCAAACATACAAGCCATATCTAAGCTAGAGGTCCAAGTTAGTCAATTGGCAAACACAATCAGTGAGAGAGAGAAAAATTGTTTCCCTAGTCAACCCGAGGTTAATCCTAAATTTTATCAAAACCAAAAGTCTCATGAAAATGTGAACTCTGTCATCTCTCTAAAGTCTGGAAATCAATTCAACAATCATGCTGGTGTTAATACTCATCATGCAAGTCAAGATCAACATTCCTCTGTTAGATGCAATTCAACAAGTTCCCTCTTATGCTAAGTGTCTAAAAGATTTATGTACTCATAAAAGAACCACTCATGTTCTGTAATAACCCCAATTTTTGAGAAATTTTGAAACCCTTATGAATAGTGTTTCTGCTGAACGAGAAAACTTTTCATGCCACGCTATGTAGGGGTTCTGTTATTGATCTTATGGGATATTATTAGTACTCTATGTGGTATATAAGTGTATGTAAAGATCGTCAGAATCCAATTCCGAACACTTTGATTTTTCCCGGAAATCCACAAGATACGGAGAGAATTGAGTATAAGGTAACAGGATAAAAAGGATTGAAATTAAAGGATTATAGGAGAGGATCATAAAAGGAATATAATATATTGAGAAAGGTTAAGGGAACCTAAGTAATAAGATCCCGGGTATGATCCCTCAAACGATAAACGAGAACGAAAGATAAGCGAACCGTAAAACAAATAAGTGACCAAGAGACAAGCTTGTACAAGAAGCCATGGATTGTGACATCATCAAACCACAAGGTGTGGACAAGTGGGAGCATAATGACATGTGCAAGGTGACACAAGCATGACATAGGGAAGGAGGAGGTGTGGTTGGTTTATAACCACACAAATAAAAGGTTAACTAAGTCATTAACCAAAAACAACACAAAAATCAACCAACCAAGCAAATCATTTCATTTTCATCAAACAAAACACAAAAATATCTTTCTTCCCAAGCTAGCTCTCGGCCCATTTCTTAAAATTTGAAGATCCAAGCTCCACCACTTACTATTTAGCAAGGTAATTATCTAAGCTTCCCCATGGATAGTTACATACTTCCTATAAGTTTAAGCTTCTAAATCCAAGCCAATCTTTTTCTATAAATAATGAAAGAAGATGGTGAATAGTGTTTTTCAAGAACTAAAATTTGTGTTCTTGAAGTTTTGTTTAGATTAAGCTTGGATAAGGACTTTAAGGTTGATTCCAAGCCATTCTCTTGATTCTCCACTCTCCAAGGAAGGTATAAACTACAAACCCTAGCTTTAGTTTTGAGTAATTAGGATTGAATGTGTTTGATATAGCATATGTGAAGCATGATGCTTGATTGGTTGAAGTTTGGTTGAGTTTGGAGAGATTAGTTGGTTTTGTTGTATTGTTGGAGTTGTAAATCTTGGTAATTAGTTAAAGAACCTAAGTAAAGCTTTTAGTTCATGTGGGGAGTAAGTATAAATGGTTAATTTGGATTTGTTGGGGCTGTTATGATGTGGTTTGGAGGGATGTTGGTTGTATGATTGATTTGGGGTTGATTTGTGGTTGGTATTGAATGGTTTAAAATTGGGAAAACGCGTAAACATAGCCGTCGTAACGTCCGATTTTCTTTAGACTGTTTTTGTGCATAACATTAGGACCCGAGAACCCCCTGCTAGATTATGACCACTGCCATGTTTATATAGCTCATGTTACGAGCTTCGTTTTGATATGTAGTTCGTTCGATTCCGATGCACGGTTTAGGAGAAACGACCGTTTCAAGTAACGGCGTTTTGCGAACGAAACTTTTTCCCTCGCCTTACTTTGAAACATAGGTTAAAGACCAAAAAGGGTTAATTAATGTATGAAACATTTATGGTAAGTGTGTTAGGCAGTTGGTAAGACACTCGCGAAGGAATCGCTTTAAAACTCGTAAAGTTTAAATTATTAAAAATGGTGGAGCCGAGGGTACTCGAGTGACTTAAGCGAATCAGTGAGCGCAAAACAAGCGTTAGAGTCTAAGTTAGTTAAAGTATAGATTTACAAGTGATTTTGGTTTAATTCCAACTTACTTGTTGTTTATAGGATATCAGACTCGTCCCGAGCCTTTCTCACCCCCAAGTCGCTCAGGCAAGTTTTCTACCCGTTATACTGTTGTTGTGATGTAAATATATGTATATGCATTATCTTGTGATAGTGCATGATTGTTATTAGCAAATTTTGCGATATATTGGAGCATGCTGATATGGTATATATGCATGTCTGTTTCGTAATCTGGTTATCTATCTGTTGATTTCAATGCTTATAGTTGCATAATACCTATGCTAGAAATAAGCAAGTAGTTGCGTATACCCTTAGTATAGGGGATAAAAGGTGAACATATTTCTAAACCGGGAGTCGATGTTCCCGAGTATATTATATATTTATATATTTATATATATATGGATATAGTTTTTAAAACTATGGATCGAATAAGGTTTATTCGATACCTTTATTTTACTTAATTGAATATTAATTTGAGTATTCATTCGAGGGCTTATGACTCAGTTTATTTTATTATTTGAATATTATTTGAATATTCATTCGAGGGCTTATGACTCAGTTTATATTATTATTGAATATTACTTGGATATTCATTTGAGGATGTATGACTCCTTCATTTTATGAATATTATTTATAGTATTCATTCGAGGTATTATGACTCCGCTTATTACTTAATAATATTCTTTATTTTATTAAAGAATAAGGTGTCGATAATCAAACTTATTTTTGATTATTCAAATAAAGATATTACTTTCGTATAAGTATATCTTTGATTATTTGCTATTCATTCAAGTATAAGTTTTCCAACTTCTACCTCAATTATTCTTTATGGGAATATTATTTAAATAATAATATTCAGTCATTTTCTAAATATTCTGGGGACTGATTTACTTCATTAAATCAGCTTTACTCCAAACACTCTTTAAAGTGTTTTCGAGTCTTCAAAATGATTTTTTTAAAAGTTAGAGCGGATCCCAAAACTCATTTTTATATTTAAGATCTTCCTTTTAAAGGGGATTTAAATACTCGTTCAAAACCTGGGGAATCCGGCTCTGTGGTGTATTTTATATTCGCAACAAGGTTGCAGTTTTGGTAAATGAATTGATTACTTACCCAACGTTCGGGAAGTAAGTCCATCTATTGAGTCGGCATAAGCAACATGGGCTCAGTGGGCGTCCATGATAGTGTAAGTGGCTCAGTGGGAGTCCATCAAATGCATAAGTGGCTGAGTGGCAGTCCAGCATAAGGTCCTAATTATGACCAGGGTGATGACCAGTGGGGAATTCGTCCATCTACTAGTAGAAAAGGTTACTTGTGGGTATCTTTGCCTGATCAGCAAGATATCTGGTTTATGCCAAAGGTTTTCTTTTCCTTCCAAATTCATTGGATATTGCAACTCTGTTCATACTTTATATAACAGAGGTTCCAGGAAATGTTTTAGAGATATATATATGTGGATATATATATATCGGGACTAAATAAAGTATCTCATAACTTTTTCATTCAATAATATTTCAAAGATTGAATCTATTCAAATCTTGTCTTGTAGTCTCATCTATGTGATGAACTTTTGAAATTGGTTATAACTTGATCGGTGGTAGTTCAAGTAGTATTGGGAAAGATATAAGTATATTGGGGTATTTGGTAACCTCATCTTTTAAACTTATATCTAGTTAATAATTGTCTTATGAATGACAAAGATTTTCAGAAAAACGTTGAGACAAGGTTAGATATATTAGATCACCTGGCAATGATATTTTTATACAGTTATACACTGGAACTTTGTGTATATTATGCATGGAAGAGGACTTCCAATATTTTGAAAAGTATATATGTATATATACTGAATATTTTGCGACTTCATCGCATTAAGATATCAAACTTGGTTCATTTCTTTTGACCAAGACTTTCATGAGTATTATGAGTAGGCTCATATATTGTAAATCATTATACATATTATTTTGGTGGGCTTGCTGCTCACCCTTGCTTTATTTCTTCATCACACAACAACAGTTAGGAAAGATGGCCAGACTCCAGCAGACCCAGCGCAAGCGCGTGGGAAGCGTCCCACGTCTTCCCGTTGATGTTGTAGCTGCTATAGCTGCAGAGGTAGATCTATTGTAGATCAGACCATCTACTTTTGAGAATCAATTATGTATAATTATAACTTGTGGCAGATAATGGCAATTAACTGTAAATTTATCAAGTAATCATTTTGGGTTGTAATAACTTTTAAATTGTGGATTCAAAGACTGGTACTTATTTAAATTTCATCTCTAAGACTATAACGGGTTGTGGTGTGTGTTAGTGTGGGGTCACAGCATAAGGTTATTATTATTAATTAAGTGAAGTGATATTGTGGAAAGAAAGACCGTGACGACCCGGATCCCCGACCCCGGATCTGGGGGTGTTACAGAAATGGTATCAGAGCTAAGCGTTATAAACCTCAGAGATGATGGGGCGTTAAGATAATAAGTTCACTAAGATAATAAGAACTCTTGCCAAGTTCATAGTCGGACTACCTAACGTAGTACTGACAGTTAAAACCCTTATGGGAACCCTTATAAATGTAGCGATAGAAGCGTAGTTCGTTATCGTATATAGTAGCGGGCCTCCGAACCCTGAGGTTGAGGAGCAACATCGCGATGATATTTTATTACTAATTGGAGATCGGATTGTGGATCCGATAGAGTGTCCTAATGCAGGACTGGATGATGTTGATATTGAGGATATAACAGTTGAGGATGTTGTCCTAGAAGGGATAGTTGCTGAGGAGGATCTCGTGGAAGATCCTAACAAGAATGAATAAAGGACCATTGAGGAATTGATGACCATGGTTAGGTCGACTACCAGAGGTAGGATTGGTCGATCACTACCGGAGGTTCGTTCAAGTTTGTAAAGATAGTAGCCCCTTTAACGCGGCTTACTCGTAAGACTGAGAAGTTCGAATGGACAGAGAAATGCGAGAACAGCTTTTAAGAACTGAAGCAAAGGTTGGTGACGGCCCCTATGTTGGCGTTGCCGGATGGAAAAAGGAGATTTTGTGATTTGTAAGTGACGCTTCGTATAAGGAATTAGGGTGCTTTTATACAGCACAACAAGGTACTCGCGTACACGTCAAGACAATCGAGGTAATATGAAATTCGATATCCCCACCCATGAGCTTAGGCTCGTGGCAATAGTTTTACCCTAAAGATTGGAGGCACTACTTGTATGGAGAGAAGTGCGAGAATTACCTAAGCCATAAGTGCTCTAGTACATTTTCACGTAGAAAGAGCTCAACATATGCCAGAGGAGGCAGTTAGAGCTAATCAAGAATAATGATTGGGAGATTCTTTATCATTCGGGGAAAGCCAATATGGTGGCTGATGCCCTTAGTAAAAAGGAGAGACTCAAGATGATGATGTCTTTTGGAGAGTTTATAAGAGATTTTGAGAAAATGGAAATAGTAGTGAAGGTAACCGGAGCCGGTACCGAAAAGCTGTTTGAGATTGCAATACAGCCCGAATTATTGGAAAAGATCATATTGTGCCAGAGAAAGGTGATGAATGAAGGCAGAGAGCCAACAAATAAATATGAGATTAATACCGAGAAAGATGATAAGGGAATAATGAGGTATTCCTATAGAATTTGGGTTCCGAAAAGTTCAAGAGCGTAAGGATGAGAACTTAGATGAGAGCCATAGTCGGAGGAATAAGATTTAGAGCAAACCCTGAACGTGATAGTCAGGGAGGTCGCCATCAAGATAGAAGGAACCCATGACATAATGGAGTGGAAAATAAGGATTTTAAATTAAAAGATGACCCCCATTTATGGGGAGTAGGATGAAACATTTCATACTAAGGAAACAGAAAGTCGAGTAAGGAAAGGAAACCCGAGACGGTACTCCTATACGGAAATTCATGGACCTGTCTAAACAGAACTTATATTTTATTCCCAACCACCACCTTGAGGAAATAATGTGGTGTGAAATTCTTTCAGGACCTCTAAGTCGCTAAGCTCTCAGAGTTCCAAGGAACAAGGTGACCCAGTCAAGGCAAGAGCCTGGCTAAAGGAAATATATGAATCATTTGAGATTCTAAATGATTGACGAATCACAAAAGACTGTTTTTGTCACTTACCCTCCTAAGAGAGAGACCACCCGCTGGTGAAAGACCAAGAAAGGCACGGAGCCAGAGGTTAGAATAAACTGATTTAAGTTCAGTCAATTGTTTTCGGGAAAGTAATTCCCAAAGATAAGGAGATAGTGTAAAAGCTTTGGAGCTAGAACAAAAGTGGATGAGTATGATGAATTATGAATCTAAGTTGTAAAAAGTTGTCAAGATTCGTTCTAAGGACACGAATCCAGAATGACGGGATGTTTGAAATCAATGCTTATGTTGTGTTGGTTCATGAAATAATGATAAGAGAAAGGAAAATAAAAAGAAACTGAAGTGGAAAGGAATAAAAAGGCAATAGGGTTTGAGGAATGATAAGGAAGTTGGGTATGAGGAAACCCTCAAGACTCATAGCAATAGAAATAGAAAAGTAAGTAATCGTCAGGATGAGGATGATTCACCATGAGTTAAAGTTGATGGTTAAAGGTATAAGAGATACATATAGTTTATCCCCTGTAAGTTGGGAGGATTCGAGGAAACCTTGAGATAGTTCGGAGGATAAATAATGAGTCGCGGATAGACTAAGGAGACAAGGAAGTAAGAAATTAGGAAAATTGGATGAAGGGAGTGACCTTCAAGAATGTGAAGGGTAAGATCGGTGGCTTGATACCCAGAAAGGGAGACGCCAGGTATGAGAGATATCCCAACATTGAGATGACTGTTGAGATAAACAACAAAAGTAAATAAGGAATTATTAAGAAGAAGTTCACGTTGAACATGACCAATATCTTCCAGAACATCCATGTTATCGTTACCAGATTAGGCAAGAAAAGCGGATAACCGTTGTTATCTTTTGGAGGCCATTTTGATTAACCTCATTTTGTATACAGATGTTATTGTGAAATTAGGCATTTACTATCGAGGTGGGAATGATGAATAAGATAATCTATCAAGGATATATGACTTGATTTATCCATGGAAGGATGCATGTACCTTTTTAAAGGTGGAATTAAGAATAGAACATCGGTAACTTAAAACAAATCCTAGGGGAATGCATAAAGGTTGGCATTTCACCCTTAATAGGGATAGTATGAGTTTTGACAGTATGAATTGGAAAGGATTAAGGTAATAATAACCTTTAAGGATCAGTGGAGAAATTTTTCAGAAGTATATAGACAATGGTTCTAGTAATAGTGAATGGTATTTTGATATGCCCTGTATCTAGGGAATACAGGAGGAACGATTGAAGGATAACCTTAGAGGTTTTACAAGAAGAAAGGTAATATTCAAAATTCTCAAGAATAAAAATGTTGATAAAGGAAATATGACGTAATTATAATGTTGCCAAGTGGGGCACGTGTTAAACCACGAGAAAGTATGGATCGAACCAGTAATGGTCGAAATTGTTCAGGGCAATTAGGACTTAAGATAAAAGATGTTCTAATTATGATTGAGAGTCAGTCATGACAGTGATTAACCTCTAAAGACTGAGGGGATAACTTATGGAAAAATGGAATTTTTTTTTTACTCATCAGATATTAAAGAAAAGTATTTTCACATAAGCTGTGATTGACATAAGGTAGAAAATTTATTTGGAGGTGGTTAAAATGACATTGACTGTAAGAAAATTTTACTATCAGGAAAGGCCAAAGAGGTGGCCGACACTTTAAAGGTAAGAGGATAATTATAGGCGCGTGTGCCAAAGGAATACAGTAATGATGGTTGAAGCCGTAAAGGTTGTATTATGGTTTGGAAGATTGACATTCCTTCTGATGACTGTGCAATACCCAACCGTAATAGTAGTTGGTAAAGGTTTAATTCGTGTAATCGCCATGAGCGGGCTATCTATCTCAGAAGATACTATCTTGAGATAAGCCAGGACCATAGTTCAAAAAGGACTAAACAAACCTTTGAGTTAAGTCTTCTATTGAAGGCATATGATTAAGAATGGTATTAACCTGCTATCGTTGCTTTGAGCGAAACTCTTCTGCAAATTTTATCTGCTTCATGTCATGTATGTATGTCAGGATCAGGAGTGTACTCCATGAATCATGAATGGTGATTATGTTACCTCCTTAGAAGGATTTGATACGACATGTATGGACTCCGTATGGTTAGCTATTAAGACTTCATGGAAAATGAATGACGACAGTAGGTCAGTGGTGGACCATAGTAAGACAGCAATGATTCTGCGAGTATTGAGCTGATTATAACCGTGAGAGTCGTATTATTATACGAGGAAGGTTGCGGTGGAAGCATAGAATTCAAGTAACGATGATGTCTAGAATGAGATCCCAGATTCGATTTTCGATGTCGAGGGAGTTTCAAAGGTAATTGTGTATAAGCTCGAGGAAGAGCATGGGTCCATAGAATGATGGACGGGATAGCGAAAATATTTAGGCACGTGAAATGCGATGCTATAATACTTGATGTTGATATAAATACGTATATGTTTTGTTCTCCTATGACAAACCTCTATAGTTCAGAGGTAGGTTCCAAGCCAGATATTTTGTGGCAGTATATTTTTTTCATATATACAATTCTCTTCAGTTCGTTCTTTTCTCTTCTTTTCATTTCATGTAAGCTGAGAAGAACAACCCTTCCAGAAGGGGAGGTATTGCCGAATGACTATCTATCTTTGTGATAGAAGCCTAGTAGGATACCACATGTTGTTTAATTGCTTGTCAAGTACTAAAGGCTGGCCACCTTCTGTACTAACTATGCGATATAACAAGTGTTCATGATCATAGTGATCTCTCAACAAATTCCTTTACTTCTATTTGATTGATCAAATTTTGGAAAATAGAAACAACTGAAAAAGGAGTAATAAAGTGGTGGTAGTATGCGGAATGGGAACACATTCGTGATACTAAGGTTGACGTGGTTATTAAAAGGTTATAGAACGCTAACGAGCAAAAGTATAACCAGTATAATATTAGGAACGGAAGGTAGTAGCGATTACGAACTGGAAAAGAATGGGTACCGAGAAGCAAAAGTTCTAATGATAAAAGCAATAATGAGAGTCTGTGCAATAGACTTGAAAGAATTTGGAATGATCACTTAATTCGGATTGAGTTATCTTACGACAATAGATCATATGTCATTATCGAGATGTCGCCTTATGAGATCCTTGAGGGAAGACAATGTCGATCTCCCTTATGTTAGGATGAAGTTGTAGAGCGCAAGATGCTCGGACCCGCAGTAGTCCAAAGGACCAAGGATATGATAGATCTAATCAGAGGACGGCTGGTAGTAGCCCAAGATAGACATGATAAGTATGTTGATTTGACACGAAAGGATAAAGAGTATGAAATAGGGGACCTAGTAATGATATAGGTATCCCTTGGAAAGGATTGATGAGGTTCGGAAAGAAAGGAAAGCTAAGTCTACAATTTGTTGGACCCTTGGATATATTAAGACGTTTGGGAAGTTAGCATATGAGCTAGCCCTAACCCCGAACATGTAGCAGGTCGTAACGTGTTTCACGTATCAATGTTAAGGAAGTGTAATTCGGATGCCAGTCAAATAGGGGCATATGAGCGCATAGATATGCAACCCGACGTAACCTATATGGAGCAACCAGGAAGGGTTATAGAGTGAAAAGGAACAAGTGCTTAGGAGAAGGATTATCAAACTAGGCAGAGTTTGGTGGTAGAACCACAATGTGGAAAATTGACTCGAGAGTTAGAAAGTGTAATGCTAAGAAAGTATCCCCATTTGTTTTCTATCTGATTCCGGGACGGAATCCTTTTAAGGAGGGGAGACTGTAATAACCCCAATTTTTGAGAAATTTTGAAACCCTTATGAATAGTGTTTCTGCTGAACGAGAAAACTTTTCATGCCACGCTATGTAGGGGTTCTGTTATTGATCTTATGGGATATTATTAGTACTCTATGTGGTATATAAGTGTATGTAAAGATCGTCAGAATCCAATTCCGAACACTTTGATTTTTCCCGGAAATCCACAAGATACAGAGAGAATTGAGTATAAGGTAACAGGATAAAAAGGATTGAAATTAAAGGATTATAGGAGAGGATCATAAAAGGAATATAATATATTGAGAAAGGTTAAGGGAACCTAAGTAATAAGATCCCGGGTATGATCCCTCAAACGATAAACGAGAACGAAAGATAAGCGAACCGTAAAACAAATAAGTGACCAAGAGACAAGCTTGTACAAGAAGCCAGGGATTGTGACATCATCAAACCACAAGGTGTGGATAAGTGGGAGCATAATGACATGTGCAAGGTGACACAAGCATGACATAGGGAAGGAGGAGGTGTGGTTGGTTTATAACCACACAAATAAAAGGTTAACTAAGTCATTAACCAAAAACAACACAAAAATCAACCAACCAAGCAAATCATTTCATTTTCATCAAACAAAACACAAAAATATCTTTCTTCCCAAGCTAGCTCTCGGCCCATTTCTTAAAATTTGAAGATCCAAGCTCCACCACTTACTATTTAGCAAGGTAATTATCTAAGCTTCCCCATGGATAGTTACATACTTCCTATAAGTTTAAGCTTCTAAATCCAAGCCAATCTTTTTCTATAAATAATGAAAGAAGATGGTGAATAGTGTTTTTCAAGAACTAAAATTTGTGTTCTTGAAGTTTTGTTTAGATTAAGCTTGGATAAGGACTTTAAGGTTGATTCCAAGCCATTCTCTTGATTCTCCACTCTCCAAGGAAGGTATAAACTACAAACCCTAGCTTTAGTTTTGAGTAATTAGGATTGAATGTGTTTGATATAGCATATGTGAAGCATGATGCTTGATTGGTTGAAGTTTGGTTGAGTTTGGAGAGATTAGTTGGTTTTGTTGTATTGTTGGACTTGTAAATCTTGGTAATTAGTTAAAGAACCTGAGTAAAGCTTTTAGTTCATGTGGGGAGTAAGTATAAATGGTTAATTTGGATTTGTTGGGGCTGTTATGATGTGGTTTGGAGGGATGTTGGTTGTATGATTGATTTGGGGTTGATTTGTGGTTGGTATTGAATGGTTTAAAATTGGGAAAACGCGTAAACATAGCCGTCGTAACGTCCGATTTTCTTTAGACTGTTTTTGTGCATAACATTAGGACCCGAGAACCCCCTGCTAGATTATGACCACTGCCATGTTTAGATAGCTCATGTTACGAGCTTCGTTTTGATATGTAGTTCGTTCGATTCCGATGCACGGTTTAGGAGAAACGACCGTTTCAAGTAA
Organism: Apium graveolens; assembly: GCF_009905375.1. Taxonomy (NCBI): domain Eukaryota; kingdom Viridiplantae; phylum Streptophyta; class Magnoliopsida; order Apiales; family Apiaceae; genus Apium; species Apium graveolens. The sequence continues at coordinate 230,816,547 of NC_133651.1, read as the reverse complement.
CGGCGTTTCGCGAACGAAACTTTTTCCCTCGCCTTACTTTGAAACATAGGTTAAAGACCAAAAAGGGTTAATTAATGTATGAAACATTTATGGTAAGTGTGTTAGGCAGTTGGTAAGACACTCGCGAAGGAATCGCTTTAAAACTCGTAAAGTTTAAATTATTAAAAATGGTGGAGCCGAGGGTACTCGAGTGACTTAAGCGAATCAGTGAGCGCAAAACAAGCGTTAGAGTCTAAGTTAGTTAAAGTATAGATTTACAAGTGATTTTGGTTTAATTCCAACTTACTTGTTGTTTATAGGATATCAGACTCGTCCTGAGCCTTTCTCACCCCCAAGTCGCTCAGGCAAGTTTTCTACCCGTTATACTGTTGTTGTGATGTAAATATATGTATATGCATTATCTTGTGATAGTGCATGATTGTTATTAGCAAATTTTGCGATATATTGGAGCATGCTGATATGGTATATATGCATGTCTGTTTCGTAATCTGGTTATCTATCTGTTGATTTCAATGCTTATAGTTGCATAATACCTATGCTAGAAATAAGCAAGTAGTTGCGTATACCCTTAGTATAGGGGATAAAAGGTGAACATATTTCTAAACCGGGAGTCGATGTTCCCGAGTATATTATATATATATTTATATATATATGGATATAGTTTTTAAAACTATGGATCGAATAAGGTTTATTCGATACCTTTATTTTACTTAATTGAATATTAATTTGAGTATTCATTCGAGGGCTTATGACTCAGTTTATTTTATTATTTGAATATTATTTGAATATTCATTCGAGGGCTTATGACTCAGTTTATATTATTATTGAATATTACTTGGATATTCATTTGAGGATGTATGACTCCTTCATTTTATGAATATTATTTATAGTATTCATTCGAGGTATTATGACTCCGCTTATTACTTAATAATATTCTTTATTTTATTAAAGAATAAGGTGTCGATAATCAAACTTATTTTTGATTATTCAAATAAAGATATTACTTTCGTATAAGTATATCTTTGATTATTTGCTATTCATTCAAGTATAAGTTTTCCAACTTCTACCTCAATTATTCTTTATGGGAATATTATTTAAATAATAATATTCAGTCATTTTCTAAATATTCTGGGGACTGATTTACTTCATTAAATCAGCTTTACTCCAAACACTCTTTAAAGTGTTTTCGAGTCTTCAAAATGATTTTTTTAAAAGTTAGAGCGGATCCCAAAACTCATTTTTATATTTAAGATCTTCCTTTTAAAGGGGATTTAAATACTCGTTCAAAACCTGGGGAATCCGGCTCTGTGGTGTATTTTATATTCGCAACAAGGTTGCAGTTTTGGTAAATGAATTGATTACTTACCCAACGTTCGGGAAGTAAGTCCATCTATTGAGTCGGCATAAGCAACATGGGCTCAGTGGGCGTCCATGATAGTGTAAGTGGCTCAGTGGGAGTCCATCAAATGCATAAGTGGCTGAGTGGCAGTCCAGCATAAGGTCCTAATTATGACCAGGGTGATGACCAGTGGGGAATTCGTCCATCTACTAGTAGAAAAGGTTACTTGTGGGTATCTTTGCCTGATCAGCAAGATATCTGGTTTATGCCAAAGGTTTTCTTTTCCTTCCAAATTCATTGGATATTGCAACTCTGTTCATACTTTATATAACAGAGGTTCCAGGAAATGTTTTAGAGATATATATATGTGGATATATATATATCGGGACTAAATAAAGTATCTCATAACTTTTTCATTCAATAATATTTCAAAGATTGAATCTATTCAAATCTTGTCTTGTAGTCTCATCTATGTGATGAACTTTTGAAATTGGTTATAACTTGATCGGTGGTAGTTCAAGTAGTATTGGGAAAGATATAAGTATATTGGGGTATTTGGTAACCTCATCTTTTAAACTTATATCTAGTTAATAATTGTCTTATGAATGACAAAGATTTTCAGAAAAACGTTGAGACAAGGTTAGATATATTAGATCACCTGGCAATGATATTTTTATACAGTTATACACTGGAACTTTGTGTATATTATGCATGGAAGAGGACTTCCAATATTTTGAAAAGTATATATGTATATATACTGAATATTTTGCGACTTCATCGCATTAAGATATCAAACTTGGTTCATTTCTTTTGACCAAGACTTTCATGAGTATTATGAGTAGGCTCATATATTGTAAATCATTATACATATTATTTTGGTGGGCTTGCTGCTCACCCTTGCTTTATTTCTTCATCACACAACAACAGTTAGGAAAGATGGCCAGACTCCAGCAGACCCAGCGCAAGCGCGTGGGAAGCGTCCCACGTCTTCCCGTTGATGTTGTAGCTGCTATAGCTGCAGAGGTAGATCTATTGTAGATCAGACCATCTACTTTTGAGAATCAATTATGTATAATTATAACTTGTGGCAGATAATGGCAATTAACTGTAAATTTATCAAGTAATCATTTTGGGTTGTAATAACTTTTAAATTGTGGATTCAAAGACTGGTACTTATTTAAATTTCATCTCTAAGACTATAACGGGTTGTGGTGTGTGTTAGTGTGGGGTCACAGCATAAGGTTATTATTATTAATTAAGTGAAGTGATATTGTGGAAAGAAAGACCGTGACGACCCGGATCCCCGACCCCGGATCTGGGGGTGTTACATGTTCCTAAAAAGCTTTTCAAACCTCTCATGTTAGTTCTATCTTGTCAAATCAAATCCCTGTGAAGTATAAGGATCCTGGTTATCCTACCATCTCTTGTGTCATAGGTAATACCCTCATTGATAAAGCTTTACTCGATTTAGTAGCTAGTGTGAATCTTCTTCCATTATCTGTCTATCAAGCCTTGGATTTAGGTGAACTTAAAAAGTCTAGTGTTACTGTAATAACTTGAAATTTTGAGACCTTGTAAAACGTTTAATGAATAGTAACCCTGACGGACGGGAAAAACTTTTGAGCCCACACTATGTAGTACATGAGGAAATGAGTTTCGGAGTTGATATTGCCGTTATACGTACTAAATGAGTGTATGTAAACGCTATTTGTTTTCGAAGAAAATGAACTTTGAAAAACGGCCGTACTTACGACTCATTGAGGATTACGGGGATCACAATAATTACAAGATTAAAACCCTACGGATTTATATTCAAGCATGATAATTAAAAATATAAGGAATAAATACTAAAGGAATTACGTCGCGAACCATTTACGAATAGGTATTAAGAAAACGTTTAAGCGACCGAGCGAATGCGTAAACGATTAAATAAACGTAACGCACTAACTAAACCATGGTAAGAAAGTAACCATGGTTACTTCATCAAATAGTGAGCTAACCATAGGATGATCAAGCTAGCTAGCAAAATAGTGTGCTAAGGAAGCTAACACATGTAGTTAGCTTGTAAGCTAGCAAGCTACTTAGATTTTGTCCCCAAGATTTGCAACAAGAATAAACCTAGGATTCAACCTAGGAGAATAAAAATCAAGTGGAAGATATCACACCCATTTTTTAGAAGCAACCTAGAGAAACAACAAAGAGAAGCAAGTATAAATACCCCCCCTCACCTTGCTTCCATTCGACCCCTTCAAGAAAGAGGAAGAAATCCAAATTCAAATCTCAAAATCTAGCCATGGTAAAATCATCCCATTAATTCTCAAGCTTCCTAGCAATTAAACTAAGGTAAGAAAATTCTTCCATCTCTTTTTATCAAGGTTTGATGGGTGAAATAAAATCAAGAAAGTCACTAGTGAATAGTATGAATATTAACCTCTCTTTGGTTTCTTGATTTCAATGGTGGATTTAGGTTCCAAAAATCATACCAAGCACTTCCTTCCAAGCCTCCACCATCCTCAAGAAACATCTCAAGCTTTCAAGAAAGGTAAAAATCTTTGGCCCAAATTTATTTAAGATTCATTTTAAGATTCATTTAGTATGTGGTAGTAAACCTAGTCCAATGAGTGGTATTGATGAAATCTTGGTGTTTAAGTTAAGTAGATTTAAGGTTGATTGTTGTTGCCTCAAGAACATGATGTTTTTGAGAGGAGTTTGTGTGTTGATGATGAAATGATGATTTTTGGTGGTTGTGTTAAGAGTTAGGGCGTAAACGAAACCCCGATCGTAAACGTAACTCCGTTAAAACCAACAAATCGTAACTTTAAGTTTCTGCAGAAAGTCCCGAAGTTGTAAACTGTAGTTTCTTGAAAAATAACCCTTGATTATGTTATTCAATGTGATAAGGATCGTTTAGGCGCTTGAATCGCTTGATTCCGATTTACTGATCAAAAGTTATGACCGTTTTACTAAAAGTGATTTACGCGACAAAAACTGCTACGAATTATGAACTTTAAAAATATAAAGGATCAACTTAAAAGTGTTCATAAATCATGAACTTTTTACAGAGAGTAAAATATTGAGTTTCCTAACTGTCATAAAAATTTCAAGTGCAAATAATGATTTCTCAATTTTATAAAAATATCGGAGCCGAGACCGCACGAGTAGAAACGTTAAGAATCCATAAGCGGAGCCGACGACGATAATGAGAATAAACCTAAGATACTTAGAAAAATGAAGCGACCATGATGTGAATAAGGACTTAAAGGAATAATAAGAGTAATATAAGTTGATAGGGTGCATAATAAGTAGCACATGAGTGCGAGTCACCGTAAATTAGAACGGGACCTAACGAAGTGAATTGTGTTTATGGTTATAGATTTCTGAGCAGAACATAGAGCATCCTCCACCTCAAGATACCCAGGCAAGTTTACAAACCCAACTCCATTTTACTATTGTGTTGTGAAAGGATTGTTTTACTATCATTACATAAATACCATGCTTGACATGATACATAGTTGTAGAATTTTCGTATAATGTAGCGATGTTGTACGATAAGTATCTATCGTGAAATGTTAATTCCACTATAAGCGTGACATATTATATAAGACCGAGAGTTGGTCGGGATTTAAGATAAAAACCCGAGAATCATTCCGGTGATATTATAGGACGGTTATAAGTCCCTAGCAGTACGTTTTAAAGGGACTCAACGTCCACTTACGAGACATTAAAAATACCTCGAACTTTTATTAAAACGATTTCCTAACGATCATATTCCCTCAACTATATTTTATTGTTCGAATAATAAATATTATGTACCTATTCTTTTATCATGGGATTAGTATACCCCAACAATTATTTATTTCAAACCTGATTAATCATTAAAGATTATTAACTACGTAGACATAAACTAGTTGAGGAAGATTATTTTAAATATTCTTTTAGAGAGTAAACTCATTCGAGGTTTAGTTATTTATCGATTTTCATTTAATTATTTATTAATTATTAAAGGGATCATTATTGATTTAAAAATCATAGAACCAGATTTAAACTACTTTCTAATTTCGAAGATCATTCGAATAATTTCAGATCCTCGGAGAATATTATCCCGACTTATTTAATATTTTGAATATAGTTTCAAGGAGAAAGTTTTTCCCCTTATTTAATTATCTATTGACAACGGTCAAATCACATCCCTAGTACTTCCTCCGAAATCTTCGGAAGTACATATATATATATATAAAGTAAAGCTATGCCTATAAACAAGCAAAACGTTTGGAGGAACTTCGATGTGGTTCGAGTTCTCGAGATATGATAGGATTTTCTAAAGGACAAGGGAGGGGTAGGATCCAAGTACTCCGTGTATTGGATAGACTACTGGTACCGTAGGAGATGGTACAATATGTACCTATGGATCTGTGAAATGTGTGTATACCCGAAATGAGGACACATAGCCCGTATGCAGCAAGGGTGATAAGCAGGATACAAAGGTGTCGTCCTTCTACTAGTAGAAAAGGTTACTTTTATCGCAGTACGACTGATCATCGTATGCGGTGGCTCCAACGAATGTCCAAATTCTTCCAATTGGAATTGTGATACAATACCGTAACCCAAGCCTAGGTGCTGGGATTACTATTAAGGTATTCGCAGGATAATAAAATCCCTTAAAGAATTGTTTTCATAAGAAGGTGTGTGTCACCAAGGAAAACTATTTTCGAATAAATTAAAATTATCGTATATGATGTTATCATACAGTCATTTTCATACTGTACATTATTATGGTGGGCATTATAGCTCACACTTGTTTTCTTAAATTGACACAACACAACAGTGAATCAAGATGCCTGCCATGAGAACCACAGCCAGGAAATGGGTAGGAAATGGCCAGCTGTTCCGTAGATTGTTTGGTGCTTTACCACAGGTAGTCCGAATTAGCTGGATTGGTTTTCAGTTATTTTTAGTTCGGCTTATTTATATATATGACTTATGTAAGATAATAAACAAGAAACGTATATTTGGCCGGAGGACTAGCTTTGTTACTCCCCGGTAAGACTAAATTACTTTTGGGTTGTAATAATTATCACTTGATGGTTGAAAGTACTCTAGATATGATGGTTCGTTTCCAAGACAATAACCTGTATGTGTGTGTGTGTGATAAGTGTGGGGTCGTGAAGTGTGAGTATTTACATATTGTAGTGTGAGTTATGTGGTTGTAATAGTTTAGATGGCGTGACCTCCGATATTCCTGACCCCGGGTTTTTGGGCGCCACATATATGGTATCAGAGCCTTAGGTTATCAAATATTGGAAACGATAGGATATAAAATATGTAGACATAGGAATAACAAAATAATCAATTAGAGCTCAAGTCGAGTTCGTCGTCAGGCTACACGGGTGGTCTTGACAGTTTTACCCTCATGGGAATTCCGACTCTAAGTTAGTAACACCTTGCCTATTGTGTCGGGTACCAGTGGAGCCTAGGAGGGAGATTGATCGTGTTGATGATGTCATGGTCCTTGAGCGTGACCCTATTCCCGAGCCAGAGAGCCCACCCATTGATGATTCAGATGATGACCCTACTGAGGATGTCCTAGAGGAGGAGACTAACCTTCCTGTCCCCATAGCTAATGGCGTAGTCTGGAGGGATGTAGAGATGTACCCTCACCCGACTATTCGTTCTCCTACACCACCCCTAAGGATTCAGAGCCCTATGCCCTATACTGATGATGATGATGAGGAGGCGATACGTGCATAGATCCACGAGATTTATGACATATCCTCTAGCGACCCAGATTTACCTCTACCACCACCGGCGACCATACATGTAGCTGTACACGACTGGATAGTGGCTCAACTTAACGCTGAGATCACCGTGGCATTTGCTCGCATTGTGGAGTTACGCCAGGTACTGACAGCTGAGAGAGCTACCCGACTAGGATAATACCCAGGGGATTTCAGAGCTGCTTCCCCAGCCATAGCCCGCAGAGAGATCGATGAGATCGAGCTCCGTACCAGGGTTCAGATGAGGATGACAGCGGTTGGAGGATACATCCGGTAGTTGATGCAGAGCTGATGTTGGCAGGAGCGATGAGGAGGGTGCATGACCTCACTCGCAGTGATAGTGACTGAGGGACTAGTGACTAGATATGGACCTTGAAGAAGGCTGGGTGATGTCACCAATTTTGATAGGATAGCTAGTAGTAGATAGCGTTCCTAGCCCTTCAGGGTACACGGCTTATGTATTTTCATTTCAGTATTCAGGACTAGTAGTGATGTATAGTAATCAGGCATGTATGAACTCAGCTAGTTGTTTGTTTCCCAAGATATAAGTGGGAGATCTTATGAAATATATATCTAAGCAGTTATTAAGAAATTGACGTCCATATTATTACACTTTATAAAAAAACATGTTAGATAATAAATGACATGCTTACATATGAATAAAATAATCCAACTGTTATAATTACAACTATGTTGACCAATTTTTAATAGCAGAACAATGCCACCCCGTAGAAGAGGAATCGGGGCACAGCCCGCAGAATCTGTTAACCAACAACGGAGTGAACCTGACCCTGTAGTGAATGAGGAAAGTGAAGAGGACTTAGACTATAATGAATATGATGAGGAAGAATATGTAGAAGAAGAGGATGAGGATACCCATCAGGGAGGAAACCCCATGAATGAATTTATGGAACTGCTAAGAGCAAATCTGAACTAACAGCCTATTCTACCACAGCCATATGCTGCCCAACAGACTGCAGCTACTGCCTTTAGGGCCTTCAAATCTCTCAAACCCCCAGAGTTTCTAGGATCGGCCGACCCCGTTGAAGCATGAGCCTGGCTCAAAGAAATAGAAAAGTCCTTTGAGATACTAAGTGTTGAGGAACGACACAAGACCATTTTCGCGTCTTACATGCTGAAATGAGAAGCTAACTACTGGTGGGAGTCCAAACGAAACCTAGAGACCGATGCTGTGATTCCATGGGATAGATTTACCCGACTGTTCTTAGACAAGTATTTCCCTAGGTTTATGGAGACCCAGATGGAGATTAAGTTTCTGGAGTTGAAACAGGATAAGATGACTGTAACAGAATATGAGGCCAAATTTATTGAGTTGTCGAGATTTGTGCCTGAATTTGTGAATACCGAAGAGATGAAAGCGTGGAGGTTTCAGCTTGGTCTGAAATAATGGATTCAAAACCGAGTGGCAGTGTTAGAGCGGGCAGACTATGCCACCTTAGTGCAGAAAGCCTCGATTGTTGAAGCTGGCAGTGAGCAGAGTGTGAAGGAGAAGGAAAATAGGAAAAGGAAGATAGGAAGCCAAGGAATAGGAACGGGAACAGGAACCTTCCAAGCAGGTTCGTCAGGGGAGTAGTGTCCCAACCTGCCCGAGGCCCCGGATTCAGAAAGGCCCCGAGTGAGAGTGTTGGCCAGGGCGACGGATAATCTAGGGCCACATTTCATAGCCAATCCCATGCCCCAATACCAGAGTGCCAGACCTGTAAGAGAAGACACCTTGGGATATGCAACCAGACAAGAGCCCCTCTGAAATGTTACAGGTGCGACCAACCCGGACACCTTGCCAACAACTGTCCCCAATATAGCAAGACATGTTTCCAATGTAGGAAAGTAGGACATATGAGGAAAGATTGCCCGATAATGAAGCCCCCAGTCTCAGGTATGAGCAGAGCTGCATCCAACCGACCCCCAGCTGCTAGGACCTTCAACATGACTGTTCAGGATGTTGTTCGAAACACTGATGTGATAGCATGTACCCTTTTGTTAAATTCCGAACATCCAAATGTCCTATTTGACTATGGAGCAACCAAATCTTTTATATCTCAAGATTTTGTTAAAAAGTTAAAACTTAATGCCATACCCTTACGTGAGATATTACAAGTGGAAATAGCAAACGAAGAAATAATTCCTGTAAATCAAGTGCACCCTAAGTGCAAGTTGAAATTAGAAGGGAAGGTCTTCGAGGTTGACCTAATCCCATTCGCGTTAGGAGAATTTGATGTAATCTTAGGAATGGATTGGTTATCCAGTAATGGAGCGCAAATAGATTGTGAACAGAAAAGAGTAAAGATAAAAGTGCAGAATGAAAAAGAAGTATTATTTAAAGGTCAACGACAGAACCAGAAATTTCTAACCATGCTACAGGAAAAAAGATTGTTAAGGAAAGGTAACGAGGCCTATCTGGCTTATGTGGTAGATACAAAGAAGGAAGTCCCTAATATACAGGACTTACCCGTAGTAAACGAATTCGTGGATGTATTGGATTGCCACCTGACCGGGAAATAGAGTTCGCTATAGAATTAGCACCAGGAACGACACTAGTATCCAAGGCCCCATATAGGCTAGCCCCAGTTGAGATGAAGGAACTAGCTTCTCAACTGCAAGAGTTATTAGATAATGGAATGATAAGACCCAGTGTGTCGCCATGGGGAGCGCCAGTACTATGCGTAAAGAAAAAGGACGGCAGCATGAGATTATGCATAGAATATCGAGAGCTGAATAAGCTGACTATTAAGAATAGGTACCCTCTCCCCAGGATTGATGACCTATTCGACCAACTCAAGGGAGCTGTACATTTTTCCAAAATAGATTTGAGAACAGGATATCACCAGTTGAAAATCAAACCGAAAGATACCGAAGACTGCTTTTCGCACTAGGTATAGACACTATGAGTTCTTAGTCATGTCATTTGGGTTAACCAATGCACCCGCAGCCTTTATGGATTTGATGAACAGAGTGTTCAAAAAGTACCTGGATATATGTGTGATAGTTTTTATAGATGACATTCTGATCTACTCAAAGAAAGAGCAAGAACATGCAGAACATTTGAGGATAGTCTTAGAAATCTTGAGGAATGAGAAATTATATGCCAAGTTCTCAAAGTGCGAGTTTTGGTTGAGAGAAGTTCAGGTTTTAGGACATGTAGTGAGTAGCAAAGAAGTTTTAGTTGACCCTGCCAAAATAGAGGCGGTGTCCAATTGGGAAAGACCAACTACCCCAACAGAGGTTATGAGTTTTGTGGGTTTAGCAGGATATTACCGAAGGTTCGTGCAAGATTTTGCTAAGATAGCCGGTCCACTGACTAGACTTACCCGGAAGACAGAAAAGTTTGTATGGACAGAGAAATGTGAGGAAAGTTTTCAAGAGGTGAAAAGGAGGCTGGTGTCCGCACCAGTGCTCTCTCTTCCCAATGGAAAGGGAGAGTTTGTGATATACAGCGATGCATCGCTTAAAGGATTAGGATGTGTACTGATGCAGCACGGTAAAGTTATAGCGTATACCTCTCGACAATTGAAGAAATATGAGAGCAGATACCCTACGCATGATCTAGTATTAGCAGCCATAGTGTTTGCCCTAAAAATTTGGAGACACTACCTGTACGGTGAGAAATGTGAGATCTACACTGACCATAAAAGCCTCAAATATATTTTCACTCAGAAGGAACTGAACATGAGACATAGGAGATTGTTAGAGTTGATAAAAGACTACGACTGTTAAATTTTGTATCACCCGGGTAAAGCCAATGTGGTGGCTGACGCCCTTAGTAGGAAGGAAAGACTCAAGCTGATAATGACATTGGAGGAGTTAATTAAAGAATTTGAGAAGATGGAAATTGACGTGAGAATGACCGGTAAGGGAACAGAAGGATTATTTAAGATTAAGCTAGTGCCAGAGCTAACTGAAAATATACGAGTATGTCAGGAAAAGAAGATGAGTGAAGAAAGAGGAACATTGACCGGTGAAGAAGTGAGATGCGAGAAGGACGAGAAAGGGATCATGAGGTAAGCGTCTCGAATTTGGATTCCAAATGTGCAAGAGTTAAAGGATGAGCTGCTGCACGAAGGGCACAACTTTAGATATTCAATCCACCCAGGAAGTACGAAAATGTACCGTGACCTTAAGGAATATTATTGGTGGCCTAACATGAAAAGAGAAGTGGCAGAGTGGGTCAGCAAGTGCTTGACATGCCAGAGAGTGAAGGCTGAACACCAGCGACCTAGTGAACTGTTATGACCCCTGGAAATTCCGGAATGGAAATGGGAGCATATAGCCATGGATTTTGTGACATGCTTACCAAGAACAAAGACCAATCACGATGCCATATGGGTTGTCATAGATAGATTGACCAAGTCTGCACACTTCCTACCAATCAACGAAAGATACACCGTAGACAAATTGGTGGATATTTACTTGAAGGAAATTGTAGTTAGACACGGCGTTCCGGTAGCCATAGTGTCAGATAAAGACCCGAGGTTTAATTCCCGATTTTGGAGAAGCTTCCAGGAATGCGTAGGCACCAGACTAAACATGAGTACCGCCTACTACCCCCAGACTGATGGACAAAGGCGAAAGGACTATTCAGACCCTAGAAGATATGCTACGAGTGTGTGCCATTGATTTCAAAGGAAATAGGGATGACCACTTACCCCTGATCGAATTTGCTTACAACAATAGTTATCACGCTAGCATAGGAATGCCCCCGTATGAAGCTTTTTACGGAAGGAGATGTCGCTCTCCCCTGTGTTGGGACGAAGTCGGAGAACACAAGATATTAGGACCAGAGTTAGTCCAGCAGACCAGAGAAATGGTAGGACTCATCAGGAAAAGAGTGGTAGCAGCCCAGGACAGACAAAAGAAGTACGCCGACCAGACCAGGAAGGATAGGGAATACGAAGTGGGAGATTCTGTGCTATTGAAGGTATCTCCATGGAAAGGAGTGATGAGATTTGGGAAGAAAGGGAAGCTGAGTCCCAGATTTATAGGACCCTTTGAAATTTTGAGAAGAATAGGACCTCTAGCTTACGAGCTCGCCTTGCCTCCTAATTTGCAACAAGTGCACAACGTGTTCCACGTGTCCATGTTAAGGAAGTACCATGCAGATGCATGACATGTAATAGAATACGAACAGGTAGAGTTACAACCATACCTGACCTACATTGAGCAACCAGTAAGGATAATGGACCAAAAAGAGCAAGTGCTGAGGAACAAGACTGTGAAGATGGTTAGGATCTTATGGAGAAATCAAAATGTTGAGGAATCAACTTGGGAATTTGAAGACGCAATGAGGAATAGATATCCCCACTTATTTTCTAATTGATTCCGGGACGGAATCCTTGTTAGAGGGGAAGACTGTAATAACTCGAAATTTTGAGACCTTGTAAAACGTTTAATGAATAATAACCTTGACGGACGGGAAAAACTTTTGAGCCCACACTATGTAGTACATGAGGAAATGAGTTTCGGAGTTGATATTGCGATTATATGTACTAAATGAGTGTATGTAAACGCTATTAGTTTTCAAAGAAAATGAACTTTGAAAAACGACCGTACTTACGACTCATTGAGGATTACGGGGATCACAATATAATTACGAGATTAAAACCCTACGGATTTATATTCAAGTATGATAAATAAAAATATAAGGAATAAATACTAAAGGAATTACGTCGCGAACCATTTACGAATAAGTATTATGGAAACGTTTAAGCGACCGAGCGAACGCGTAAACGATTAAATAAATGTAACGCACTAACTAAATCATGGTAAGAAAGTAACCATGGTTACTTCATCAAATAGTGATCTAACCATAGGATGATCAAGCTAGCTATCAAAATAGTGTGCTAAGGAAGCTAACACATGTAGTTAGCGTGTAAGCTAGCAAGCTACTTAGATTTTGTCCCCAAGATTTGCAACAAGAATAAACCTAGGATTCAACCTAAGAGAATAAAAATCAAGTGGAAGATATCACACCCATTTCCTAGAAGCAACCTAGAGAAGCAACTAAGAGAAGCAACCAAGAGAAGCAAGTATAAATACGCCCCCCCGTCACCTTGCTTCCATTCGGCCCCTTCAAGAAAGAGGAAGAAATCCAAATTCAAATCTCAAAATCTAGCCATGGTAAAATCATCCCATTAATTCTAAATCTTCCTAGCAATTAAACTAAGGTAAGAAAATTATTTCATCGCTTTTTATCAAGGTTTTATGGGTGAAATAAAATCAAGAAAGTCACTAGTGAATAGTATGAATAGTAACCTCTCTTTGGTTTCTTGATTTCAATGGTGGTTTTAGGTTCCAAAAATTATACCAAGCACTTCCAAGCCTCCACCATCCTCAAGAACACATCTCAAGATTTCAAGAAAGGTAAAAATATTTGGCCCAACTTTATTTAAGATTCATTTTAAGATCCATTTAGTATGTGGTAGTAAACCTAGTTCAATGAGTGGTATTGATGAAATCTTGGTGTTTAAGTTAAGTAGATTTAAGGTTGATTGTTGTTGCCTCAAGAACATGATGTTCTTGAGAGGAGTTTGTGTGTTGATGATGAAATAATGATTGTTGGTGGTTGTGTTAAGAGTTAGGGCGTAAACGAAACCCCGATCGTAAACGTAACTCCGTTAAAACCAACAAATCGTAACTTTAAGTTTCTGCAGAAAGTCCCGAAGTTGTAAACTGTAGTTTCTTGAAAAATAACCCTTGATTATGTTAGAAAATGTGATATGGATCGTTTAGGCGCTTGAATCGCTTGATTCCAATTTACGGATCAAAAGTTATGACCATTTTACTAAAAGTGATTTACGCGACAAAAATTGCTACGAATTATGAACTTTAAAAATATAAAGGATCGACTTAAATGTGTTCATAAATCATGAAATTTTTATAGAGAGTAAAATATTGAGTTTCCTAACTGTCATTAAAATTTCAAGTGAAAATAATGATTTCTAAATTTTATAAAAATATCGGAGCCGAGACCACGCGAGTAGAAACCGTAAGAATCCATAAGCGGAGGCGACGACGATAATGAGAATAAACCTAAGATACTTAGAAAAATGAAGCGACCATGATGTGAATAAGGACTTAAAGGAATAATAAGGGTAATATAAGTTGAGAGGGTGCATAATAAGTAGCACATGAGTGAGAGTCACCGTAAATTAGAACGGGACTAACGAAGTGAATTGTGTTTATGGTTATAGATTTTCGAGCAGAACATAGAGCATCCTCCACCTCAAGATACCCAAGCAAGTGTACAAACCCAACTCCATTTTACAGTTGTGTTGTGAAAGGATTGTTTTACTATCATTGCATAAATACCATACTTGACATGATACGTAGTTGTTGAATTTTCATATAATGTAGCGATGTTGTATGATAAGTATCTATCGTGAAATGTTAATTCCGCTATAAGCGTGAAATATTATATAAGACCGGGAGTCGGTCGGGATTTAAGATAAAAACCCGGGAATCATTCCGATGATATTATAGGACGGTTATAAGTCCATAGTAGTACGTTTTAAAAGGACTCAACGTCCACTTACGAGACATTAAAAATACCTCGAACTTTTATTAAAACGATTTCCTAACGATCATATTCCCTCAACTATATTTTATTGTTCGAATAATAAATATTATATACCTATTCTTTTATCATGGGAGTAGTATACCCCAACAATTATTTATTTCAAACCTGATTAATCATTAAAGATTATTAACTACGTAGACATAAACTAGTTGAGGAAGATTATTTTAAATATTCTTTTAGAGAGTAAACTCATTCGAGGTTTAATTATTTATCGATTATCATTTAATTATTTATTAATTATTAAAGGGTTTATTATTGATTTAAAAATCATAGAACCAAATTTAAACTACTTTCTGATTTCGAAGATCATTCGAATAATTTCAGATCGTCGGAGAATATTATCCCGACTTATTTAATATTTTGAATATAGTTTCAAGGATAAACTTTTTCCCCTTATTTAATTATCTGTTGACAACGGTCAACTCATATCCCTAGTACTTCCTCTGAAATCTTCCGAAGTACATATATATATATATATAAAGTAAAGCTATGCCTATCAACAAGTAAAATGCTTGGAGGAACTTCGATGTGGTTCGAGTTCTCGAGATATGTTAGGATTTTCTAAAGGACAAGGGAGGGGTAGGATCCAAGTACTCCGTGTATTGGATAGACTACTGGTACCGTAGGAGACGGTACAATATGTACCTATGGATCTGCGAAGTGTGTGTATACCCGAAATGAGGACACATAGCCCGTATGCGGCAAGGGTGATAACCAGGATACGAATGTGTCGTCCTTCTACTAGTAGAAAAGGTTACTTTTATCGCAGTACGACTGATCATCGTATGCGGTGGCTCCAACGAATGTCCAAATTCTTCCAATTGGAATTATGATGCAATACCGTAACCCAAGCTTAGGTGCTGGGATTACTATTAAGGTATTCGCAGGATAATAAAATCCCTTAAAGAATTGTTTTCATAAGAAGGTGTGTGTCACCAAGGAAAACTATTTTCAAATAAAATATAATTATCGTATATGATGTTATAATACAGTCATTTTCATACTGTACATTATTATGCTGGGCATTATAGCTCACACTTATTTTCTTAAATTGACACTACACAACAGTGAATCAAGATGCCTTCCATGAGAACCACATCCATGAAATGGGTAGGATATGGCCAGCTGTTCCGTAGATTTTTTGGTGCTGTACCACAGGTAGTCCGAATAAGCTGGATTAGTTTTCAATTATTTTTAGTTTGACTTATTTATAAGTATGACTTATGTAAGATAATAAACAATAAACATATATTTGGCCGGAGGACTAGCTTTACTTAAAGGTTACTCCCCGGTTAGACTAAATTACTTTTGGGTTGTAATAATTATCACTTGATGGTTGAAAGTACTCTAGATATGATGGTTCATTTCCAAGACAATAACCTGTAAGTGTGTTGTGTGATAAGTGTGGGGTCGTGAAGCGTGAGTATTTACATATTGTAGTGTGAGTTGTTTGATTGTAATAATTTAGATGGCGTGGCCTCCGAGATTCCTGACCCCGGGTTTTGGGGCGCCACAGTTACTCCTCAGTTTGCTAGCCGTTCTGTCAAAACTTCAATGGGTATAGTTGAAGATGTGTTGATTAAGATAGGTGATTTTGTCTTCCCCGTCGATTTTGTTGTCCTAGAGACCGAACCAGTCAAAAATCTGAAAAATTAAATTCCCATCATTTTAGGAAGACCTTTTCTTGCCACGTCTAATGCCTTGATCAACTGTAGGAATGGATTAATGAAACTTACTTTTGGAAATATGACAATTGATCTCAATATTTTTAATGTAGGAAAACAACCCAATGAGCTTTTTGACCAACCCATAGATGTTAATATGATTGATGAGTTAGTTGATAATGAAATCATGAATGTTGATGATGTTCTTAGCTTTTGTCAATATTATTTTGGTCAAGATTGGGATGATACTAGTCATAAAAATGAGGTCAATGAAATGTTAGAGTCCACCATTCATAGTTCCAACAAAGAGTTAGAACCTTTTCCTTTGCCACTTTTTGAAGCTAGTGAATCCGTTTAGGCAACCAGAATTAGAACTCAAACCTCTTCCCGAAACTCTTAAGTATATATTTCTAGGTCCTTCTAAGTCTCTTCCAGTCATAATTGCATCTTATTTAACACCTTCTCAAGAAGAAGAACTCTTATATGTACTTAGAGATAGTAAGGAAGCCATAGGGTGGAGCGTATCTGACATCAAGGGCATCATCCCTGTCATTGTCCAACATAGGATTCACTTAGTTGATGATGCTAAACCGGTTAGAGAACCACAATGGAGGTTAAACCCAACTCTTAAGGGAGTTGTTAGAAAAGAAATCCTTAAATGTCTAGATAATGGAATCATCTATCCTATATCTGATAGTTAATGGGTCAGTCATGTTCAAGTAGTGCCTAAAAAGTCAGGGATCACTGTCGTTGTCAATGAGGATGATGAACTAGTTCCCACTCGTGTTCAGTCTGTTTGGAGAATGTGTATTGATTATAGGAAACTTAATGCTGCCACTAGGAAAGATCATTTTCCTCTACCCTTCATTGATCAAATGTTAGAAAGATTAGCAGGTCACTCTTACTACTATTTCCTAGATGGTTTTTCTGGATATTTCCAAATTTCCATTGCTCCCGAGGATCAAGAAAAAACCACTTTCACTTGTCCTTTTGGAACTTTTTCTTATCGATGCTTAGCTTTTGGTCTCACTACTGCCCCTGCCACCTTTCAAAGATGTATGATGAGCATATTCTCTGATATGGTAGGAGACTTCTTAGAAATCTTTATAGATGACTTTTCCATTTTTGGTTCCTCTTTTAATCAGTGTCTTAATCATCTTGACTTGGTTTTAAAACGATGTAAAGAAATAAACCTTGTTCTTAATTGGGAAAAATGTCATTTCATGGTTAAAGAAGGAATTATTCTTGGTCATAAAATTTCATCAAAGGGAATTGAAGTTGATAAAGCTAAAATTGATCTCATTGCTAATCTACCTCCACCAAAATTTATCAAAGAAATCCGTTCATTCTTGGGAGATGCTGGTATTTATAGGCGTTTCATTCAGGATTTTAGCAAAAAGGCTAGACCATTGACCAATCTTCTTTCTAAAGACATAAAATTTGAGTTCTCTAATGAATGTCTTCAATCTTTTGAACATCTTAAGAAAGAGTTAACCTCATCACCCATCATTCAACCCCCTAATTGGAATCAACCTTTTGAGCTTATGTGTGATGCGTCTGACTATGCTGTAGGGGCAGTTTTAGGACAAAGAATCAATAAGATACCTCATGTCATATATTATGCTAGTAAGACTCTAAATGATTCTCAAATTAACTACTCCACCACTGAAAAATAACTTCTAGCGGTAGTTTTTGCTCTTGAAAAGTTTAGGTCATATCTTATAGGCTCTAAAATCATTGTTTACACAGACCACTCCGCTCTTAAATATCTTTTCTCTAAGAAAGACTCGAAGGCCTGATTGATTAGGTGGGTCTTGTTGCTCCAAGAGTTTGACCTAGAAATCAGGGATAAGAAGGGTTCTGAAAATGTTGTTGCTGATCATCTTTCCCGTTTAATAGTGGAGTCCACCATTGATATGCCTGTGAATGAGTATTTTCCTGATGAACATCTTCTTTCCATATCTACCACTCCTTGGTTTGCTGATATTGTTAACACTGGTGACATTCCTTCTCATTGGTCTAAACAAGAAAAATCCAAATTTCTCTCACGAGCCAAATACTTCTTTTGGGATGATCACTATCTTTTTAAGTACTGTCCAGACCAAATCATTAGGAGGTGTGTTCCAAACCATGAGTTTATAAGTATACTTTCCTTTTGCCATGATCAGGCTTGTGGAGGTCACTTTAGTGCTAAAAAGATAGCTGCTAAAATACTTCAATGTGGTTTCTATTGGCCTAGTTTGTTTAAAGATTCTGCTAAATTTTGTGCCGCTTGTAGTGGGTGCCAACACTTAGAAAAGATAACTAGAAGAAACATGATGCCAATGAATCCAATCTTAGTTATCGAGATCTTTGATGTCTGGGGTATAGATTTTATGGGTCATTTTCTTAATTCTTTTGGTAACCTCTACATTCGCTTAGCGGTTGATTACGTGTCTAAATGGGTCAAAGCCATACCAACTAAGTCTAATGATAACAAGGTAGTTCTTAAGTTCTTGAAAGAGAATATCTTCTCTAGATTTGGTACGCCTAGAGCTATAATTAGTGACCAGGGTAAGCATTTCAAAATCCATCAGTTTGAGTCTCTTTTGAGGAATTATTCCATCACTCATAAGTTAGCCACACCTTACCATCCTCAGACTAGTGGTCAAGTAGAGGTCTCTAATAGGCAAATCAAATAAATTCTAGAGAAAACTGTCAATTCAAATAGGAAAGATTGGTCTGTTAGGTTGGTAGATGCACTTTGGGCTTATCGTACTGCTTTTAAGACCATTTTGGGTATGTGATAGGGATACAATAAGTCCTGATTTTATAATTAATGGGCTGCTAGGCCCAATAATAAGATGTATGATATTCAGACCAGAAAGGTTAAGCCTGATGGACCAGATCAGGCCTGGTGGAATAAAAAAAGGCCCAAAAACCCTGATTATTAATTAATTTCGTAATTAATTAATAAGGGAAAAAATCAGCTATTGAGAAGAGTCCCGATAAGGATATAAATCCTTATAGATTAGCCTCAAGGGAACCTAAAAGGATAAGGAATCAATTTCCTACTATCTAGGACTCCAAAGTCCATTCTAATTATGAGACTTACCCACCAAGTCTCCTATACCAAGTCCAATTCAAGGACCACCAACATCTATATAAGGGGCCTCACCCCACCGATCAGAACTACGTTTTTTGGCTTGATTCTCTAATTCACAGAGATACGTAGGCATCTCGTAAAGGCAGATTTAGCCACGAAACACGAGAGCAGCCATTAAAGGCCTTGAGCTCCCGAATCTTAGTAATAAATACAGCAAATAATAACCTTAGTTTTTTATCCATAACATTTGGCGCCGTCTGTGGGAAAAACAACAACAACCATGACGAGAACACGGAGAACAATTAGAGCTTTGGAGGAAGGAACACCATCAGGGACAACTCAGGTGATTTCGTCTACCGTGGAGATTCCTCCCCACTCAACTTATGCATCTACTCAAGGGGAAGCCCAGACAGGGGCAACTCAACCTCAGCCACAAGGGACAACTTCCCCGACTATTCAAGGTACGAATTCGCACGTTCAACAAGTACATATACCTGTGAATTCTCGACCCGTTGGGTATGAATATTCAACTATTGTTGCTACTAACCCCTCTTATGGGATGCCCCTTCACCCTGAGGTTGGAGGAAGCGGATATGCTGGGCGAAGCGAAGCACGAGGGCAGTCGCCCCCTATATAAGAGGCTTGGCTCCTATCCCCGAGGATCGGGAATTTTCTGGTCCTTACACTGATGAAACAGACTCCGAATCCTCAGATGATGAAGTAGCCCCAAGACGAAGGCGTCCTGACAAAGAGCCAATGGCTGATAGAAGGCAACGCCCTCAAAGCACCCAAGGGGCGAATCCCCAAGAAGTGCAGGAGAGGATCAGGGCTAATGAGGCTGAGATCCAAAGGCTGAGGCGTGACTTGGAAGCTCACCAGGCCACCAGAACCCAGATACCTCCTAGGGGGAGAAATCCTCCTCCTGTCATAGACCTGGATGGTCCGGCACGAAGAAGGGCTGTTATCCCAAGAACTGATCCAAGCAATCTCCTTCCCCTTGGAGATCCCGATGATCCAACCCCACCTTTCACAGAAGATATAATGAATGCCCATATCTCAAGGAAATTCAAGATGCCCACTATCAAAGCCTATGATGGCACGGGAGACCCCGCAAATCATGTTAGGACATTCTCTAATGCACTGCTGCTGCAACCCGTGAATGATGCTATAAAGTGTCGGGCCTTCCCTCAAACCCTGTCGGGTATGGCTCAAAGATGGTACAGCCGCTTGCCCCCAAACTCTATTGGGTCGTTCCGGGAGTTAAGTCAGGCTTTCATTAAGCAGTTCATCAGTGGGAGAGTTCATGAGAAAAGTTCAGCATCTCTCATGAGTATTGTGCAAGGAGCAAAGGAATCTTTGAGAGACTACCTGAATCGTTTTACAAAGGAGGCTTTAAAAGTCCCAGACCTTGATGATAAGGTAGCCATGATAGCACTGCAACAAGGAACTAGGGATGAGTTTTTCAAAATGTCCTTGGCCAAACGTCCCCCTGAAAATATGTTGCAGCTCCAGGAGAGGGCAGGGAAGTATATCAAGGTTGAAGAAAGCATGAGGAAGACCGTAGTAAGTAATGAGCCCACGGGAGGAAAGAAGCGAAAAACTGATCTGGAGTATATCGCTAAGGACAAGTATCCTAGAACCGAACAAAATCCTGATTCAATCCCCAAGAAGGGAGGACCTGGGCAAAAGTTCACTGAATACGCTAAGCTGAATGCTCCTAGAAGTCAGATTTTGATGGAGATTGAGAAAGACAGAGATATTCGCTGGCCTAAGCCCTTGAAGGCTGATCCCGCCAAACTAGATAAGGGCAAGTATTGCAGATTCCACAAAGATGTTGGCCATGACACCGATGAGTGTAGGCAATTGAAAGACGAAATTGAGTTTTTGATTCGAAAAGGAAGATTGAATAAGTATACTGGAGAAGGAGGGGACAGGAATAATAATGGAAGGAAGAACTTTGATGATCGAAGGAGGGACCAAGACGATCAGGGGCGAAATCCCCAACCCAGAGGGCCGGTTATAAATGCAATCTTAGGAGGGCCGCGACGCCCTCGAGGACCTGTGATAAACACGATCTTTGGAGGCCCAACTGCTGCTGGATTGTCCAAAAATTCCAGAAAGGCATATACTAGGGAGGTTATGCATATTGTTGGAGAAGCCCCGAAGAGGGCCAGGATAAAAGTAACATTGGCTTTTGATGATTCCGACCTAGAGGGTGTCAAGTTTCCTCATGACGACCCGCTGGTCATAACACCGATAATAGGAAACAGCCCGGTCAAGAGGGTCCTTGTGGATAATGGTGCTTCTGTGGATATCTTGCTCCACGACACCTTTCTAAGGATGGGGTATAATGACTCCCAGTTAACACCAACCGACATGCCGATATACGAGTTTGCTGGAGTAGAATGTCCCGTTGAAGGGATAATCAAATTGCCAACCACCATAGGCACGGAACCAAGGCAAGCAACGCAGATGTTGGACTTTGTGGTGGTAAAGGCTAGTTCAACCTATAATGCAATCATGGGAAGAACAGGGATACATGCCTTTAAGGCAGTCCCCTCTTCCTACCATTCAGTCATGAAGTTTCCCACCCGAAACGGGATTGGAGAAGAGAAAGGAGATCAAAAAATGGCTAGAAGCTGTTATGTGGCCTCTTTGAGGGCAGATGGAGTCGGGGGGCAGGTTCTTCCTATTGAAGATATGGATGTTCGAGAAAATGATGAGAATAGAGGAAGGCCAGCAGAAGAATTGGTTTCGGTTCCTTTAGACCCCGAGAATCCCGAGAGGATGACTTTCATTGGAGCCACATTAGAGAAGCCTCTTAGAGGGAAGTTAATGAAATTTTTACAAGAAAATAGTGATGTGTTTGCATGGTCAGCAGCTGATATGCCAGGCATAGACCCAGAGTTAATTACTCACAAGCTAAACGTAGATCCAAGCCGGAAGACAGTGAAACAAAAGAAAAGAAATTTTGCCCCGGAAAGACAAGAGGCTATAAAACAGGAAGTAGAAAAGCTCTTAGAGGCTGGTTTCATTAAGGAGATCCAATTTCCGGAATGGTTAGCCAACCCTGTAATGGTGAAAAAGGCTAATGGAAAGTGGAGGATGTGTATAGACTTCACTGATCTGAATGATGCGTGCCCCAAAGACTGTTTTCCGCTGCCTAGAATTGATACTTTGATTGATGCCACTGCTGGACATGAGATGCTGAGTTTCATGGATGGATTTAGCGGATACAACCAGATCAAAATGCATAAGGATGACATTCCAAAGGTATCATTTATCACTGACTTTGGTGTTTATTGTTATCTTGTTATGGCATTTGGTCTCAAGAATGCAGGAGCCACCTATCAAAGGTTGGTAAACAAAATTTTTAAGGATCTCATTGGTAAGACTATGGAAGTCTATGTTGATGACATGTTAGTCAAGAGTCTAGTAAAGACTGATCACATAACCCATTTGAGGGAAGTTTTTGAGGTCTTGAGGAACCACAAGATGATGTTGAATCCTACGAAGTGTGCTTTCGGAGTAGGATCTGGAAAATTCTTGGGATTGATGGTCTCAAAAAGGGGAATTGAGGCTAACCCCGATAAAATAAAGGCGATCCTGGACATGGAACCACCAAAAACTATCAAGGATGTTCAGAAGCTCACAGGAAGGGTCGCTGCGCTAGGACGATTCATCTCCAAGTCAGGAGACAAGTGCTTGTCATTCTTCAAGTCACTAAAGAATATCAAAGACTTTGTATGGAGTGAGGAAAATCAGAAGGCATTTGAAGAGTTAAAGAAGTATATGGGCCAGGCCCCATTGTTGGCCAAGCCAGTTCTGAATGAAGTTTTATTTTTGTACTTGGCTGTTTCAGAGAGCGCCTTGAGCGCGGTGTTGGTTAAGGAGGATCTGAAAGTCCAGAAACCCGTATACTATGTCAGCAAAATTTTGCATGGTGCTGAGTTGAATTATTCAACTATTGAGAAATTCGCTCTAGCCTTGGTAATGGCTTCGAGAAAGCTGCGTCCTTATTTTCAGGCTCACCAGATTGAGGTGCTAACGAATCAGCCCCCGAGAAATATCATTCACAGTCCCAAGGCAAGTGGGAGATTGATTAAGTGGGCGATAGAGCTGGGAGAGTTCGATCTCAAGTATAAGCCACGTACGGCGATAAAAGCCCAGGCATTAGCTAACTTCGTGGTGGAATGTACCATACCCAACCAAGAAGTCGGGAGGCAGGAAGATACCATACCTCAAGACAAGAGAGTTGATAATGAAAGCAAAGAGAAGAATGACAAAGAGTATTGGGTTCTCTATTTTGATGGAGCATCAAAAACAAACTCCAGTGGAGCAGGATTGGTTTTGCAAAGCCCTGATGGGTTCTTAATTGAGTATGCTATGAAGCTAGACTTCCCAACCACAAATAATGAGGCAGAATATGAAGCCCTGATAGCTGGCCTTGGTCTAGCTGGGACACTTAGAGTCAAAAATTTAAAGGTCCGTGGAGACTCGAAGCTGATCATATCCCAGGTAAAGGGAGAATTCGAGGCAAGGGATGATACGATGGCTAAGTATGTCCGCCTAGTAAGAGCTGTGATGACCCAATTTAATGAATGTCATGTTGAACACATTCCAAGGGAAGAAAATATTAAGGCAGATGCGCTATCGAAGTTTGCCTCATCTGAGATAGAAGAAAGTTCGGGAAGTGTATACTTCCGTGTTTTAAAGACGCGAAGCATAGATGTTAAGCTTGTGGCTCCCATAGGCCTGGGGACGTCATGGATCGATCCCATTAAGGCTCACATTCAGACCGGATGGTTGCCAAGCGATGCAACTGAAGCACGAAAATTAACTGTTCGAGCACTAAGGTACTCTTTGATAGATGGGATTCTGTATAAAAGATCTTTCGTGGTTCCTTACTTAAGGTGTCTCAGGCCCGATGAGGCACGCTTGGCTCTTGAGGAAGTGCATGAAGGTATTTGTGGACAACACTTGGGGGGCAGGGCCTTAGCTCATAAGATAACCCGTTTAGGCTTCTATTGGCCAGAAATGATGACTGATGCCAAAGAATATGTGAAGAAGTGTGATCGCTGTCAGAAGCATGCACCAGTCGTCAGACAACCCCCCGAGATGCTGACCTCTATCAACTCACCTATTCCTTTTGCTATGTGGGGGATGGATATTCTAGGGCCTTTTCCTATGGCCACGGCACAAAGGAAGTTTCTAATTGTAGCCATTGATTATTTCACCAAGTGGATCGAAGCCAAACCTTTGGCCAAAATCACAACTAAGCAGGTTGCACAATTCCTGTGGGAAAACATTATGTGCCGATATGGAATTCCCCGTATCCTCGTCACTGACAATGGAACGCAATTCAACAACGAGGAATTCAAGAAGTATTGCGAAGAAAATGAAATTGAGTTACGGTTCACCTCTGTGGCTCACCCGCAAGCCAATGGGCAAGCGGAGGTAGCAAATCGGATAATCCTGGATGGACTAAAGAAGAGGATCGAAAAGTCAAGAAATAATTGGGTTGATGAGATACTTCCCATATTATGGGCCTATAGGACTACCTGTAGAGTTACGACAGGTGCAACTCCTTTCATGTTGGCATATGGGGCAGAAGCAGTAGTTCCCGTGGAGATATCACATTCCTCTCCAAGGATTCAGGCTTTTGATGAAAAAGAAAATGAGGAAGGGCAGAGGTTAGCCCTGGATTTAATCGATGAAGTGCGAGATAAAGCATATGCAAAGATAGTAGAATACCAGAAAAAAGCTTCATTTTACTACAACCTAAGGGTTAAAGAGAGGTTTTTCAAACAAGGTGATCTAGTCTTGAGAAAAATAGAGGCTTCTGGTGTCGGACAAAAAGGAAAGCTTGCCCCAAATTGGGAAGGGCCGTACAGAGTCAAGAGCGTTCAGGGTAGAGGAACCTACAAACTGGAAACTATGGATGGTTTTGAAGTCCCGAGGACCTGGCACGCACAAAACCTGAAGGTTTACTACGTGTAAGATGGGAAAAGTACGATTCTCACTTGTCATTGTGACAAGAAGGTTTAAAAGCACCTGGAAGCTTTGCTTGCACAGGATTTTATATTCCAGTAGAAAATACATTGTCAGATTATTATTATTGTTAAGGGTCGAACCCATGTTATGTAAGGTTTTGAAAAACCAGACTTCAAACTGAAGAATTCGAAATTATTTCAACCTATGGATGTTTGAGTTATGATAGCACTTGTGTGACTAATTAATTCAAGTTTGAATACATATTAAAATCTTGGAAAGATAGAAAAGAAAGATGCGAATAAGGAGAGTAGCATAAAAATAGCCCCGGAGGGTAATAAATCCTGATACAAACAAAAGTCCAGACATAAATTAAGGATGAAATTGCAAAATGAAAAAAAAAACTACTCCTCCATGCGGGAGCCTTCATTCTCTTTCTCCTTGTCAGCACTTTCGGCATCCTTCGCAGGAGAAGCAGGAGGAGAAGTAGTGTTAGGGTCCAAGATGCGATCATCTGGCTGAGAGGAGTTGAAGAGGGCATCTAGGCTGTCCTCCGACTCAGCCTGCTCAGGACTTATAAAGTCCTTGGGGTTGACTAAGCCCGGGTGCTTTTCAGAAACCGCCTTCACGGCCGCATCCCATCCCTGAGTGAACTGAAGGGAATAAAGACCCTCATCATGAATCTCCATGAGGTTCCTAAACTTGTCAGAACCCATGTAGTCATCAATGAGCGTTTCCTTATCGCTCCTGAGTTTCACCAGCTCGGAATGAGCCTTATCCAGCTCCTCCTTCTTCGTGTCCAACTTCTTCTCTAGGACCTTGGCTCTTTCCTCCCACTTCTTCATCTCCTTCTCAAAATCATCAGAATTACCCTTCCAGGATCTAGCCTGATGGAGGGCCGCCTGGAAGTAGGTATTACTCTGCAAAGAAATAGGTATGAGTTAGCACAAATTCATTGGGATACAAGAAAAGTTGAAATTCACAAAAGGAAAAAGAAAATTACCGCAGCTTGGGCTTGAGAACCCAGAAGCTCAATAGTCTTGATATCACTCCCCGTAACAATGTCAGTGAAATCGTGGGGAGTGACGGAATGGTACGACCAATCCTTGGCATGTTTGGTGGATCCAACCACCGTATCGCTCCTCCTGAAGCCCCAGTTAGGCCTGAAGGAATGTGCCTTAAGTGGAGGATCCACATCGTCCCCCAGCTCGACCACTGGGACGTGGGGCTTAAGGAAAGAAGGACCGTCAGGTTTGCTCCTGGGGTCCCTGTTTAACTTGGCCCTCTTCTGGCGGCCAGATTCCCCCTCCTTGGGCCTATTGACGTTGTTAATAGCCTCACAAGCTGAAAGGAAAAGTAGAAAGGATATTAAATTGCAGAAGATAAAATGTTACAAGTAAAGAAAAATAGGTTATCCAGTTATAAATTTACCCTTATCACTGGCCTGAGAGAGACCGACTTTCTTCAAGGAAAACTCCTCTAAAAGGGTCCAGGTGTCTGTTTTCCCATCATCTGAAATTAAGGCTTGGTAGTCCACCTCCTCCTCATCAGATAATCTGATGCTACCTGGGCTCCCATCTGACACTTTACAAAAGGGCCTACGAAAGAGTGTGGCCCAATCACCCCCAGCCCAGGTCAGCCTCACAAACTCATCCCTCCATTTAGGGTTGTTCTCGACTATAGAATTACTATCAAAGATATGGGGAATTTTGGGCCGTTGGCGAATTAAAACCCATCCCGGTTGACTCATAGAACTATTATAGAATTGAAAAACTTTCCTAAAGACAGCTACGAAAAGAGGGAAGCTATTCCTAAGACAAAGGACCATAAAACAGATAATGTTCCTCCAGGCGTTAGGAGGGAGTTGACAAGGGTTGATTTGAACATCGGCTAGTAAACGAGGAATAAATTCGTGGAATGGGAACCTAAGACCCGCGGTCAGGGCTCCTCGATAAATGAACAGGGTATCCCCCTCCCAATTACAAGTCCTATCCCCAGGGGCGGCTGGAGTGATCCTAAGGTGGGGTGGAAGTCTGTACAGGGTGTTCATAAACTCTATCCTACCATCTAACTCATGAAAAGTGTTACCATGATTATACGAATCTAACTCAGATAGAGAAGGATATTCATCACCTCTCGAGTTAATCATATCAATGAGAGAAGTATATGGAGATTGGATTTGAATATTTGTACCTCTCTTAGAGACATTCATCTTCTGCAAACGAGCCAAGTCGCGGTCCGCCATTGATATGCTTCGTTTAAAGGCTTGAAACCCAGAAAAACTTGAAGATGGTGGAGCTGCGGTGGCTGTGCTCGCCGGAAATCGCCTTCTCAAAGGAGAACTCTAAAGAAAATTTTGAGAGAAAATGTGAAGTGAGAAGTGAAGTGAGGATTCTCACTTCCCACTACACTTATATAGGCTAAAAGCTCGGAATACGAGGCGTTTTTGGGCCCATTTAGCCAGGCCCAACCTAGAAGCCCATCTACAAGAAATATCAGGAACAATCTAGAAGCTCCTGTGGAATTTAAAAAGGTCAAAAATCAATCTTAAAATGGTTCGATCGGAGTTCTGATCGATGCAGAAGAGGATCCTGATCAATAAACCACTCGAACAGGAGGGAAGAAATCCCCTAAGTCCGATCAGAGTCCTGATCGACGCAGAAGAGAGTCCTGGTCGATATCTTATTCGAACAGGAGGGATGAAATCCCCTAAGTTCGATCAGAGTCCTGATCGACGCAGAAGAGAGTCCTGGTCGATATCTTATTCGAACAGGAGGGAAGAAATCCCCTAAGATCGATCAGAGTCCTGATCGACACAGAAGAAAGTCCTGATCGATATGCTATTCGATCAGAATGGTCGAAAGTCACTTAATTCGATCAGAATCCTGATCGAAATTGATCAGGAATCCTGGTCGATTAGGCCCGTGTAACAGTCGACTAAGGTGACGCTTTGAAGGTCAATTCGATCAGAATCCTGATCGAAATCGATCAGGAATCCCTTCGACCAGAGTGTAAAATCATGAGCTAATTCGATCAGGATCCTGATCGATTTGGCTGAATCCTGATCGATTTTGGCTGCATCCTGGTCGATTTTTGCTGCATCCTGGTCGATTTTTGCTGCATCCTGGTCGATTTTGGCTGCATCCTGATCGATTTTTGCTGCATCCTGGTCGATTTTGGCTGCATCCTGATCGATTTTGGCTGCATCCTGGTCGATTTTGGCTGCATCCTGGTCGATTTTGTCTGCATTATGATCGATTTTAATCCAGAAAAATAAGGAAATTCCTTAAATATTTTCTGAAAGTGTTAATATTTTCAGAAATAAGGAATAAATCCAGAAATTAAGGATAAATCCCAGAAAATTAAGGGAAAAATCCAGAAATTAGGGATAAATCCCAGAAATTAAGGGAAAAATCCAGAAATTAAGGATAAATCCCAGAAAATTAAGGGAAAAATCCAGAAATTAGGGATAAATCCCAGAAATTAAGGGAAAAATCCAGAAATTAAGGATAAATCCCAGAAAATTAAGGGAAAAATCCAGAAATTAGGGATAAATCCCAGAAATTAAGGGAAAAATCCAGAAATTAAGGATAAATCCCAGAAAATTAAGGGAAAAATCCAGAAATTAGGGATAAATCCCAGAAATTAAGGGAAAAATCCAGAAATTAGGGAAAAATCCCAGAAAATTAAGGGAAAATCCCAGAAAATTAGGGAAAAATTCCTGGAAATTAAGATAATTTCTGAATAAAAGGAAGATTCATTGTAAATGTGTAGGTCGCTCCACACTTTACGCAAAAACGAAACCCTGTAAGGGAACGAATAGGTTTAACTTCTGCGAAACCTAATCAATGTTTCCCAAAAGTTGGGGGGCAAATGATAGGGATAAAATAAGTCCTGATTTTATAATTAATGGGCTGCTAGGCCCAATAATAAGATGTATGATATTCAGACCAGAAAGGTTAAGCCTGATGGACCAGATCAGGCCTGGTGGAATAAAAAAGGCCCAAAAACCCTGATTATTAATTAATTTCATAATTAATTAATAAGGGAAAAAATCAGCTATTGAGAAGAGTCCCGATAAGGATATAAATCCTTATAGATTAGCCTCAAGGGAACCTAAAAGGATAAGGAATCAGTTTCCTACTATCTAGGACTCCAAAGTCCATTCTAATTATGAGACTTACCCACCAAGTCTCCTATACCAAGTCCAATTCAAGGACCACCAACATCTATATAAGGGGCCTCACCCCACCGATCAGAACTACGTTTTTTGGCTTGATTCTCTAATTCACAGAGATACGTAGGCATCTCGTAAAGGCAGATTTAGCCACGAAACCCGAGAGCAGCCATTAAAGGCCTTGAGCTCCCGAATCTTAGTAATAAATACAGCAAATAATAACCTTAGTTTTTTATCCATAACAGTATGTCTCCTTATAGGCTTGTTTTTGGTAAAGCATGTCATCTCCCAGTTGAAGTTGAACATAAAGCTTATTGGTGTTGGATTTTTAAACGCAGCGGGGCGTGGAAAAACACTTTTACACACACAAAATCCAAATAAAAGCATATAAATCGTGAATAAAAATTCGAGGGATCGAATCTAACCTTTAAAAATAATTCGGAGACAACGATTAGAGATCCTTAGCAGTTGCTCCTCAAGTGTGAAGCACTCCACCGGTATCCACCAAGAAAACGACTTTTAGGAGGAGGAGGAGGTGGAGAGAATTTGGTTTTCTAAAACTTTTGGGTTTCTGGGGTTAGAATAAAAATAGGGTCTATAATAGTGTATTTATAGGCAAAATTTTCAGCTGAAATTTTCCCATAAATATTATTATTATTATCCCATTTATTATTCTCATTAATAATTAAAACACCTTTTAATTATTAATCCTTTTTCTAAACACTTTAGAAATAATTCTCTCTCTTGATTTAATTTCCAAAAAATTAAATCCTTAATTAATAATATTAAGAACTTTTCTTAATTAATTTATAATCAATTAAATCTCATTTAATCAATTATTAAATTTGCCAATTAATTATTTATTTCATAAATAAATAATTATTAGCCATTATTAATTAATTCCTCCACCAAAAAATCATTCTCTTTTATGGTGTGACCCTGTAGGTTCAATATTAAGCCGGTAGTAGAAATAAATAATAATAAAACTATTTTATCATTATTTATATAAATTCTCTAATTTATTAAATATGATTAATTAATTAATTACATTTATTCTACATCGTGAGTGATGCTTCTCAACATATCACGACTATCCGGATAATATGAATTCACTGCTTAGAATACCAAGAACCTGTCAGTGAATAGTTACCGTACAATAAACTCCTTCTACCCTACAATGTCCCGATTAAATACAAGGCATGGATCTCGTGTCAAGCCTATCTAATTTAATCACTTGCTTACCATTTACTATGCGTAGTTCTATGCAAATCAGAAACTCCTTTCTAATTTCATTTACTCTGGCCAGAGATTCCTGAACTAGCATAAGTGGATCAACCTTGAACATTCGCTTCCTTCACTGGAAGGGGTAGATCCTTTATTGATCATACACTATCTTCGTGTACAAATTCCTATACCCAGTAGAGCCCTAATAATTGTCCCTGGAGACTAAGAACTAAACGAAAGCATAGTTCAGTGTACACAAGATGACTATGATGACCTCAAGTCTAAGGATACTTGTACAACTATCACTATGTGAACAACTGCTGACACGTGAGTGAACTCCATCAGTTGTTCAGCTGTGCGAGTCATGTTCAGTGAACTTATTCCATAATAAGCACCTACATACTAGCTATAGTGTCACCACACAAATGTCTATGAGAACAAACATCCTTCATAATGAAGCAAGCATAGTATGTACCGATCTTTGCGGATTATTAATTACCATTTAGTAATCCTATGATCAGGAACTATTTAAGTTTAGAGTTATCATCTTTTTAGGTCTCACTATTATGATCTCATCATAATCCATAAAAAGCTTTACTCTAAACTATGGTATATCTTATTTAAACACTTAAATAGATAAAGCCCGTAATAAAAACAAAACCAGTCTTTATTAATATCAATGAAATCAAAACAGATTACATAAAAATTATTCCTAAATCCTAATACATGATTGGACTTAGGACATATTCCTTTCAATTGGGCCATTAAAAAGTTAAATATTGATTTACCCATTGCTGGTAGCCATAGGAAACTACAACTATCTGAGTTAAAAGAAATTAGGAATGATGCCTATGAAAATGCTAAGATATAGAAAGAAAGAACTAAACTTTTGCATGACAAATCTATTTTGAGAAAGTCTTTTTCTCCGGGTCAAAAAGTTCTTTTGTACAACTCTAGGCTGTATTTATTTCCTGGGAAATTGAGATCTAGGTGGGAGGGACCATATTTTGTTGAAGTTGTTTTTCCTCATGGTGCTATTGAAATTGAAAATCCTAAAACTGGTGAAACTTTTAAAGTTAATAGTCAAAGGCTTAAGCCATTTTTAGAACTGCCAGTTGATTCTGAGGAATAAGTGATTCACCTTATTGATGCGTGATCAAAGTAAGTTTTCTTGTTGTATAATAGTTACTTCTATTCCTCTGTCATGCCATATCAGGTATTCTCGTCCTTTTACTTTATCATTTTTCTCTCATTTACATTCATTGAGGACAATGCATGTTTTAGGTATGGGGGAGGGGTTTAGTAGTATTTACATATATATATATATAAAATCAAAAAAATAGAGATATTTTAGCTAAGTTGTCAAGTCCACTCTTGTAGTTTAATACTAGTTGGTGTTAGCAGTTTTTCAAAACTTAGATATATAATTCCTAGAGATGATTTGAACGTAGTTGAGTAAGGTTGTCTTCATGAAACTTGTGTCGAACGAATTTTTGCTTAAGAGTCCAAGACGGCACATTTGCACAAGGTCTTTGTAGGAAAGATTGTTTAGGGAAGTTTTCGATATCTGAGACAGAGCCCACATGTTGAAACAATGTCGAATCAAATTTTGCGAAAAAGAGAGAAAAGAAAAGCAAAAAAAAGATGTTTGAATAAACTACTTCAATACCCAATATTTCTCACAAATACAAAAAAAAAATTGAGATGATGGGCACAAGTAGTATAATTGACTAGTCTTGTTTTGTGGCCTTTGTTACACGAGTAGTTAAGTCTGTAGGGGTATTTCAAAACCTAGTGCCCTAAGACCATCTGGTTTGGGAGTCATTGGCCCAAAACTCGCTACATGGGTAACATAGAAAGCCTAAGAAAATGGACATTGCACAGTCAATAAGAAAAAAAAAAAGAAAAAAAACTGTGAATTTTGGCTAAATACTTGTTTTGATAGAGATTGGGTCCGTTCAATATTGGTTGAAAAAGAGGAAATGTACTTACTCAATTGATTCTTTAGAGACCTACTTTCATGATACACCTTGGGATTTTTTGTGAACGTTCAGAGTCGATATAAGTGGATTGTTGATACCTATATCTTGGCTATAATTAGAAGAGTCTTAAAGGCATGTATTTTCCTAAAAATTCTTGTGTTGACACCGATGAATGTTATTGTTGATAGAGTTTGGACACTTGCTAGAGTATTTCACAGATTTTATGGGTATATCTTCTGTAAACCCTTAGGAGACAACATTCCTCTTGTAGAGATCGTCTATGAGTTTAACGGGTTGGTAAACCTAAAATTTCCCGTCACGCCTACAAAAAGGAGCATAGGACTTTTCTTAGTTAGCATTTTTCTTTTTGATTTTTCTCGAGGACGAGCAAAAGATAGGTATAGGGGCATTTGATAGGTTCATATTATTGCATATTATTAATACCTATTTTATGTCCGTTTTCGTGATTTTATTAAAAAATAAATTATTTTACTTTGTTTTGTAGGAAAATAAATAAAATCAGAATTTGAGTTGGAAAAGGTGCAAAAAAGCAAGGAGGTGGACTATTCTAGAAGTCAAGGGAATTGGAAGATAAATAGAATCCTTATTGGAGAAGAAGAAGAATTTATTTTAAGAATCCTACTTGTATTCCAAGAACCCAACCCTTATATTTTCACTATATATATGGGTCCCCCTCTTGTATTTTACACATCAACATTCCAACCCCCAAGACACCCAATTAGTTATTTATTTTGTTCATTTTTTTATCATGTGTAGCTAAATTTGTTCCCTGGGATGAAGATGAAGTTAATTTAATTACTTTGATATCTTCTCATTCCTATTATTTGATTATCATGATTTTTCTTGGTGCTTAATTGTTTAATTGACAAAGTGATTTTGATATATTATTGTTACCAGGTTTATTTTTCAAAACTTATGATTGCTCCATGAAGTTTTGATGGGTTATTGTTGGATAACAAGTTTTATAGTATATGCTTGTTTCGTTAATTAAAATTTATTTGTGAAGAAAAGAGAATTGATTTTAGGGCGAGTTGATTTTAATTGTGATTGATTAACGGATGTTTTTCATATTATTTGATCTATTTGCTAATTAGGTTAATTCAAACTCCTCTCAAATCTTATTGTCTAGTTCGCCTGATTTAAATTGTTAGTGTTTTGAAAATTCATAGTCTCTGTGGATCGACCTGTATTTGCTACAATTAACCGCTGTGCAC
The DNA here is from genome assembly GCF_009905375.1 of Apium graveolens. Classification (NCBI taxonomy): domain Eukaryota; kingdom Viridiplantae; phylum Streptophyta; class Magnoliopsida; order Apiales; family Apiaceae; genus Apium; species Apium graveolens. The sequence goes on along the minus strand of NC_133651.1, from coordinate 230,782,482 downwards.
TTGCAGTTATTTTACACATCAAGTTTTTGGCGCCGCTGCCGCGGACTATTGTTAATTTGCATTCCTTGATATTTAATTCTTCGGACTAGTTTTTTTGTTTTCTCTTTGTTTTTTTTAGGGAATCGTGAAGCGGAGGAAAGTTTGGAAAAGAAGATTGCTAGGAGGCCTCTCCGTCTCTTTTGGAATTTTTGAAAGCACTTTTCGGTATTCCGTATCACCTCTCTATTTTTTTTCTCACTTTTATTATTGAAAACTCCAAAAAAAACAATATTTGAAAAATTCAAAAATATTAGTTAGTTAATTGTTAAAAACCAATTTGTTGCATCATTCATTCTCTCACGTAGAATCACATCATTTAGATTTTCTTTTTGTATTTATTGCTTTCCATCTTATATAATTGTGGTGATTGCTGGAGGAAAGAGGTACGTACAATTTAGAATAATACACGTAGTGTAGTGCATCCATAAGTGTTTATTATCTTGTTCTTTGTGTGTTGTATCATCTAATCAATCTTAAGGGTGCCACCCCATTACAAGATAAGGTGAGGGATTTCATCACCCTTTCCTTGGCACACAAATCACTAATTCCTTCATCTTGCATTAACCCACCACAATAAAATTAAGTAGACGTTGGCCCCTAGGATTTCGAGCTCAATTAGGAAGGTACCTAAAAGAGGAAGTAAATTTGGAATTATTCGAACTTTTGGTGACAAGGCAAGTGTATCACTTACCTGGCCAATTTGGATTGGTGACTAGGCTAACGGTTCTCTAATTCAGCGCCTTGTTTACAAGGAAGTGCCCCCGCTTACCTGGCCAATCGGTTTGAATAAATCTAGATTTATAGACTTTTTGGTGGTCCAAAAGTTAAGAGCTGTCTAGATTATTTTTAGGATTACCCATAGATCAAAGATTTTCTTTTTGATTTTTCAATTTTTTTAGGTGTTTACTTATAGCTTTTGTCTGCTACGTGATTATTTGTCTTATATGCAAAGTAATTGGGTTCGAGACCATTCATCTAGATTAATAAGACACACTAACCTTTCATCTCCTAAAGTAGTAAGTCAACTCAACTTTTCTTCACCCACTAACTTTTCTTCACCCACTAAAATTGAATCAAAAGAAGAAGTAGAAATTCCACCTGTAATCATGGTTGTCTCACTCAAAGACCGTTGTTATCCCGCTCGTTCCGCTGAACCCTCATGCATAGTCCTACCTGAAGTAACCGCGAATAATTTTGAAATTAAACATCACCACATTAGCATGTTACCTAGGTTTTCTGGGGTAGAGGGAGAGGATACATATCTTTTCATTCGAGAATTTGAGGAAGTATGTGCTTTACAAAAACTCCAACAACTTAGCTCAGACTCCATTAGGCTCAGACTTATTAACTTTGCTTTAAAAGAAGAGGCTAAACAATGGTTGTATAGTCTACCCGTTAATTCTATATCCATGTGGGATGGATTTGTGTCTATATTTTTTAAAAAATATTTTCCAAACCATAAGGCAAACAGACTTAGGAATGAAATTAACCAATTTCAACAAAATCGAAATGAGTCTTTTTGGAAGTATTTTGATAGATTTAAAAGCTTTTATCTAAGTGTCCTCAACATGGTATAGAAAAATGGAGACTTCGTAAATTTTTTTATGAAACATTAGACAGTCAAACCACTGCTTTGTTAGAGTATATGTGCCAAGGTAAATTTATGGATAAAACTGAGGAAGAAGCTTGGCAATATTTTAAGGAGTTAGCTGAAAAAACAATGTTGTGGGAGTCAGCTAGGGAACCTAATCCGGAACCTGAAAGATCTAAGGGTTTACACGTATTTAGTAATTCTATTGCAACCGAAGCTAAGTTAGCTACACTCACTAAACGTCTAGAGGCCTTAGAAACCAATAATGTGTCTTCTCAATTTTCTATATGTGCAAACTGTAGTTCTCTAAATCATGTAATAGACAATTGCCCTGAAAGTGAACAAGTCAATGCTATGTTTCAACCTAGAGTTAGGAATGATCCATATGCACCCACATACAATCCTGGTTGGAAGAATCACCCAAATTTTTCATGGAACCAAGGTCAATACAATCAGTTTAATCAAAATTCTCAACCTGCTTTTCAAAAGCCCAGTCCTGGTCCATACCCATCTCAAAATCCCAACACATATCCTCCTCAAAATCTTGGTCATTATCCTAACTCAGTCCCCTTAAACCCTCCTGGTTTTAGTGAATCTGATAAGAAATTGAATTCCATTGAAAATAGTATGGAGGCTTTACTTAAATCTCAACAATCTTTCATGTAAGCTATGACCCAAGATAGGCAGTTGCTAAATTCAAACATACAAGCCATATCTAAGCTAGAGGTCCAAGTTAGTCAATTGGCAAACACAATCAGTGAGAGAGAGAAAAATCGTTTCCCTAGTCAACCCGAGGTTAATCCTAAATTTTATCAAAACCAAAAGTCTCATGAAAATGTGAACTCTATCATCTCTCTAAGGTCTGGAAATCAATTCAACAATCATGCTGGTGTTAATACTCATCAGGAAGATAAACTAACATATGAACCAAATCCTCTACTCTTGAATCCTTGTCTTCCACAATCTTCAAATCCTGAAACTTCTGAATCTAATGAGTCATCACCATCCAAAGAACCACCTTCAAAACCCCACTCTGATGTGTTTCGTGAAAAAGTCTTTAAGCCAAAAGCTCCATTTCCTCAAAGACTTATCTCAAACAAACAATCTGCTCAGTTAGATAAGATTTTAGAAGTCTTTAAGCAAGTCAAGATCAACATTCCTCTGTTAGATACAATTCAAGAAGTTCCCTGTTATGCTAAGTGTCTAAAAGATTTGTGTACTCATAAAAGAACCACTCATGTTCCTAAGAAAGCTTTTTTAACCTTTCATGTTAGTTCTATCTTGTCAAATCATATCCCTGTGAAGTATAAGGATCCTGGTTATCCTACCATCTCTTGTGTCATAGGTAATACCCTCATTGATAAAGCTTTACTCGATTTAGGAGCTAGTGTGAATCTTCTTCCATTATCTGTCTATCAAGCCTTGGGTTTAGGTGAACTTAAAAAAACTAGTGTTACTCTTCAGTTTGCTGATTGTTCGGTCAAAACTCTAACGGGTATAGTTGAAGATGTGTTGATTAAGATTGGTGATTTTGTCTTCCCCATCGATTTTGTTGTCCTAGAGACCGAACCAGTCAAAAATCTGAAAAATCAAATTCCCATCATTTTAGGAAGACCTTTTCTTGCCACGTCTAATGCCTTGATAAACTGTAGGAATGGATTAATGAAACTTACTTTTGGAAACATGACAATTGATCTCAATATTTTCAATTTAGGAAAACAACCCAATGAGCTTTTTGACCAACCCATAGATGTTAATATGATTGATGAGTTAGTTGATAATGAAATCATGAATGTTGATGATGTCCTTAGCTTTTGTCAAGATTATTTTGGTCAAGATTGGGATGATACTAGTCATAAAAATGAGGTCAATGAAATGTTAGAGTCCACCATTCATAGTTCCAACAAAGAGTTATAACCTTTTCCTTTGCCACTTTTTGAAGCTAGTGAATCCGTTGAGGGTGGAAAATAATGCTTTGATAGACTGGTTAAGGTGTCTAGTTATTTTGGGAAGTCTGATTTCGTGGTTTACCAATGATAAATTGAAGTATAGAAGAATACAGAGATTGGAATTGTGGGAATGATGTATCTTTGTAATGGTTACTTTTTCGGGTATGTTATGTACTACTTGGTTTATGCATTATGTGGAGGTAGTGATAAGAACTATTTGTTCAAAAAGAAAGTGGTATATTTTGTTCACGAAGATGAGTGACCAGGTCCATCTTTGGTGTAAATTGATACTCATAACTGGGTTCCGATGTTCAACACTAGGGCTCACTGACGAGCCACTGTGATACGAGTTAAGGATTATATCACGTGGAATATTTGTTCCGTCCTCATTTGCTCAGGCTTAGTGGCTCTTTAAGACATTGCTTCTTAAGATACTAGCTTCTTCTTTTGGGGTAAACATATCATTTGATAGAATATAAATATGCAGCAGTGCATTTTATGATTAATTACTTTGTAATTGGGGTATTATATATATAGAAGGACATTCATGGGTCTATTTTAAAGTGTTTCTTCAATCTAATCCAACCTAAATTGACACCCTTTGATTAGAATGTTTGCTTATTTTTAATTTTCTAATTTTTATATTGTGAGTGTCAGACTTGTAATGCTTGTCCATCATATAAATATGAAACAACAATGAGCTTACTAAATTTGCTAAGTACCGGGTTTAGTTAAGTATTAAATAATAATGAGCCTACTAATTTTGCTATGGGTGCGGTGGAGGGAAATGGTTGTGTTTTGATGTGATAATCATTCTTCTACCGAACTTGATCACTTAGAACTACTGTGCTTTGAACTACAGTATTGTCTTAGACATCATAACATGCTTTAAGTTTTTAAAATGTAAATATGTATTTGGCATACATGTTTTTTTGTCACTTTGTTGAATTTAGAAATTTTGAAAAGTAATTAGTTTCAGAATTATGTAATATAATGAGAAGAGATACTAATTTTTATAGTACAATATACTAAAAAAGCTTTACAGTCAATTATAGTGAGGAATTCAAAATATTTGCATTTGTGTGATATTGGACAATATATATTATTTAAAATAACAAAAATAAAACCTAGATTTGAGTCTCTTTAAAAATTTCCAAGTGATTTTGAGGCAGTATGTAAAAATGAGGTTGAACAGAGAAGAAAAATGTTTCATAGAAATTATAACAGGTTTTTTTCTGAAAATAAAATATTATTATTGTTATTATTATTATTATTGTTATTGTCATTATTATAATAATAATAAAATTATTATTATTATTATTATTATTATTATTATTATTATTATTAGCATTTGTATCATCATCGTAAAGGCCTACATTCTGCTAATTTGGCTAAGGCCTGTCAACATAATGCACCAGCCCTGTGTATAGTTTGCAACACAGAGTGATTGACAGAAAGGAAATGTGCAATGTTGCATAAACACATAGAGAGACTGAATACAAGGGAATGGCATAAAAACAGCGGAGTCTTAATAAGTTTTTAGTGATGGAAACTAAAAAGAATTATGAGAAGCTCATTCTATATCCAGAGATGAGTTGTGATGCAGGAGATAAAGTGGGAGCCACACATAGTTTTTGAAGAGAAAATATTTAAAATAAGATAAGTAAGCAAATTGTCTGGGGAAATGTTGGGAGTCTAGTAAAGACTGATCACATAACCCATTTGAGGGAAGCTTTTGAGGTCCTCAGGTACCACAAGATGATGTTGAATCCTACGAAGTGTGCTTTCGGAGTAGGATCTGGAAAATTCTTGGGATTGATGGTCTCAAAAAGGGGAATTGAGGCTAACCCCGATAAAATAAAGGCGATCCTAGACATGGAACCACCAAAAACTATCAAGGATGTTCAGAAGCTCACAGGAAGGGTCGCTGCGCTAGGACGATTCATCTCCAAGTCAGGAGACAAGTGCTTGTCATTCTTCAAGTCACTAAAGAATATCAAAGACTTTGTATGGAGTGAGGAAAATCAGAAGGCATTTGAAGAGTTAAAGAAGTATATGGGTCAGGCCCCATTGTTGGCCAAGCCAGTTCTGAATGAAGTTTTATTTTTGTACTTGGCTGTTTCAGAGAGCGCCTTGAGCGCGGTGTTGGTTAAGGAGGATCTGAAAGTCCAGAAACCCGTATACTATGTCAACAAAATTTTGCATGGTGCTGAGTTGAATTATTCAACTATTGAGAAATTCGCTCTAGCCTTGGTAATGGCTTCGAGAAAGCTGCGTCCTTATTTTCAGGCTCACCAGATTGAGGTGCTAACGAATCAGCCCCTGAGAAATATCATTCACAGTCCCAAGGCAAGTGGGAGATTGATTATGTGGGCGATAGAGCTGGGAGAGTTCGATCTCAAGTATAAGCCACGTACGGCGATAAAAGCCCAGGCATTAGCTGACTTCGTGGTGGAATGTACCATACCCAACCAAGAAGTCGGGAGGCAGGAAGATACCATACCTCAAGACAAGGGAGTTGATAATGAAAGCAAAGAGAAGAATGACAAAGAGTATTGGGTTCTCTATTTTGATGGAGCATCAAAAACAAACTCCAGTGAAGAAGGATTGGTTTTGCAAAGCCCTGATGGGTTCTTAATTGAGTATGCTATGAAGCTAGACTTCCCAACCACAAATAATGAGGCAGAATATGAAGCCCTGATAGCTGGCCTTGGTCTAGCTGGGACACTTAGAGTCAAAAATTTAAAGGTCCGTGGAGACTCGAAGCTGATCATATCCCAGGTAAAGGGAGAATTCGAGGCAAGGGATGATACGATGGCTAAGTATGTCCGCCTAGTAAGAGCTGTGATGACCCAATTTAATGAATGTCATGTTGAACACATTCCAAGGGAAGAAAATATTAAGGCAGATGCGCTATCGAAGTTTGCCTCATCTGAGATAGAAGAAAGTTCGGGAAGTGTATACTTCCGTGTTTTAAAGACGCGAAGCATAGATGTTAAGCTTGTGGCTCCCATAGGCCTGGGGACGTCATGGATCGATCCCATTAAGGCTCACATTCAGACCGGATGGTTGCCAAGCGATGCAACTGAAGCACAAAAATTAACTGTTCGAGCACTAAGGTACTCTTTGATAGATGGGATTCTGTATAAAAGATCTTTTGTGGTTCCTTACTTAAGGTGTCTCAGGCCCGATGAGGCACGCTTGGCTCTTGAGGAAGTGCATGAAGGTATTTGTGGACAACACTTGGGGGGCAGGGCCTTAGCTCATAAGATAACCCGTTTAGGCTTCTATTGGCCAGAAATGATGACTGATGCCAAAGAATATGTGAAGAAGTGTGATCGCTGTCAGAAGCATGCACCAGTCGTCAGACAACCCCCCGAGATGCTGACCTCTATCAACTCACCTATTCCTTTTGCTATGTGGGGGATGGATATTCTAGGGCCTTTTCCTATGGCCACGGCACAAAGGAAGTTTCTAATTGTAGCCATTGATTATTTCACCAAGTGGATCGAAGCCAAACCTTTGGCCAAAATCACAACTAAGAAGGTTGCACAATTCCTGTGGGAAAACATTATGTGCCGATATGGAATTCCCCGTATCCTCGTCACTGACAATGGAACGCAATTCAACAACGAGGAATTCAAGAAGTATTGCGAAGAAAATGAAATTGAGTTACGGTTCACCTCTGTGGCTCACCCGCAAGCCAATGGGCAAGCGGAGGTAGCAAATCGGATAATCCTGGATGGACTAAAGAAGAGGATCGAAAAGTCAAGAAATAATTGGGTTGATGAGATACTTCCCATATTATGGGCCTATAGGACTACCTGTAGAGTTACGACAGGTGCAACTCCTTTCATGTTGGCATATGGGGCAGAAGCAGTAGTTCCCGTGGAGATATCACATTCCTCTCCAAGGATTCAGGCTTTTGATGAAAAAGAAAATGAGGAAGGGCAGAGGTTAGCCCTGGATTTAATCGATGAAGTGCGAGATAAAGCACATGCAAAGATAGTAGAATACCAGAAAAAAGCTTCATTTTACTACAACCTAAGGGTTAAAGAGAGGTTTTTCAAACAAGGTGATCTAGTCTTGAGAAAAATAGAGGCTTCTGGTGTCGGACAAAAAGGAAAGCTTGCCCCAAATTGGGAAGGGCCGTACAGAGTCAAGAGCGTTCAGGGTAGAGGAACCTACAAACTGGAAACTATGGATGGTTTTGAAGTCCCGAGGACCTGGCACGCACAAAACCTGAAGGTTTACTACGTGTAAGATGGGCGAAGTACGATTCTCACTTGTCATTGTGACAAGAAGGTTTAAAAGCACCTGGAAGCTTTGCTTGCGCAGGATTTTATATTCCAGTAGAAAATACATTGTCAGATTATTATTATTGTTAAGGGTCGAACCCATGTTATGTAAGGTTTTGAAAAACCAGACTTCAAACTGAAGAATTCGAAATTATTTCAACCTATGGATGTTTGAGTTATGATAGCACTTGTGTGACTAATTAATTCAAGTTTGAATACATATTAAAATCTTGGAAAGATAGAAAAGAAAGATGCGAATAAGGAGAGTAGCATAAAAATAGCCCCGGAGGGTAATAAATCCTGATACAAACAAAAGTCCAGACATAAATTAAGGATGAAATTGCAAAATGAAAAAAAAAACTACTCCTCCATGCGGGAGCCTTCATTCTCTTTCTCCTTGTCAGCACTTTCGGCATCCTTCGCAGGAGAAGCAGGAGGAGAAGTAGTGTTAGGGTCCAAGATGCGATCATCTGGCTGAGAGGAGTTGAAGAGGGCATCTAGGCTGTCCTCCGACTCAGCCTGCTCAGGACTTATAAAGTCCTTGGGGTTGACTAAGCCCAGGTGCTTTTCAGAAACTGCCTTCACGGCCGCATCCCATCCCTGAGTGAACTGAAGGGAATAAAGACCCTCATCATGAATCTCCATGAGGTTCCTAAACTTGTCAGAACCCATGTAGTCATCAATGAGCGTTTCCTTATCGCTCCTGAGTTTCACCAGCTCGGAATGAGCCTTATCCAGCTCCTCCTTCTTCGTGTCCAACTTCTTCTCCAGGACCTTGGCTCTTTCCTCCCACTTCTTCATCTCCTTCTCAAAATCATCAGAATTACCCTTCCAGGATCTAGCCTGATGGAGGGCCTCCTGGAAGTAGGTATTACTCTGCAAAGAAATAGGTATGAGTTAGCACAAATTCATTGGGATACAAGAAAAGTTGAAATTCACAAAAGGAAAAAGAAAATTACCGCAGCTTGGGCTTGAGAACCCAGAAGCTCAATAGTCTCGATATCACTCCCCGTAACAATGTTAGTGAAATCGTGGGGAGTGACGGAATGGTACGACCAATCCTTGGCATGTTTGGTGGATCCAACCACCGTATCGCTCCTCCTGAAGCCCCAGTTAGGCCTGAAGGAATGTGCCTTAAGTGGAGGATCCACATCGTCCCCCAGCTCGACCACTGGGACGTGGGGCTTAAGGAAAGAAGGACCGTCAGGTTTGCTCCTGGGGTCCCTGTTTAACTTGGCCCTCTTCTGGCGGCCAGATTCCCCCTCCTTGGGCCTATTGACGTTGTTAATAGACTCACAAGCTGAAAGGAAAAGTAGAAAGGATATTAAATTGCAGAAGATAAAATGTTACAAGTAAAGAAAAATAGGTTATCCAGTTATAAATTTACCCTTATCACTGGCCTGAGAGAGACCGACTTTCTTCAAGGAAAACTCCTCTAAAAGGGTCCAGGTGTCTGTTTTCCCATCATCTGAAATTAAGGCTTGGTAGTCCACCTCCTCCTCATCAGATAATCTGATGCTACCTGGGCTCCCATCTGACACTTTACAAAAGGGCCTACGAAAGAGTGTGGCCCAATCACCCCCAGCCCAGGTCAGCCTCACAAACTCATCCCTCCATTTAGGGTTGTTCTCGACTATAGAATTACTATCAAATATATGGGGAATTTTGGGCCGTTGGCGAATTAAAACCCATCCCGGTTGACTCATAGAACTATTATAGAATTGAAAAACTTTCCTAAAGACAGCTACGGAAAGAGGGAAGCTATTCCTAAGACAAAGGACCATAAAACAGATAATGTTCCTCCAGGCGTTAGGAGGGAGTTGACAAGGGTTGATTTGAACATCGGCTAGTAAACGAGGAATAAATTCGTGGAATGGGAACCTAAGACCCGCGGTCAGGGCTCCTCGATAAATGAACAGGGTATCCCCCTCCCAATTACAAGTCCTATCCCCAGGGGCGGCTGGAGTGATCCTAAGGTGGGGTGGAAGTCTGTACAGGGTGTTCATAAACTCTATCCTACCATCTAATTCATGAAAAGTGTTACCATGATTATACGAATCTAACTCAGATAGAGAAGGATATTCATCACCTCTCGAGTTAATCATATCAATGAGAGAAGTATATGGAGATTGGATTTGAATATTTGTACCTCTCTTAGAGACATTCATCTTCTGCAAACGAGCCAAGTCGCGGTCCGCCATTGATATGCTTCGTTTAAAGGCTTGAAACCCAGAAAAACTTGAAGATGGTGGAGCTGCGGTGGCTGTGCTCGCCGGAAATCGCCTTCTCAAAGGAGAACTCTAAAGAAAATTTTGAGAGAAAATGTGAAGTGAGAAGTGAAGTGAGGATTCTCACTTCCCACTACACTTATATAGGCTAAAAGCTCGGAATACGAGGCGTTTTTGGGCCCATTTAGCCAGGCCCAACCTAGAAGCCCATCTACAAGAAATATCAGGAACAATCTAGAAGCTCCTGTGGAATTTAAAAAGGTCAAAAATCAATCTTAAAATGGTTCGATCGGAGTTCTGATCGATGCAGAAGAGGATCCTGATCAATAAACCACTCGAACAGGAGGGAAGAAATCCCCTAAGTCCGATCAGAGTCCTGATCGACGCAGAAGAGAGTCCTGGTCGATATCTTATTCGAACAGGAGGGAAGAAATCCCCTAAGTTCGATCAGAGTCCTGATCGACGCAGAAGAGAGTCCTGGTCGATATCTTATTCGAACAGGAGGGAAGAAATCCCCTAAGATCGATCAGAGTCCTGATCGACACAGAAGAAAGTCCTGATCGATATGCTATTCGATCAGAATGGTCGAAAGTCACTTAATTCGATCAGAATCCTGATCGAAATTGATCAGGAATCCTGGTCGATTAGGCCCGTGTAACAGTCGACTAAGGTGACGCTTTGAAGGTCAATTCGATCAGAATCCTGATCGAAATCGATCAGGAATCCCTTCGACCAGAGTGTAAAATCATGAGCTAATTCGATCAGGATCCTGATCGATTTGGCTGAATCCTGATCGATTTTGGCTGCATCCTGGTCGATTTTTGCTGCATCCTGGTCGATTTTTGCTGCATCCTGGTCGATTTTGGCTGCATCCTGATCGATTTTTGCTGCATCCTGGTCGATTTTGGCTGCATCCTGATCGATTTTGGCTGCATCCTGGTCGATTTTGGCTGCATCCTGGTCGATTTTGTCTGCATTATGATCGATTTTAATCCAGAAAAATAAGGAAATTCCTTAAATATTTTCTGAAAGTGTTAATATTTTCAGAAATAAGGAATAAATCCAGAAATTAAGGATAAATCCCAGAAAATTAAGGGAAAAATCCAGAAATTAGGGATAAATCCCAGAAATTAAGGGAAAAATCCAGAAATTAAGGATAAATCCCAGAAAATTAAGGGAAAAATCCAGAAATTAGGGATAAATCCCAGAAATTAAGGGAAAAATCCAGAAATTAAGGATAAATCCCAGAAAATTAAGGGAAAAATCCAGAAATTAGGGATAAATCCCAGAAATTAAGGGAAAAATCCAGAAATTAAGGATAAATCCCAGAACATTAAGGGAAAAATCCAGAAATTAGGGATAAATCCCAGAAATTAAGGGAAAAATCCAGAAATTAGGGAAAAATCCCAGAAAATTAAGGGAAAATCCCAGAAAATTAGGGAAAAATTCCTGGAAATTAAGATAATTTCTGAATAAAAGGAAGATTCATTGTAAATGTGTAGGTCGCTCCACACTTTACGCAAAAACGAAACCCTGTAAGGGAACGAATAGGTTTAACTTCTGCGAAACCTAATCAATGTTTCCCAAAAGTTGGGGGGCAAATGATAGGGATAAAATAAGTCCTGATTTTATAATTAATGGGCTGCTAGGCCCAATAATAAGATGTATGATATTCAAACCAGAAAGGTTAAGCCTGATGGACCAGATCAGGCCTGGTGAAATAAAAAAGGCCCAAAAACCCTGATTATTAATTAATTTCGTAATTAATTAATAAGGGAAAAAATCAGCTATTGAGAAGAGTCCCGATAAGGATATAAATCCTTATAAATTAGCCTCAAGGGAACCTAAAAGGATAAGGAATCAGTTTCCTACTATCTAGGACTCCAAAGTCCATTCTAATTATGAGACTTACCCACCAAGTCTCCTATACCAAGTCCAATTCAAGGACCACCAACATCTATATAAGGGGCCTCACCCCACCGATCAGAACTACGTTTTTTGGCTTGATTCTCTAATTCACAGAGATACGTAGGCATCTCGTAAAGGCAGATTTAGCCACGAAACCCGAGAGCAGCCATTAAAGGCCTTGAGCTCCCGAATCTTAGTAATAAATACAGCAAATAATAACCTTAGTTTTTTATCCATAACAGTATGTCTCCTTATAGGCTTGTTTTTGGTAAAGCATGTCATCTCCCAGTTGAAGTTGAACATAAAGCTTATTGGTGTTGGATTTTTAAACGCAGCGGGGCGTGGAAAAACACTTTTACACACACAAAATCCAAATAAAAGCATATAAATCGTGAATAAAAATTTGAGGGATCGAATCTAACCTTTAAAAATAATTCGGAGACAACGATTAGAGATCCTTAGCAGTTGCTCCTCAAGTGTGAAGCACTCCACCGGTATCCACCAAGAAAACGACTTTTAGGAGGAGGAGGAGGTGGAGAGAATTTGGTTTTCTAAAACTTTTGGGTTTCTGGGGTTAGAATAAAAATAGGGTCTATAATAGTGTATTTATAGGCAAAATTTTCAGCTGAAATTTTCCCATAAATATTATTATTATTATCCCATTTATTATTCTCATTAATAATTAAAACACCTTTTAATTATTAATCCTTTTTCTAAACACTTTAGAAATAATTCTCTCTCTTGATTTAATTTCCAAAAAATTAAATCCTTAATTAATAATATTAAGAACTTTTCTTAATTAATTTATAATCAATTAAATCTTATTTAATCAATTATTAAATTTGCCAATTAATTATTTATTTCACAAATAAATAATTATTAGCCATTATTAATTAATTCCTCCACCAAAAAATCATTCTCTTTTATGGTGTGACCCTGTAGGTTCAATATTAAGCCGGTAGTAGAAATAAATAATAATAAAACTATTTTATCATTATTTATATAAATTCTCTAATTTATTAAATATGATTAATTAATTAATTACATTTATTCTACATCGTGAGTGATGCTTCTCAACATATCGCGACTATCCGGATAATATGAATTCACTGCTTAGAATACCAAGAACCTGTCAGTGAATAGTTACCGTACAATAAACTCCTTCTACCCTACAATGTCCCGATTAAATACAAGGCATGGATCTCGTGTCAAGCCTATCTAATTTAATCACTTGCTTACCATTTACTATGCGTAGTTCTATGCAAATCAGAAACTCCTTTCTAATTTCATTTACTCTGGCCAGAGATTCCTGAACTAGCATAAGTGGATCAACCTTGAACATTCGCTTCCTTCACTGGAAGGGGTAGATCCTTTATTGATCATACACTATCTTCGTGTACAAATTCCTATACCCAGTAGAGCCCTAATAATTGTCCCTGGAGACTAAGAACTAAACCAAAGCATAGTTCAGTGTACACAAGATGATTATGATGACCTCAAGTCTAAGGATACTTGTACAACTATCACTATGTGAACAACTGCTGACACGTGAGTGAACTCCATCAGTTGTTCAGCTGTGCGAGTCATGTTCAGTGAACTTATTCCATAATAAGCACCTACATACTAGCTATAGTGTCACCACACAAATGTCTATGAGAACAGACATCCTTCATAATGAAGCAAGCATAGTATGTACCGATCTTTGCGGATTATTAATTACCAGTTAGTAATCCTATGATCAGGAACTATTTAAGTTTAGAGTTATCATCTTTTTAGGTCTCACTATTATGATCTCATCATAATCCATAAAAAGCTTTACTCTAAACTATGGTATATCTTATTTAAACACTTAAATAGATAAAGCCCGTAATAAAAACAAAACCAGTCTTTATTAATATCAATTAAATTAAAACAGATTACATAAAAGTTATTCCTAAATCCTAATACATGATTGGACTTAGGACATATTCCTTTCAATTGGGCCATTAAAAAGTTAAATATTGATTTACCCACTGCTGGTAGCCATAGGAAACTACAACTATCTGAGTTAGAAGAAATTAGGAATGATGCCTATGAAAATGCTAAGATATAGAAAGAAAGAACTAAACTTTTGCATGACAAATCTATTTTGAGAAAGTCTTTTTCTCCGGGTCAAAAAGTTCTTTTGTACAACTCTAGGCTGTATTTATTTCCTGGGAAATTGAGATCTAGGTGGGAGGGACCATATTTTGTTGAAGTTGTTTTTCCTCATGGTGCTATTGAAATTGAAAATCCTAAAACTGGTGAAACTTTTAAAGTTAATAGTCAAAGGCTTAAGCCATTTTTAGAACTGCCAGTTGATTCTGAGGAATAAGTGATTCACCTTATTGATGCGTGATCAAAGTAAGTTTTCTTGTTGTATAATAGTTAGTTCTATTCCTCTGTCATGCCATATCAGGTATTCTCGTCCTTTTACTTTATCATTTTTCTCTCATTTACATTCATTGAGGACAATGCATGTTTTAGGTATGGGGGAGGGGTTTAGTAGTATTTACATATATATATATATATAAAATCAAAAAAATAGAGATATTTTAGCTAAGTTGTCAAGTCCACTCTTGTAGTTTAATACTAGTTGGTGTTAGCAGTTTTTCAAAACTTAGATATATAATGCCTAGAGATGATTTGAACGTAGTTGAGTAAGGTTGTCTTCATGAAACTTGTGTCGAACGAATTTTTGCTTAAGAGTCCAAGACGGCACATTTGCACAAGGTCTTTGTAGGAAAGATTGTTTAGGGAAGTTTTCGATATCTGAGACAGAGCCCACATGTTGAAACAATGTCGAATCAAATTTTGCGAAAAAAGAGAGAAAAGAAAAGCAAAAAAAAGATGTTTGAATAAACTACTTCAATACCCAATATTTCTCACAAATACAAAAAAAAAATTGAGATGATGGGCACAAGTAGTATAATTGACTAGTCTTGTTTTGTGGCCTTTGTTACACGAGTAGTTAAGTCTGTAGGGGTATTTCAAAACCTAGTGCCCTAAGACCATCTGGTTTGGGAGTCATTGGCCCAAAACTCGCTACATGGGTAACATAGAAAGCCTAAGAAAATGGACATTGCACAGTCAATAAGAAAAAAAAAAGAAAAAAAACTGTGAATTTTGGCTAAATACTTGTTTTGATAGAGATTGGGTCCGTTCAATATTGGTTGAAAAAGAGGAAATGTACTTACTCAATTGATTCTTTAGAGACCTACTTTCATGATACACCTTGGGATTTTTTGTGAACGTTCAGAGTCGATATAAGTGGATTGTTGATACCTATATCTTGGCTATAATTAGAAGAGTCTTAAAGGCATGTATTTTCCTAAAAATTCTTGTGTTGACACCGATGAATGTTATTGTTGATAGAGTTTGGACACTTGCTAGAGTATTTCACAGATTTTATGGGTATATCTTCTGTAAACCCTTAGGAGACAACATTCCTCTTGTAGAGATCGTCTATGAGTTTAACGGGTTGGTAAACCTAAAATTTCCCGTCACGCCTACAAAAAGGAGCATAGGACTTTTCTTAGTTAGCATTTTTCTTTTTGATTTTTCTCGAGGACGAGCAAAAGATTGGTATAGGGGCATTTGATAGGTTCATATTATTGCATATTATTAATACCTATTTTATGTCCGTTTTCGTGATTTTATTAATAAATAAATTATTTTACTTTGTTTTGTAGGAAAATAAATAAAATCAGAATTTGAGTTGGAAAAGGTGCAAAAAAGCAAGGAGGTGGACTATTCTAGAAGTCAAGGGAATTGGAAGATAAATAGAATCCTTATTGGAGAAGAAGAAGAATTTATTTTAAGAATCCTACTTGTATTCCAAGAACCCAACCCTTATATTTTCACTATATATATGGGTCCCCCCTCTTGTATTTTACACATCAACATTCCAACACCCAAGACACCCAATTAGTTATTTATTTTGTTCATTTTTTTATCATGTGTAGCTAAATTTGTTCCCTGGGATGAAGATGAAGTTAATTTAATTACTTTGATATCTTCTCATTCCTATTATTTGATTATCATGATTTTTCTTGGTGCTTAATTGTTTAATTGACAAAGTGATTTTGATATATTATTGTTACCAGGTTTATTTTTCAAAACTTATGATTGCTCCATGAAGTTTTGATGGGTTATTGTTGGATAACAAGTTTTATAGTATATGCTTGTTTCGTTAATTAAAATTTATTTGTGAAGAAAAGAGAATTGATTTTAGGGCGAGTTGATTTTAATTGTGATTGATTAACGGATGTTTTTCATATTATTTGATCTATTTGCTAATTAGGTTAATTCAAACTCCTCTCAAATCTTATTGTCTAGTTCGCCTGATTTAAATTGTTAGTGTTTTGAAAATTCATAGTCTCTGTGGATCGACCTGTATTTGCTACAATTAACCGCTGTGCACTTGCAGTTATTTTACACATCAAGTTTTTGGCGCCGCTGCCGCGGACTATTGTTAATTTGCATTCCTTGATATTTAATTCTTCGGACTAGTTTTTTTGTTTTCTCTTTATTTTTTTTAGGGAATCGTGAAGCGGAGGAAAGTTTGGAAAAGAAGATTGCTAGGAGGCCTCGCCGTCTCTTTTGGAATTTTTGAAAGCACTTTTCGGTATTCCGTATCACCTCTCTATTTTTTTTCTCACTTTTATTATTGAAAACTCCAAAAAAAACAATATTTGAAAAATTCAAAAATATTAGTTAGTTAATTGTTAAAAACCAATTTGTTGCATCATTCATTCTCTCACGTAGAATCACATCATTTAGATTTTCTTTTTGTATTTATTGCTTTCCATCTTATACAATTGTGGTGATTGCTGGAGGAAAGAGGTACGTACAATTTAGAATAATACACGTAGTGTAGTGCATCCATAAGTGTTTATTATCTTGTTCTTTGTGTGTTGCATCATCTAATCAATCTTAAGGGCGCCACCCCATTACAAGATAAGGTGAGGGATTTCATCACCCTTTCCTTGGCCCACAAATCACTAATTCCTTCATCTTGCATTAACCCACCACAATAAAATTAAGTAGACGTTGGCCCCTAGGATTTCGAGCTCAATTAGGAAGGTACCTAAAAGAGGAAGTAAATTTGGAATTATTCGAACTTTTGGTGACAAGGCAAGTGTATCACTTACCTGGCCAATTTGGATTGGTGACTAGGCTAACGGTTCTCTAATTCAGCGCCTTGTTTACAAGGAAGTGCCCCCGCTTACCTGGCCAATCGGTTTGAATAAATCTAGATTTATAGACTTTTTGGTGGTCCAAAAGTTAAGAGATGTCTAGATTATTTTTAGGATTACCCATAGATCAAAGATTTTCTTTTTGATTTTTCAATTTTTTTAGGTGTTTACTTATAGCTTTTGTCTGCTACGTGATTATTTGTCTTATATGCAAAGTAATTGGGTTCGAGACCATTCATCTAGATTAATAAGACACACTAACCTTTCATCTCCTAAAGTAGTAAGTCAACTCAACTTTTCTTCACCCACTAACTTTTCTTCACCCACTAAAATTGAATCAAAAGAAGAAGTAGAAATTCCACCTGTAATCATGGCTGTCTCACTCAAAGACCGTTGTTATCCCGCTCGTTCCGCTGAACCCTCATGCATAGTCCTACCTGAAGTAACCGCGAATAATTTTGAAATTAAACATCACCACATTAGCATGTTACCTAGGTTTTCTGGGGTAGAGGGAGAGGATACATATCTTTTCATTCGAGAATTTGAGGAAGTATGTGCTTTACAAAAACTCCAACAACTTAGCTCAGACTCCATTAGGCTCAGACTTATTAACTTTGCTTTAAAAGAAGAGGCTAAACAATGGTTGTATAGTCTACCCGTTAATTCTATATCCATGTGGGATGGATTTGTGTCTATATTTCTTAAAAAATATTTTCCAAACCATAAGGCAAACAGACTTAGGAATGAAATTAACCAATTTCAACAAAATCGAAATGAGTCTTTTTGGAAGTATTTTGATAGATTTAAAAGCTTTTATCTAAGTGTCCTCAATATGGTATAGAAAAATGGAGACTTCGTAAATTTTTTTATGAAACATTAGACAGTCAAACCACTGCTTTGTTAGAGTATATGTGCCAAGGTAAATTTATGGATAAAACTGAGGAAGAAGCTTGGCAATATTTTAAGGAGTTAGCTGAAAAAATAATGTTGTGGGAGTCAACTAGGGAACCTAATCCGGAACCTGAAAGATCTAAGGGTTTACACGTATTTAGTAATTCTATTACAACCGAAGCTAAGTTAGCTACACTCACTAAACGTCTAGAGGCCTTAGAAACCAATAATGTGTCTTCTCAATTTTCTATATGTGCAAACTGTAGTTCTCTAAATCATGTAATAGACAATTGCCCTGAAAGTGAACAAGTCAATGCTATGTTTCAACCTAGAGTTAGGAATGATCCATATGCACCCACATACAATCCTGGTTGGAAGAATCACCCAAATTTCTCATGGAACCAAGGTCAATACAATCAGTTTAATCAAAATTCTCAACCTGCTTTTCAAAAGCCCAGTCCTGGTCCATACCCAGCTCAAAATCCCAACACATATCCTCCTCAAAATCTTGGTCATTATCCTAACTCAGTCCCCTTAAACCCTCCTGGTTTTAGTGAATCTGATAAGAAATTGAATTCCATTGAAAATAGTATGGAGGCTTTACTTAAATCTCAACAATCTTTCATGTAAGCTATGCCCCAAGATAGGCAGTTGCTAAATTCAAACATACAAGCCATATCTAAGCTAGAGGTCCAAGTTAGTCAATTGGCAAACACAATCAGTGAGAGAGAGAAAAATCGTTTCCCTAGTCAACCCGAGGTTAATCCTAAATTTTATCAAAACCAAAAGTCTCATGAAAATGTGAACTCTGTCATCTCTCTAAGGTCTGGAAATCAATTCAACAATCATGCTGGTGTTAATACTCATCAGGAAGATAAACTAACATCTGAACCAAATCCTCTACTCTTGAATCCTTGTCTTCCACAATCTTCAAATCCTGAAACTTCTGAATCTAATGAGTCATCACTATCCAAAGAACCACCTTCAAAACCCCACTCTGATGTGTTTCGTGAAAAAGTCTTTAAGCCAAAAGCTCCATTTCCTCAAAGACTTATCTCAAACAAACAATCTGCTCAGTTAGATAAGATTTTAAAAGTCTTTAAGCAAGTCAAGATCAACATTCCTCTGTTAGATACAATTCAAGAAGTTCCCTGTTATGCTAAGTGTCTAAAAGATTTGTGTACTCATAAAAGAACCACTCATGTTCCTAAGAAAGCTTTTTTAACCTTTCATGTTAGTTCTATCTTGTCAAATCATATCCCTGTGAAGTATAAGGATCCTGGTTATCCTACCATCTCTTGTGTCATAGGTAATACCCTCATTGATAAAGCTTTACTCGATTTAGGAGCTAGTGTGAATCTTCTTCCATTATCTGTCTATCAAGCCTTGGGTTTAGGTGAACTTAAAAAAACTAGTGTTACTCTTCAGTTTGCTGATTGTTCGGTCAAAACTCTAACGGGTATAGTTGAAGATGTGTTGATTAAGATTGGTGATTTTGTCTTCCCCATCGATTTTGTTGTCCTAGAGACCGAACCAGTCAAAAATCTGAAAAATCAAATTCCCATCATTTTAGGAAGACCTTTTCTTGCCACGTCTAATGCCTTGATAAACTGTAGGAATGGATTAATGAAACTTACTTTTGGAAACATGACAATTGATCTCAATATTTTCAATGTAGGAAAACAACCCAATGAGCCTTTTGACCAACCCATAGATGTTAATATGATTGATGAGTTAGTTGATAATGAAATCATGAATGTTGATGATGTCCTTAGCTTTTGTCAAGATTATTTTGGTCAAGATTGGGATGATACTAGTCATAAAAATGAGGTCAATGAAATGTTAGAGTCCACCATTCATAGTTCCAACAAAGAGTTATAACCTTTTCCTTTGCCACTTTTTGAAGCTAGTGAATCCGTTGAGGGTGGAAAATAATGCTTTGATAGACTGGTTAGGGTGTCTAGTTATTTTGGGAAGTCTGATTTCGTGGTTTACCAATGATAAATTGAAGTATAGAAGAATACAGAGATTGGAATTGTGGGAATGATGTATCTTTGTAATGGTTACTTTTTCGGGTATGTTATGTACTACTTGGTTTATGCATTATGTGGAGGTAGTGATAAGAACTATTTGTTCAAAAAGAAAGTGGTATATTTTGTTCACGAAGATGAGTGACCAGGTCCATCTTTGGTGTAAATTGATACTCATAACTGGGTTCCGATGTTCAACACTAGGGCTCACTGACGAGCCACTGTGATACGAGTTAAGGATTATATCACGTGGAATATTTGTTCCGTCCTCATTTGCTCAGGCTTAGTGGCTCTTTAAGACATTGCTTCTTAAGATACTGGCTTCTTCTTTTGGGGTAAACATATCATTTGATAGAATATAAATATGCAGCAGTGCATTTTATGATTAATTACTTTGTAATTGGGGTATTATATATATAAAAGGACATTCATGGGTCTATTTTAAAGTGTTTCTTCAATCTAATCCAACCTAAATTGACACCCTTTGATTAGAATGTTTGCTTATTTTTAATTTTCTAATTTTTATATTGTGAGTATCAGACTTGTAATGCTTGTCCATCATATAAATATGAAACAACAATGAGCTTACTAAATTTGCTAAGTACCGGGTTTAGTTAAGTATTAAATAATAATGAGCCTACTAATTTTGCTATGGGTGCGGTGGAGGGAAATGGCTGTGTTTTGATGTGATAATCATTCTTCTACCGAACTTGATCACTTAGAACTACTGTGCTTTGAACTACAGTATTGTCTTAGATATCATAACATGCTTTAAGTTTTTAAAATGTAAATATGTATTTGGCATACATGTGTTTTTGTCACTTTGTTGAATTTAGAAATTTTGAAAAGTAATTAGTTTCAGAATTATCTAATATAATGAGAAGAGATACTAATTTTTATAGTACAATATACTAAAAAAGCTTTACAGTCAATTATAGTGAGGAATTTAAAATCTTTGCATTTGTGTGATATTGGACAATATATATTATTTAAAATAAAAACAATAAAACCTAGATTTGAGTCTCTTTAAAAATTTCCAAGTGATTTTGAGGCAGTATGTAAAAATGAGGTTGAACAGAGAAGAAAAATGTTTCATAGAAATTATAACAGGTTTTTTTCTGAAAATAAAATATTATTATTGTTATTATTGTTATTATTGTTATTGTCATTATTATAATAATAATAAAATTATTATTATTATTATTATTATTATTATTATTATTAGCATTTGTATCATCATCGTAAAGGCCTACATTCTGCTAATTTGGCTAAGGCCTGTCAACATAATGCACCAGCCCTGTGTATAGTTTGCAACACAGAGTGATTGACAGAAAGGAAATGTGCAATGTTGCATAAACACATAGAGAGACTGAATACAAGGGAATGGCATAAAAACAGCGGAGTCTTAATAAGTTTTTAGTGATGGAAACTAAAAAGAATTATGAGAAGCTCATTCTATATCCAGAGATGAGTTGTGATGCAGGAGATAAAGTGGGAGCCACACATAGTTTTTGAAGAGAAAATATTTAAAATAAGATAAGTAAGCAAATTGTCTGGGGAAATGTTGGGAGCAGGCGACTTGGAAGCTGCCTTTCAGAGATCAAGTTTTGCTCTTCTTAGCTGGATTTTCTTCCAACTAATTACTCACGTCCTCAATCTGGGTTCCAACACACTCAGTAAGTCGGTAGACTGTGAAGTCCTCATAACCCCGTTCAGTGTTGTATGCATTGATTTTAATGTTAAACACACACTTTTTCCCAATAACATTTTTGATGACTGCTGGAATATTACCGATGCTTGAGTCCTGTAGGGCGGGTTGTAATAAATGTTTAGTTGAAGGTTTTGTGTGGTTTGAATGTGAAGCACGCGGTGGAATGGGTGTTACCTGAGGTACGCTGTTGATCGCAGTTTCAACAGGGATGCCAATGAGCTGCCCAGCCTCCTTATTAAAGAGGGTGAATGTTGTCATTCCAGATTTGTCTTCAACACGCACAATTAGCTTGTAACTGTGTGAGACATAAAGTTAGTGTGGATAATAACTATATATATATACACACATTTATAAAATATAATGCATGTATGCATAAACGAAAGGGTTATTGAGCATGTAGCTTTTATGTGAGGTGAGTTAAGGTTTTGCAAGTCGAATGACTATTTACGTTTCAATGAGAAAGCATTTTAAAGTAAGTAGTTGATACCGTTGTTTGAAGTCATTAGCATCCTTTCCACAGTTTTCGCAGTGGTATGTTCCTTCATTGTCGCATACTTTGCGAGCACACCGAGGGCAGCAGTTATAGGACCAACCCTCAGCATTGACAATACCAATAATTGTAGCTTCGCATGTACGGCGGATAAACTGGTAGTTGAAGTAAAATTGAAAATGAAGTTGAGGAATTTGATATAAATAATAAGAAACGACTTTAAATAAGGCGACTTCAAAACAACAAATATTTGTGATTAATAAGTAATTAGGTCTTACTAATAATAATAGTTTAAGGCTTGCATGTTTTAGAATTATAACACTGATCTTTTAGAATAACAGTTGTTTGGACCTATATATTTTGTGCCAAATTCAAGATTCGATGTACAAACAAGCATGCTTCGCAAAACCTAATCCAAATCCAATGTATTTTATAAATATAGATCTTCGGTCACTTTTTAGACTCGTGTCAGTTTCGGTTTGACCCAAACTGACATCTTTGTTAAGTCTGACATGCTCCACAACTAAACCCAAGCCAAGAAGATAAAAGTGTGCTTAATCTGTTCATTTTGTACATCGACATCCAAGACCCTAAAGTTACCATTGAATAATTGTGCTCACAAGTAAGGTGAAAAAGACACCAACTACCAGCTACGACAATTAAGTCTTCGTCCCTCCTCTTAACCGAACAGATTCTATTATTCCATCCCCTAAATTCTATTTATTTCTTGTTTCACCACTTTATATTATTTTTATTACTATTGTTTAAATAAATACTCTTTTTGAAAAAGGTTGGCCCCTTTTTATTTATTACCCGCTATCTATAACTTCTTCAATTTTACCTTCTATTAATATTTTATTAATTGTAATTAGTTATGGTCATATTTCAAATTGTTTCAACCCTGTATACATATATTTGAATAGCTCTCGAATTCCATTTCTTATAACTACATAGTCAACAATTTTTTTGTCATGTCTAGTAATTTTTATTTATTCTATCAATAAACTTTGATATGTCAAATTGTGAGAACTTCGAAAATGAGAGGGTCAAACTTAAGGTATCTCCTTAATATAAGTATGATAGAAGGATAAACGTCCTAATCGGCTAAACCAAATCATTTATCAGGGAAAGCAAATAGCAGCCGAAGTTTAGCCATCTACTTTACTAAACTACATATGTAACTCACTCATTGTTCTTTTTTTAATCCCGAAAGCTTATATTTAGAACTACAGAAAGTTTGGTGGGACGTACCTCATCTGGTATTTTGATCCATGATGGATCGGGGTCATCACCAAGAAGAAAAGTTGGCTCGGAGCCATCACCTAAAGCCAAAACCAAATCTCTAAAAGCGACACTTCTGCCGTCAATCGTCACAGGGGGAACATTTTTTTCAATTCTCATATTTTCAAGCAGTGAAAAAACGTGGCACGATTGCCATAATGGAGATTTTGTAATACTCGAGGCAATAATGTCCTCCCTTCCTTTTTTTGGTACCACGGGTAAAGTCTGTCTAAAATATCCACCTAGGAGTACAGGAATGCCCCCGAATGGCAGGATCGTGCATCACGATTGACTTTACAGCGGATATCACGAAATGTGCGATCGACTGCTTCGAATATAAACCGGTGATGCATGGATGCCTCATCACATATTATTAAGCTGGTGTTGCATATGAGTTCTGCAAAATATGTATTTTGCTTAATGTCGCAGCAACTAAATTCATCCACATCAATACGGATTTTAAAACGAGAGTGAGCTATCCTCCCACCATCCAACAACATAGAAGCTATTCCGGAAGAAGCAACTGCGAGTACAATTTTCCCTTCACTTCTTAATTTGGATATGATGGTTGACCACAAGAATGTCTTTCCTGTTCCACCTGGACCATGCACGAAGTACATCCCACCCAAGGATGATTCTACAGAATGAATAATTGTTTGGAATACAATATGCTGCATCTGATTTAGACGATCTAAATTTGTAGCTGCACTAAGCCTAAGTCTTTCACGGTCATACATAATTTCCTCCACCAGTAGCTCATTCCGGTACTTTGAAGTAGTAGTTGTGTTTAGCCCCGGTAAACTTGGATAGTCAGAAATTTTTTTACCATACTGTTTTAACAGATTATTAACCTCCTCTAGTGCCAGCATTTGTTTATCGTCAGCGATAATTGTTAGAGTGGGAATGTTAGAAATTTTCCTCCTCTTATATTCAATATCATCAGCTAATGCAGTCCAATATTTTACCCAAAGTTCTCCGACGTTGCTGATTTCATAGAAAACCAGCATGTAACAAATAAATCACGCAGTTGTGCAACATTAGCTCAAAATGACGCATCTCCAAGAGCTACGTGCCATTCTTTATCTGATTCAAGTAAACCCCTATGGAAACATGCTTCTTTATAAGTTGGATAAACCACTCCATCCACAGTTCTAATTTCTTCAAATGACTTAGGTCCAACAACAAAGTTCAACAATAATCGAAGGTAAAATCTCTTCTCGGATGCAGGATGAGCGTAAACCATGCGTCCAATTACATCAATTTTTTTTCCAAGGAAACCAACGCTTAGATAATGCATCCCACCTATATTTTGTAGGATATTTTACAAATGTTAGATCACGGCCAAGTTCTTCGCCCCGATTATTCATTAACCACTGTATGAACATTGTGTCATCGGAATCTACTCGGCGTACAATCTCAGGCAAAGTCTCATTATCACAGAACCTGACATCCTGTTCACTTTCAAGATAAAAATATAAGCGCTGCACAAAAGTTCTCTATGGTGGATGGGAAAATCAAATATACGCCAAGATGCTTCTGCTGCTGATACATACCGGCAGGAGAGATAGTTGTTAATTTCAACAAAATCTATAGAGGTGGATGGCTGACTTTCGTCGATTACTTGTTGAGAATTTTTTTCCAAAATGGCTGTGGTTGTATCTGGCCCCTTGCCAATATACTTAAACAAGTATTTTATGGACAAAGAACGATTACACCATTCAACATTAACCAACAAACCCCGATGATAAGGGACTACATGCCCGCACCAAAAAATTAGAAGGGTATGCGTTTACAATTTTTTCAATGTAATGATTAGGTTGTGCTGAAGTAAGCATGACATAGTGTTTTTGATGGGGCCAGGTTTAAAAGTCTTCAACGCAATTTAAATTTATGGGTAAAGGTTGTGTTACCTGTTATCTAAGTGTATTTTGTTGCACTCTACTGTTCTTCCCGTATCTCTTCTTCTGTACATTGCATAGCCATCAGCATCCATGCAGGTTGTATTGTTGAAAGCCTTCGTGTGACGCCCTCAATCTCGGGATTAGAAAATGAGGACCCACAAACCTTTAATCTAATAATTAAATAAGCATAAATCCTGATTAACTACTAACAGGATCAAACAGGATAAAATATCAGATAAGATCACAGCTACCAATCATAAAATATAACTTACAACCCCAAAATATTATTAAATAAACATAATCGATTCCGGCTGGGAACCGACATATAACCCATTGTATCTTTACAACTTTCCTTCTAAGCGTTTGCTCACTCAGAAATACCACTACCAGCTCTGGCAACCGGAAGCCCTCAACACGATATGGACCACCAGGTACGCTCTTACGAGCAGTGCGCCTAAGCCTGGGTATCTTCTTGCTTAACTGTCATGGTTAGATTAAAATAAAACATATGAGTATAAAACTCAGCAAGTAACTATAAAGCAGTTCTACGATATCAATTTCACAATATACTTTACCGAACTCAGGGCATTCTACTCTTTTTACTCTAGGTGGCAGATTTCCAGCTTTTGGGGTTAAGGAAAGGTTATGAAGGAAAAATATGGGGCTTTCAAGGAACAAGGTTCAACGCAGGACGAAAGCCGACATTCATCTCAAATCATTAAATGATCAGATTAGATCTTTCAGAAAGAGGAAAGCAACTGTATTTCATTATATGGAATCAATCATATGATCAACAGATTAAAAATCAGGGTTCTCGAGCTTTAAGCTTCACAATCAACTCTTTTTCAAAACAATATAAACCATTTTCATTTTCAAGAATCAATTACTGAACAGAAAGTTTCAGTTTCCTTTTAAATCAACAATTAGAACCCTTGATTGGATTACTTTATCTTTCCATTTCATTATAATACGGGTGATCAGCCCGTACCGACCTCCATTCGGTCTTTAAGGTACCAATCGGCATAATTTTAGCCTTAAGTTGTACTAGCCCCGCTAGCCTCTTACCATGACTGGACTAGTCCCACTAGCCTCTTACGTCCCAATCCAGTCCATCAGGAATTTGTTTGGAAAACCTTGAGTTGGAAAAATATAGGTTTTCTAAAATTCATTTTATCATTACCAAGAATATGAAATCATTCAGACTCTTTCGAGTTTAACTCATTCTTAAGTCAAATTTCAAGAGATCAAAGTTAAGGGAGTGATTCAAGACAAGCAAGGAACAACTCTAAGGATTCTGTATCAAGGATAACAAGGTACTTAAATCAGAAGGATCAACATCTGTTTAGGGATCAATAGGGTGATCAAGAAATAAGGTATCATTAAATAGGGTTCGCAAAGATAATTGTAGGGTTCAATACAATTCATGGCTTAACAAATAACTTGAACAGAAATGACAGGTTACCAAAGGGTTGAATCAGTAAGCTTATCAATAACAGTTTATCAAGATCAAAAACAGGGTATCTCAAGTCATTAACATGGGTTCATTAATTAGCAATTCCATACTCTACATGGTATGAACAATAACCTCTCTATAACCATTTTCACAAGTAATGAGAGTTACTTGCCTGAATTTGCTTTCCTGAGGGTTGAACTACTGCCACCTAGTATACCCTTTCCTTTCCTAGCATGAATGCCCTCACGCTCCGAATCTACAATAAAACCAAAATCTTAATCAGTTTCTCAACTCTCGTTCCCGGAACGATCACTCAATACGATAGCTCGATTATACCCTTGACTCGAGTATACGAATATAGCTTATACACATAAGCACATAGCACATCACACGATATATAACTTTACTCTTAACCTTTACACCTTTATATACTCGACCATAGTCTTATAAACATCCTTATCTAATTTCGAAGTCAAATCATACTTTATATTAGTACACATAGCTCTTTATGCTTGAAATTCTTATACGAATAAACAAACGACAAAACTTACAATAACGACCCTAAAGTCATTTTTAAACCAACACGACAACCATAGTTAACACAAATCAATCATCCCATTTCTTTATACTTTAATTCGAACCAAACATAGCAAATCAAGCAAAATCTTACATACAATCCTTAACTAATCTTCATGATCCATTCAAGCACTTAAATTAGAATTTGGCCTTTTTAACTACTATAAACCATTCGGCCATTCTACAAACATCACCCAAAATCAAGTAAATTTTCATACCAAATCCATATAACACATAATCAATCAAACATTCACTTAATCCAACTTAATATTCTCATAAAAATAAACATATCATTCGGTTTTTCAAGAACAACTAACATGCATTCAATTTTTGATCTCATACATAGCATGCAAGCATCTTTCCATGGTTTAATCCTAAATTCTAATGAATCCAAGCAAGAACAACACACCAATTTAATTCTTCTTCCTTTATCAATAAAAATTCGAACCAAGATGACCTATAATCTCATGTTTACATTCGAATTTCTCTATCCCTAATTCCATTAAACACTCTATTTAACTTATCATTTTCAAACAACCATCAAACAATCATTTTTATAACTATAATCAATCCCTTTTTGATACACCAAAGCCCTATGCAGCTTTTACATCAAATAAACACATGCATGGTCTAATTTAGCTTTAAATTCATATAATCATTCAAATCAAGTCATAATTCATGGACTTATACTTCAACAACTCATTCCTAATAAGCAATTATCAACTTAACTTTTAGAAATCAAAACCCTTTTTGAAATTTAAACAATCCAAGCATGCAAACACCAAAATCAAGTTTTGTGGTATTAGAGTTCAGTTTTTAACATCACAATTCACCACCGGCTCACCGGAGTTCATCAGCGGTGGCTGTGGTTTCTCGGTGGTGCCCCATTTCGGGGTTTCCAACCTTGAAACCTCCGATTTATGCACACACAAGGCACATGCAAGACTCACTTAGCTTTGAAAATCATTTTTCAATCATAAAATCACCTCCTTAAGCACATATTAGATCATATATACATACGTACACACGCATCAAGCATGAACACACACACACATCGAGCTTGCATGCAAGAAGATATTCACACATGCACACTCCAATAACCACTTATATGTGTTTAACAAGAGATTTTGAGAAGGATTGGTGAGAGTTATCAAAGAAACAAGTAGTATACCAAGAGAGAAAAAGAAGAGCCGAGAGAGAGAGAGAGAGAGTAGCCGAGAGAGAGTGAGAAAGAAAGAGAGAAGAGATAATGGGGTGCTCGGGAAAAAGAAAAGAAAGGGGGGGGGATGAGTTTATACACAATCAAGGACAAGGGCAATTTAGTATATTACTAATTCCCTTTTATAAATTGATTTTCCTTTCTCTTTTTACTCCCATAGATTATTGGTGGAAAAATAAATATATCTCTCTCAGAAAGTTAGAAATTATAGCGATTGACAATTTTAAAACGTAGATCTCAAAATTAGCTTTCCAACCATTACTCATAATAAGATTTTGAGCGTACGGTTGATTTTATATGATTTTCGTAAGCTCGCCTTAATAACATTTTTCCATATAAAAATCAATTTAAAATGCAATGACCACCAAATAAATCCATTCATCATTTTTAAAAAGTCTCTAGGACTATTATGAAGATAACAAAACAGATCCCATATTTTTATCTTACTCAGATAATTTTATAAAAATGCGCGAAGGTTAAATAAACCTTTATTTAAATCAAATAATTCCTTTAAATTCATAAAAATGTCATAGAGCACATAGTCATGCACACAGACAAGCAATCACACATATACGATCACATAACAACTCAGGTCTGATCAGAGAATTTGTCCTTTAATCTTTACCCTTTTCTACACGTACCGGGTCACGTCCAGCCTGACGGCCCGACACTAAGCGTTTCAATTACGCTTCTCATTAACATTATCGACCGACATGTCACTTAGGACGAAATACTTTATTTAAACATTCATTTCATTCAATCACACATATTTCCATTTTATATTCTTTAACTCCTTATTAGGACGGGTTCCGTTCCACCTGACGGCCCGACAACACAGCTTAACTCCTAAGTTGACTCTTTAAATTGGAACGTTTTTACTTACGCTCCTAGATTCTAATATACAACAAAGACAATTAATCAACACTTTAACACATAATTATAATCAAATCGCATAAAGCATACATTATTGACTTAATTACGTCGCAAAATTTTCAGTCGTCACACTTCGGGTAATATTTTGTACATCTACCTCTTAACAACCATGAGCATTTAGGATTTGCCTCCCCGCATGGTCCGTGCATCATAAATTGTGAGACATCCTTATAAGCAAGAGGATCGACATCTTTATCCGGTAATTCAACACATATCACAGCATCAATGTCTTCTGGAGTTATTAATTTATCTCCATCACGTAGCCATAGGACAATATGAGCATGTGGAAGTCCCCGTTTCTGAAACTCTACCGTGTACACAACTGGTAATGCAACAAATTGGACTATTAGAGTCATGGACTATCATTTGATAAAGATCAACGAAAGCAAACAATACTGTAACTATCCATGCGATCCCGAAACATGTAAATTTTGAAAACCACTAAAAATTAACCACACAAATTTGCTGCACTTAAATGCTGTAGGATTCGGTTAAATTAAAAAGTCATACATTTCTGTTCCTTAGCTTTGAGAGCCTTAATATGTCTCTTAATTATTACTTTATTAAATTAACTACACATTCAACTCCTTCCAATCCTCAACCACTAACAATCAGGCATGCGCGAAGATACTTATAATGAGTTGAGAGGTTATGTTAAAATTTAGACAGAGGTAAAGTTACAACGCCAATTTTTAACGGGCATGCAAATGGTGGCCAAATAAAGTATTATGGATTATAACATTTGTTTATAATCCGTAATTAGAGTATTTTGGATTACAATATGTGATGATAATTTCTAAAATTTAGCCCATGGTAGTGGGCATGTGTGTGAAAAAGTGATATAAATCAGTTTTTGTGGAGTCTAGCCATTACAAATTTTAAATTATTAAGAAAAAAAACCTGCCAGGACTTGACCCAATACATTATTCTTTGTGAAATCATCCATCATCACATCAAGCTTTATTTTAAACACCCAGGCTACAATTTCTGGCCGCACAGAGGCTGTTTGGGAGCCTGCTAGGTCGATAGCACCCTGAATTTCTTCCCACTTTGGGTTGCAAGTGAATGTAATAAATAGGTCTGGGTGCCCATACTCTTTGCAAATAGCTAGTGAATCTTGAAAATTCTGTTGCATATATCTATATACTCCTGTAAAACTTGACGGTAAAATAACACATTTTCCAAGATCTGTGGCGTCGATATAACCGCGTCTAAAGCTATCAACAACATTGTTATACAAATCTGATCGAATTACAGATTGATGCGTACAGACCCATTGCAACCTACAACGTTCGACCGAACACCACGCGTCAACTATAAATTGCAGAAGCAGCCGACCACCGAGTATTAGAGTGCGGCCCTCGCTAGTCCGGTAC
Source organism: Apium graveolens (assembly GCF_009905375.1). Taxonomy (NCBI): domain Eukaryota; kingdom Viridiplantae; phylum Streptophyta; class Magnoliopsida; order Apiales; family Apiaceae; genus Apium; species Apium graveolens. The sequence goes on along the minus strand of NC_133651.1, from coordinate 230,751,392 downwards.
TTTAACCTAAATGAATAATATTCACGCTGGCTAATTGTAATCTTTCTCTGATCTTCGGAAGTAGATATGTTTCGATGCTTTATATTAGTTCCGAAGCCATCTTCTCCAAATAGAAAGATCAAAGGATATTGCAAAGACATGAAACAAGGATGTAAGTCGCTAATGTGCTTCAATCCAAATCTTTTATCCTTGGAAAATATACCCCTATCATTCAAAAGGTCATTATCTACGGCCAGGCCCGCAAACTCATAATCATTTTCAGTTGGTAAATTCTCAAAGCGGCCATCGGTTAGCCTTCGTTCAAACAATCGGAGCCGAACGAGTACATGCTATACATCATTAAATTTATGACGAACCTGTTTAAATATTTCCACTAAACAATTCTCACGATCGATCATTTCTTGCAATGTTGCAACAATACTTGCATCTACGCCATCTCTATCCTTTGAGAAATTAAGCCGATGATCAATGGCCTCATGAGAATCGTACATGTATAACTGCGCAAATTTGGGCTTGCAGCCATCTGGTGGTATCAAGGAGCCAAATTTGTGATATATTTTCCCAGAAACGCAAAAGACATAAGGCCCTTTACCTTTATTCACGGAATCATCGATCATGCCTCCAAAAGAACATAAGGCAAACATGTTGTTATAAACACGGCTTTTACTAAAAAAGTGTCGAGACAACCTGCCATTGGATGTCAATAGGGATAATAATTCTGGAGGTGTTTCTCGCAAAAATGGCAGTTGTACCTTCCCTTTTCCACAACAAGTTGAGTAGCCTTTTGGCGCATTGCCCACATGTCTTCCAGTGAACTCAGCAACCCAAACCATTGCCCCACAACAACCACACGTCTGATCTTGATTACCAAGATCCAGTATCGAATTGCTTTCGACTACAACATAAATTCCAGAGAATTAGTATACATCACCACAAAAGTAAAGAAACAACATAAATCAGGTATGCACCCAGACGTACGCGCACACATATCTAAATTTATAAATCAAATAAATTAGGCAACTAAAGGAACGTCCTCTTCTTTAAGGCAATGTTCTGCCGCTGCCGACATGCCCCTGGTTAGTCCAGCAGTTGTACATGTCATAGATCAATCAGGTTACATGAAGCATACCTAGGTATAATCAGGTTACGCCTCACATCCTAACATTATATCCTATTTTTTGTTTCTAGTCATCAAAAAACCTGATTTATTGCCTTAAGGTAGTTGATTCTTATTATCCAATATTACTCACGATCCATAAATCTGCCTTTCCTCAGAAAGCTATTTTATAGGAAAATATTAAATGCCCCTTTATTTTTAAAGAGCTTAATGTATAACATTCTTCAAATTAGATGCGTAAGAAGAATATACCTGTGGGATTTGGCCCTCCATGCTCGAAGTTCCAGGGTTCTCATTGGGCGATTTATTTTTGTTAAATTTTAATCCACAGCAGGGTTTTCATTGTTGCTTTCTGGCAAGTCACCTGGCCAAACCCAAAGCAGCTTAAGAAGCAAATATTGCTTACTTGCTATAGCAAAAAAGTAAGAGATAGGACAACAGGGCTCATACTTGCCACGTGAGGTGCATGGAAAATACTATGTATTGGTTACCTGCACCGCGCTCATCTGTTGAGGAACCCTCTCCCTCGAGCCTGCATCGCTGATCATCTAACATGGTAAAAGGTACTAAGTATCAGATATTTAAAAAAAAGTTGAACATAAATATAATTATACCTCCCAGAGGATATACCTTACAAGTTTCGACGAGAATTTTTACAGAGCCGCTTCAACACTTTCCGTTCCTCCACCATTTTCCTGGTCAGGAAAAGCTTAGGTCGCCCCCTTTTCCGCGTCTGCTCCATTGAAGAAATGCACTACTAAGTGTAACCTGAAATAGCATGATGCAACAGCCTGAATCAGTGATCTATTATAGCAACAATATAATGCTTTCCACCAAATACATTCCCAAGCCTCGCCCCTCTGAAATTTTATGCAAACTAAAAAAACAAGATAACTGACGTGCCATAAATCTTCATTTTTTTTGTTAGGCTGATGATCCCGTGCTAATCCACGTATATTTAGTATTAGAAGACTACATGCATCAGATACAATTACCAAAATCACCAACCGCAACACCTGGCTTTGATGAAACAATATCTAACTCAATAATAATGCAATACATTTGATATCCTCATATTAGAATATGAAACACAAAATTTAAGAGTTCAACTAAAAGTAATCATAACACAAGATCATATTTTGCATCATGAAACTTGTCTATCATAACTTTCTATGGAGTTTCCTATTTGAGCTTTCCAACATCATAGTCATTGTTCATTGTGCATTTTCTATGTGAAGTCAAATTAGACTCATCTAGATTGTTGCATCAAGGTCCATGATACAAAGTGTGACTCAATATTGTTCCAGTAATAATATTTATTTATTTGATTGTGCTGCTGAAAGTTGTTTTAGCAAAAAACATGGCCTGACATAGGCTTCATTATCGGCTAAGTTAATAAATTTGTTAATGCCCTAAATTTGAATCCAGAACATAAATTATAATACAGTTTAAATCAAAAAATATTTTACATCTTCTGCTTTCAAGAAGGCCTTCTTGGACAATGAAATCGGAACGTGAGAAGTATTATATTTGAGGTTAAGGAGAAATGCTGATAACAAACCTATATGCAAACATCCTGCACATTCATGTTTCATTATAATATATTTCATCATAAATATGCATGTTTATACATAACTTCATTACAAAATAAAAATAAAATTAATAATAATAATAATAATAATAATAATAACAACAACAACAACAACAACAATAATAATAATAATAATAACAATAGCAGTAGTAGTAGTAGTAATAATAATAATAATAATACACAATAATAATATACAAAAATAATATATAATATTTTGCTTACAAAAATATTTACAAAATTGTAGTATTTTTAAATGTCAAAGTAATCTTTATTACTAAAGACCAAAAGTTTGATGATCAATATTTAATCATTTTCATAAGATTACTACTTTTTATCCATATAGAATTATTATTACGGGTGTTGCCCCAAAAAAATGACACAAAAAAAATTCACAAATAGTTTATTTATGTGTGGTATTAATCAGAATATAATATTAATAAAATTTGATTAGAATTATTTCACATTCAAGCTCTACCGCTCTGCCAGACATTTTATGCTCCCACACTTTCATGGTCTTCCGGATAATAAAATTAAACGGCTATGGAGGATTGCTAAAAGAAAAAAAAACATGGCAAGAGATTTGGCAATGAAGCACCTATGTTCTATATTTCCTTGTATATCAAAGACCTGACCAGGTTGGACTGAGACATGTAGTACTTTAAAAGGAGTACCCCCACTTAAGCTGTGATGTAATGCAGCAATATCGCTTCCAGGATAAAATAACAACAGATCAATCTGGCCACAGAACCAACAATGATCAACGGCGACTCGCACCTCAGTTTACCCAAAAAACCTATGCAACTCATATATGTTTGCGAGGTAGGCACCGAGACTTGTGTCATTTTTATCTCAAGTGTACCTCTCAATATATAGGCATCTCAAGTTACTCTTCTTCTATTTTACTCGATGTGGTACACCAAGTAACAAAATAGAAAAAGTAAACAAAATGGGTTTTCCTTATTATTTATATTATATCCAGATTACTTAATATTAATATTATAAAATATATTCAGAGTATGATTAAAATAATCCTTACTCAATATATTTTATATTAATAATTAAATAATCAATATAAATAATTAAACTTGTAATAGAAAAGAAAAATATAAGAGTTCCCACTAGCACTAGGCCACACAAGCATTCCACTTATGCTAGTAGTTGTAAACAACACTAACACAAGATGCTATATAAACTCAATATCTTTCTTTTATAATACCAATGTGGGACAAAATCCCCATAACCCATTTCAAACAAGCAACATTGTCTCAATATATTCATGGATTCCACTAAGAAAATATCTTAGATCCAAATATGAAAGTTTAAGTCCTCATGTCAAGGAACAACCTCCAAGTGTTAGTTTCCGGAAATCATATCAAGAACATATATAAAATATGCCTCAAACTTTCCATTTTCTAACAATCCCCCACAAATCCATAATTAAATTGCATACCAGATTTTATCATGACTTGCTTTTCAGAGTCGGTACCCTCCCGGGTTTGAACCCTCCTAAGTCCTCTACTTCGATGGCTTCCGGATATAGATGGAATATTTCACCTTGAATCTTTATCCGTTGGGTGTAACCACACTCCATAGACGACGACAAGTCAAAGGCTATGGTGCCAATCTACGGCTTTGAGACGTTAATGGTCATGTCTCGATCCTGTTCGTCGAATGTTTCGAGGAATAACCCTTTCCTCTAATTGCGACCACACAATTACATTCGCTTAGCTGGGCATCTCCAGAGATGTACTGTTATCATCTCGTCAAACGACTTGACCCCATTCAGAGTTCAAATAACTCTTGCTAACTAGCAGTTCAAGTACCTCCTAAGGTTTATAGGGAATAAACTCAGATACATAAGTATCTAAATGTATATGGTAGAGGTACTACCAATTCATCCTTACAACTTGTAATTACCACATTGAATACACTTTGAGGGATCTCCTCTCAGGTGTATTGGGTTCCCGCTGTTGATGAATTATGATGGGTTACCAGTCTCATCCCCAACCTCGATTTAAGGACTATAGCATGCTCAATCCCTTTAGTCAGCGGATCGGCTATATTATCCTGAGTTCTTATGAACTCTATAGCAATAATCCTATCAGACACAAGACCCCTTATAGACTTTAGTCTAACTTGGATGTGTCTCTTTGTTTTAGCATTATACTTTACACTTCTGACTTTTTCGATAGTTGTACGGCTATCACAATGAACAGAAATGGCAGGAAGCGGCTTGCTTACTATAGGTAATATACTCATGAGTCCATGTAACCATTCAGCCTCCGTTCCCGTGGCATCAAGTGCACACAACTCAGCCTCAAAAGTAGACCGAGTAATCAAAGTCTGTCTAGAAGACTTTCAGGACACTGCTCCACCCGCAAGGGTAAACACATATCCAATCACTCCATTGAAACCAGATTTCTTAGCTATCCAACTTGTATCACTGTACCCCTTGAGTACCACCGGAAATCTCCGGTAATGCAAGCCAAGGGAAATAGTTCCCTTCAGATATCTAAGAACTCTATCCAGTGCCTCCCAATGAGTCTTGTTTGGACAGCTTGTATATCTAGCCAACTTAGACACAGAATAAGAAATATCTGGCCTAGTCACATTAGCAAGATATTGCAAACTCCCAATAATCTAAGAATACCTTAACTGAGACACAGGAACTCCTGAACTATTCTTGACTAAGGCAACTTTTGAATCATATGGTGTACTAGCGATTCTACAATTTGAATAACCATACTTCTCAAGTATAGATTTCTCTATATAATGAGACTGTGACAAATTTATTCCATCAGTTGAATGAGTCAACTTGATCCCAAGAATCACACTAGCTTCACCCATATCCTTCATCTCAAAGTGCATCTTCAAGAAACTCTTTGTCTCGTTAATAATCTCAATATTGGTTCCAAACAACAAGATATCATCTACATACAAGCACACGATTACACAATCATTACCTCTAACCTTATAGTAGACACACTTGTCACTTTCATTAACTAAAAAATTCGAAGCCTAAAACAGTTTCATCAAACTTTTTATGCCAGTCTATAGGTGCTTGTTTAAGGCCATAGATGGACTTGACTAGTCTACATACTTTCCTCTCATTACCAGAAGCAACAAATCCCTCAGGCTGATCCATATAAATCTCTTCTTCAAGGTCACCATGAAGAAAAGCTGTCTTTATATCCATTTGATGGATGATAAGACCATGTACAAAAGCCAATGCAATAAGCATTCTGATTGTTGTCATTCGGGCAACTGGAGAATATGTATCAAAATAATCAATGCCTTCCCTTTGCCTAAAGCCCTTAGCAACTAGCCTAGCCTTGTACTTATTTATTGAGCCATCAGGGTTTAGCTTCCTCTTGAAGATCCATTTACATCCAATAGTAGAACACCCTGGAGGGAGATCAACTAACTCCCATGTTCCGTTTGAAACAATTGAGTCAATTTCACTCTTTACAGCGCATTTCCAATGCATTGACTCCGAAGAATCTTTGGCTTGACGGAAAGTTAAAGGCTCATCCTCGACATTGTAAGTGATAAAGTCACTTCCAAAGTCCTTGACAACCTTTGCACGCTTACTCCTTCTAGGTTCCTCTACTTTGTTACGAGTAGAGCTACTACCAGGATCCACCCCCACATTTGTCATCTTTTCCACATGATCAGGAATATAACTTGATGTGTGAGTGGGATCATCCTCAGAACTACCCAAAGATATACCAGTCTTCATTGGGAATACTTCCTCAAATAAAGTTGCATCACGAAACTCAACTATCGTATTCGCCACAATACCATCTATGTCAGATTTTAATACTAAAATCTCATAGCAGTTGTGGTTTCAAGATAGCCCAGAAAGATAGAATCAACAGTTTTCGGACCCAGTTTCTTTCTCTTGTGTTCAAGGAAAAGCATATTAGCAAGGCACCCTCATACACGAAGATAACTCAAACTTGTCCTACGCTTTCTCCATAATTCATATGGTGTCTTGTCCATATGTTTCAGAGGGACTCTATTCAGAATATGGCAAGTCGTATTCAGAGCCTCTCCCCACATGTACTTAGGCAACCCAGAATTAATTAGCATATTGTTAATCATGTCTTTAAAAGTTCTGTTCTTTCGTTCTACCACCCATTAGACTCAGGTGTGTATGGTGGAGTAACCTCATGAACTATACCATTGTTTGCGCAAAATTCATTAAACAAGGTACTCGTATACTCACCACCTCTATCAGACCTCAAACGTTTAAGTACTTTGCCAATTTGTGTTTCAGCTTCATTTTTATACATAATGAATTTATCTATTGCTTCATTCTTATGTTTAAGCAAATAAAAATAACAATATCTACTACAATCATCTATAAAGGTAATGAAATATCTACAGTGATCCTTGGTCAACACACCACCAAATTCACATATGTCTGAGTGCACTAAATCTAACAGGTCTGAATCCCTAACAACATTATGAAAAGGTTTCCTTGTTTGTTTAGCAGTTACACACACTTGACACTTAGATTTCTTATCAATGGCGTACTTTGGAATCAACTCTAAATTCATCATATTCTTGTTATTAAACTTGTAATAGAAAAGAAAAATATAAGAGTTCCCACTAGCACTAGGCCACACAAGCATTCCACTTATGCTAGTAGTTGTAAACAACACTAACACAAGATGCTATATAAACTCAATATCTTTCTTTTACAATACCAATGTGGGACAAAATCCCCATAACCCATTTCAAACAAGCTACTTTGTCTCAATATATTCATGGATTCCACTAAGAAAATATCTTAGATCCAAATATGAAAGTTTAAGTCCTCATATCAAGGAACAACCTCCAAGTGTTAGTTTCCGGAAATCATATCAAGAACATATATAAAATATGCCTCAAACTTTTCATTTTCTAACAATCCCCCATAAATCCATAATTAAATTGCATACCAGATTTTATCATGACTTGCTTTTCAGAGTCGGTACCTTCCCGGGTTTGAACCCTCCTAAGTCCTCTATTTCGATGGCTACCGGGTACAGATGGAATGTTTCACCTTGAATCTTTATCCGTTGGGTGTAACCACACTCCATAGACGACGAAAAGTCAAAGGCTATGGTGCCAATCTACGGCTTTGAGACGTTAATGGTCATGTCTCGATCCTGTTCGTCGAATATTTCGAGGAATAACCTTTTCCTCTAATTACGACCACACAATTACATTCGCTTAGCTGGGCATCTCCAGAGATGTACCGCTATCATCTCGTCAAACGACTTGACCCCATTCAGAGTTCAAATAACTCTTGCTAACTAGCAGTTCAAGTACCTCTTAAGGTTTTATAGGGGATAGACTCAGATACATAAGTATCTGAATGTATATGGTAGAGGTACTACTAATTCATCCTTACAACTTGTTTTTACCACATTGAATACACTTCGAGGGATCTCCTCTCAGGTGTATTGGGTTCCCGCTGTTGATGAATTATGATGGGTTACCAGTCCCATCCCCAACCTCGACTTAAGGACTATAGCATGCTCAATCCCTTTAGTCAGCGGATTAGCTATATTATCCTGAGTTCCTATGAACTCTATAGCAATAATCCTATCAGACACAAGACCCCTTATAGACTTTAGTCTAACTTGGATGTGTCTCTTTGTTTTAGCATTATACTTTACACTTCTGACTTTGTCGATAGTTGTACGGCTATCACAATGAACAGAAACGGCAGGAAGCGGCTTGCTTACTACAGGTAACATACTCACGAGTCCATGTAACCATTCAGCCTCCGTTCCCGTGGCATCAAGTGCACACAACTCAGCCTCAAAAGTAGACCGAGTAATCAAAGTCTGTCTAGAAGACTTTCAGGACACTGCTCCACCTGCAAGGGTAAACACATATCCAGTCACTCCATTGGAACCAGATTTCTTAGCTATCCAACTTGTATCACTGTACCCCTCGAGTACCCCCGGAAATCTCCGGTAATGCAAGCCAAGGGAAATAGTTCCCTTCAGATATCTAAGAACTCTATCCAATGCCTCCCAATGAGTCTTGTTTGGACAGCTTGTATATCTAGCCAACTTAGGCACAAAATAAGAAATATCTGGCCTAGTCACATTAGCAAGATATTGCAAACTCCCAATAATCTGATAATACCTTAACTGAGACACAGGAACTCCTGCACTATTCTTGACTAAGGCAACTTTTGAATTATATGGTGTACTAGCGATTCTACAATTTGAATAACCATACTTCTCAAGTATAGATTTCTCTATATACTGAGACTGTGACAAAGTTATTCAATCAGTTGACTGAGTCAACTTGATCCCAAGAATCACACTAGCTTCACCTATATCCTTCATCTCAAAGTGCATCTTCAAGAAACTCTTTGTCTCGTTAATAATCTCAATATTGGTTCCAAACAACAAGATATCATCTACATACAAACACACGATCACACAATCACACAATCATCACCTCTAACCTTATAGTAGACACACTTGTCACTTTTATTAACTAAAAAATTCGAAGTCTAAAACAGTTTCATCAAACTTTTTATGCCAGTCTATAGATGCTTGTTTAAGGCCATAGATGGACTTGACTAGTCTACATACTTTCCTCTTATTACCAGAAGCAACAAATCCCTCAGGCTGATCCATATAAATCTTTTCTTCAAGGTCACCATGAAGAAAAGCTGTCTTTACATCCATTTGATGGATGATAAGACCATGTACAGAAGCCAATGCAATAAGCATTCTGATTGTTGTCATTCGGGCAACTGGAGAATATGTATCGAAATAATCAATACCTTCCCTTTGCCTAAATCCCTTAGCAACTAGCCTAGCCTTGTACTTATTTATTGAGCCATCAGGGTTTAGCTTCCTCTTGAAGATCCATTTACATCCAATAGTAGAACACCCTGGAGGGAGATCAACTAACTCGCATGTTCCGTTTGAAACAATTGAGTCAATTTCACTCTTTACAACGCCTTTCCAATGCCATGACTCCGAAGAATCCTTGGCTTGATGGAAAGTTAAAGACTCATCCTCGACATTGTAAGTGATAAAGTCACTTCCAAATTCCTTGACTACCTTTACACGCTTACTCCTTCTAGGTTCCTCTACTTTGTTAGGAGTAGAGCTACTACCAGGATCCACCCCCACATTTGTCATCTTTTCCACATGATCAGGAATATAACTTGATGTGTGAGTGGGATCATCCTCAGAACTACCCAAAGATATACCAGTCTTCATTGGGAATACTTCCTCGAAGAAAGTTGCATCACGAAACTCAACTATCATATTCGCCACAATACCATCTATGTCAGATTTTAATACTAAAAATCTCATAGCAGTTGTGGTTTCAAGATTGCCCAGAAAGATACAATCAACAGTTTTCGGACCCAGTTTCTTTCTCTTTTATTCAGAGAAAAGCACCTTAGCAAGGCACCCCCACACACGAAGATAACTCAAACTTGTCCTACGCTTTTTCCATAATTCATATGGTGTCTTGTCCATATGTTTCAGAGGGACTCTATTCAGAATATGGCAAGCCGTATTCAGAGCCTCTCCCCACATGTACTTAGGCAACCCAGAATTAATTAGCTTACTGTTAATCATGTCTTTAAAAGTTCTGTTCTTTCGTTCTGCCACCCATTAGACTCAGGTGTGTATGGTGGAGTAACCTCATGAAACCATTGCTTGTGCAAAATTCATTAAACGAGGTACTCGTATACTCACCACCTCTATCTGACCGCAGACGTTTAAGTACTTTGCCAGTTTGTGTTTCAGCTTCATTTTTATACATAATGAATTTATCTAGTGCTTCATCCTTATGTTTAAGCAAATAAATATAAAAATAACTACTACAATCATCTATAAAGGTAATGAAATATGTACAGTGATCCTTAGTCAACACACCACCAAATTCACATATGTCTGAGTGCACTAAATCTAACAAGTCTGAATCCCTAACAACATTATGAAAAGGTTTCCTTGTTTGTCTAGCAGTTACACACACTTGACACTTAGATTTCTTATCAATGGCGTACTTTGGAATCAACTCTAAATTCATCATATTCTTTAGAGCACCAAAACTACTTGGATCAGCAGGGGAAAAAATAGGCAAACACCAGCAAACACCAGAAAACTTACTCCATCATAAGGATCAATAACATACACCAGAAAACTTACTCCATCATAAGGATCAATAAAATTTTAAAAATTTATACATACAGTTGTATAAAGAAGAGGAGAGAGGTGGAGTCTCATAAGAACTAATACGACTATAATGCACAAGTTTGCACCTACTCTGATGCAGTTTAAAATAAGTCTGATGCAAACTTTCTATAAGTAAGCTATAATATTTCCTGTAATATCAGCTTATTAAGATTCACTTAAGATTTGAAGCACAGTGCAACACACCAAATAGTGCTCTAAAATAGCATCCTGTAAATATTAAAGGCATGCAGAACTAATATGCAATTCAAGTAGCTCAAACACAATAGTGTTAACTACTTATCTTCAACAGAAACACCCCCACCACCAAAGACAGGCAAAAGAACAGATCATATTTCAAATACCAACTTTCATTCATATCTACACATACCATCGCAGTAGCATAGAAAATCAAACTTTTTAAAAAATAAATTGTTCACTTGAAGGTTATTAAGTATATTATAATATTAATTTTGTTATCTGATATTTAGAGGCAGGGTAGTGACTGGCTCCTCAGGAAATTCTTTCACATTGCCCTGGAGCAACCCCTTTGTAAATTTGCTATGCTTAGAACTGTAAGTGCAGCAATGCTACTAGTAGTTCACTAAATTTACAGTAACACATTGCGGCCTGTGAGCTCACCCAGATCGAGTTTGAAGACAACCAACCCAAGTCCTAGATTTTTTAACAAAGCCTTGCTTTTTTCTACAGGCAAAATTGTTCATTTATTTAAGGAATCCATTTACGATGGAAGTATACATAGTTGAATATTAAAATTTTACATTTATAACCGTCTGGGTATCCAGACATTTTGTTCTAAAGTATCAGTAGATCGGGTTTGAAGACAACCAACCGCTTTACAAAGAACACAGTGTAGGCGATAAAAAGTATAGCCAGAATTTAGGGCATACCCACAGAAAACACAATTACGTGAATCAACAACATAATTACCTACAACAACACAAAATTCATGCTTGAATTCATATCCATACATTACATATATCACACTAATATATGCATATATGCACACAAACACGCCAAGGCAAGCAAGCAAAAAAAATTGGGCTTTAGCTCCTAAAAATTGGAGAAGTCAAATTACCAACTTACTATGCAGCGCCCACAATTAAGCCCTTACTCGATTCACCGCGCAAGAATAGAAAAGAACACACCCAAGTTGATACTGAATTGCAATTTCACATATGATGGCCTAACCCTGTTGTTCCCGATAAGCTATTCGTGTACCACTGTAATAGACCCCGACTCATGTAAGTGAGTGGATGGTATTTTTGTTATTCCAGGCTATTCAAGGGAAAATCAGTCTTTTCACAGGGGTTTTTTGGAAATTTTTACCCTTCTTGTTCTGCTTTAATAGATAGTAAGAGAAAAGAAGATTTACACTATTAAGTGAAGCACGAATTAATTGTACATAATATATCTAAATTTCAAATATATATATAATTAGTAAATAATAAAGTTAAATCATGTTCCATAAATATAAGATGGGGCAAATAATATTAAGTGAAGTAGCAATCCTAGTTTTTCTTTCATTGCTATGTGCAGCAACAACCTTTCCGTGCATAAGACACTATGTCCTGCCACAACAATTGATAGCGCTTCCTGACCTTCATGAGACTCTATAGCATCTTTGTTAAAATATATACCAGTTAAGAATCTTCCTGTCCTGTCCTCATGCTTAAGCAGCTTGTTCTTCATATAAATTGCTTCTGCTTCGGCTGCTGCGGCTAGCGTCCTATCAACTACAATGTCAGGGTAGCGACGCAATGGAGACGTGAAATGAGTATAGAGGAGCACAGCCAAAGAATAGTGACCCCAATCATAGTCGAAATCTTCTAAATTTTCTCCCTTATGAATTCAGTGTATAATCAGTTGTGTGTGTAGGAAATTTTCTCCCTTACGAATTCTGTGTATAATTGATAATTGGACTTAATTACAAACTGAAATTTTATGATATACACATATGTATATTTGAATGCCTAAATGGATTAATTAAAATGAAGATGTGAATACCTGCATTCTGATTTCTACATGACAGATTTTATGTTTTAAGAAGTGAAGCATGCTTATATGATTATAGCCATGAATCTGTTAGGCTCTGTACTTGAGTTCTGCTATGAAGTGTGCAATCATGATATATCTATGTAATCTGAGGTCCTTAATGCATGAAATGTAGATAAGAAACATAAGTTATGTTAATATAGTAATAAGTGAGCTATTGTCTATAACTCCTATGTGAAATGTGAAAACCTTGCTCAAACTGATTTGGTGATTTACTTGTGTGTTAATAAGATGTTTGTCATGGCTATATAACAGTTTTAGCAATTTGAAAGTAGAATTCTGTGTTAGCAAAACCTGAACTCTGCTGATTAAGTATACATGATTGCCTATTGACCATTAGAGCATAAAGATTGATCCTTTATTGAATAACTCTGTGATTCTGGATTATCTAGAATGTGCATTGGTGCTAGACCTTAGCTAATATACTTCAATGGAATCTATATGCTAACTGCTATGATTAAAAGAATGTGAAGTATGAGACTGACTATGTATGCTTAAGGTGTATGACTTCTCTTAAGAGATGGTATTGTGCCTGGTTTGTGTGTAATTTAGGTACATGAATAGAACTATAGGCTCATGTCTTGAGATTTTAGGATCTGTAATGTAATCCTATATGAATAAGCATTGATACATGAGCTATGCTATCTGTAAATCTTTTATGCCAACTATCTTGTATACTGATATAGAATCTATGTTTACAAGTATTAACTGTATAGAAATTATACACTTGCCTAACTCATATGATTCCTTAATTGCCAATGCTTATAACCTGATAAGTGAAAATCTTAGCTTATAGGTATAGCTGCAGGATTGAGTTTGTTGCTTTGGTTGCACCTGAGATTGTGACCCTTGTTTTAGATTCCATGATATGTGATGATTGGAGAATGTTATCAATTAAAGATTTAAATTATAAGCATAAATCAATGGATTCTTGCATGTAACTCTTTCTACTATTTAACACCCCTCTTCTTCTTCTACATAAAAGTGTAAAAACAATAATCATAATCATAACAATGATGATAATCATAAAAGGGTCTTTAAGCTCAGATCTCTAAACCTCCCTCATTCAAATTATCAAATCTCCCCCCTCCCCATCCTCTTTCACATTATACTCATCATTCCTAGTTTCAAAACCCATTTATACTAGCCAACATTCTTGGGTAATCTCCCCCCCTCCTCTCTCTCTCTCTCTCCCTCGCTCTCTCTCTCTCTCTCACACCCCCCCCCCCCCCCCGTTTTACACTAATGTGATTATTATCCTTTTTAGTCTCATTTTCCAGATCTTCATTAATGTATAGATGCAGGCTTTCTGGATGAAGCTATTATAGCATACAGACAAACTCTAGTTAAACCCTGGAACTTAGACCGACATAAATTAGGAAATGTACAGAAGAACTTAGAACATGCTCTTGAAGGGATTGAATTGGTCCGTAGAGTGATCAAATTGGCCAATCATAAGAATGAGCACTTCAAGTATCTAGCATATAAATTTCTTGGTGTTTGCTATGGAAATGCAGCAAGAACTTCAGTTTCAGATTCTGAGAGATTTTTTTACCACGGAGAATCCAGAAGTTCTCTGAATCTTGCTGCTATGAAGATCCGGACGTTATATTTACTCTTGGCTTGGAAAATGCTATGCAAAGAAACATAACTGCAGCTTTCGATAATGCAATGATATATTCTTATATGGTCGCTGGAAGCTCAGGGAAAGTTTGGAAACTTTTGGCTCTAGTAGTATATGCGGAACAAAGGTTCAGCGAGGCTGAGACCATTGCTGACCTTGCTCTCGATGAAACTGAAAAAATTGACCAGTTGGAACTTCTTAGGTTGAAAGCTCCACTTCAAATTGCTCAAGAGCAGCCCAAGCAAACAATTGAGACCTATAGAATTTTTCTATCCCTGATACGAGCACAAGGAGAGCACCAAAGGAAGGACTTGGATTCTCAGGTTTATACATTTTATAATTGCTTTTACAGATGTATTTCGTTTATAACCTAGGTCACAGTTTTGACATCAGATACGCTTCTAGGATTATGTGTTCTTCTAATATTAAGAGTTGGAAGCAATTATCCTATAATTGTTTTTACATATTTCCATGTTTCTCATGGAACAAGGTTAGAAACTGAAGCTTGGCTAGATCTAGCAAAGATTTACTCGGATCTTGATTCATGGCGCGATGCTGAAATTTGTATAGGCCCCAAGTCTGTTGATTTTTACTTCCCCAGGTGTTGGCATACAACAGGTACAATGCAGCTACCATAAATCTAGTTTTCTGAAATTCAAATCAATTTTTCTAATTGCTTTTGGTCCACACAGGTACCTTATTTGAATCTCGATCACTATACAAGGAAGCACTAGTTGCCTTTTCGATTTCATTGTCTATAGCACCAGACTATATCCCGAGTATAGTTTCAACCGCACAAGTTGATGAGATTAGGTAGTCAAACACTTCATATTGCAAGAAGCCTTCTAATGAACGCGTTAAGACTAGAACCTACTAATGACGAGGCATGGCTTCACCTGAGGTTGATTTGTAAGAAGGAAGGGTCACTGCAGCAAGCAGCAGACTGTTTTCAGGCTGCACATGAGCTAAAGCTGCCTGCGCCTGTTCAAAGCTTTGCGTGACCACGTATTTTCTGAATATAGGAGGCGCGCGGTAGTTGAGGTTAGACTGTGTCTTGTTTGATTCTTTTTGGTTGTGCTGTAAATCTATGTGCATTCTAGCACGCGAAGTATCTAAAGTCTTCCGTATCATGTTGATAATCATAGAATTGTAAATCATAATTGAGTTGATTTATGAAGTAGGATTTTAGTAGTACTCTTGCAAAATTCACATTTTATGTATAAGCGAACAATAATTGTGTAGTGTTTTAACTACGACATCTTTTTATAGTTAAAAGAGAGTCGATTTTAGTGTATTAGTTACATGGGAAAAGCAGAATGGTTTTCTGAATGCCAAGGCCATTGCTGAGGGTGGTCAAAAGCACTAAAGGATTCTAGTATAAATCACAGTCACTCTGGCGGCAACGAGATTTTTCACGAAATTCTAAACCAAATGCTATCAGGCTCTGAGTTCGATCAAAAATTTAGTATTCGACCTAGCCATAAATCCTAAACTTGAAGCTAAGCTCGCCAAGTTCAAGTAATGTAACTTCAGCTAGGAAGCACAGATTAATTATACATGATATATCTAAATTTCAAATACTGTATATAGTTAATACATAATAGACATAAAATCATAATTGGGATTGTGAGGCTCCCCGGTTAAAGTGTCAAGTAATTTTGGCCTCAAACTCAATAAAATACCAAGAACAACTCGAGAGAATGTCCAAAATACACGACTTTTTAGCTCCAACTGTCCAAAATGCCTATTGAGGTATGTTCCGCCCAAAATATCCACTGAATACACATTCATGACATGCTTATTCAAGTTTTTAAAAAATAACAGAGAATATGCTACACACACATGCGTGTTTTTAATTTTTTTTTAAAGAGATACGCATTCCAAGAATGCGTATTCACTTAAAGACAAAAGTGATTACGCATTCCGTATTCTTTATTTTTTTATAAATAGTGAATACGCATGTGTAAATACGTGTTCAACGGGTATTTTGGACGGACATTCCCGCCCGTTGGTATTTTGGACATTTATCCCCAAATGGTGGGTAGTTTGCTTTTTCACCCAAAAACTCGACCTCAATTTTAGTTATTTTTCAATCGTTCCAAAATTTTATGGACCAAGTTTGGAATATTTTATGTATATTTTAATGAGTTTTTTTAACATTTATTTAATTTTTTTGAAAAGGTTCTAAAATAATATTTTAAAACCTCATAATGTTGCGCATACTTATTTTTATTAACATTAAAATTCATTTTTAGTTGTTATTGTATTTTTTCATGAAATTTCATATTTTCTAATTTTGAAAACGAAAAATTTTACATTGTTATATATTTTTAAGTGACTGGAATATAATCATAAATTACATATTTTTCTCTTACAATTTTGAAAATTTTAAAAAGTAGGTTGTATTTTCTTTTTAATGATATAATTTTTATAGTTGTTGTTAAATATATTATATGTGGTCAAAATTTGGTCAATTTGACCATAAAAAATCCAACGAATAAATTTTGAACTGAGGGAGTATTTTTTTGGGACAAATTGTAAAGTAATATTTACAAACTCACTTATAATATTTGTTATAACATTTATAATTTTGCAATTGTTTAATTTTCATTGGATAGCGATTAAAAATATATTTGCTAATAATACCATATTTACCCCTCATGACATATCACTTTAACCCCTTAAAATATATATATATATATATATGTATCATAAATATATTTTAGTTTTACATAGCACGCCAAAATTTTAATAAATATTGTCATGATTACTGTTAGTTAGACCTGACAATACTAGTATACGACACGTGAACACGATACAAAACGATACAAATAATTTGTGTTTGGGTTCGAAAAATTTGGTACACGAACACGAAAGTACACGAAAAAATACGAATATAATTAGTGTCGGGTTTGGGTTTCCGATATAGGTACACAACACGGAACGAAAGTACATGAAATAAATAAATAATTAAAATTTTAAAAATATATATTTTACATATATATACTAAATAACAAATGTGAATTTTACCTATTCTAAATAACATATATATATAATTGTAAATACTAAAATATATTTTATTATTCCTTCACTACGTTAGTGAGCACTTCACCATTTAATTATCTATTGCATTTTTAACAATTAATTTTTTTTGTATATAACCCGTGTACTTTAGTGTACTAAAACGGGTAAACACGAATATATTACTTCCAGGTTAGTGTCACCAAATCGGTACACGAATGCAAATCCGGGTCGGGTTCGGGTTTAAGGTTTGGTACACGAAAACACGAAAGTTCAGAGAACATTTTTATACGACACGGAGCGTTGTCAGGTCTATACTATAGATGATTTGTGCATAACATATGTATATGTTCTATAAAAAACTAGCGTGATAACCCGTGCAAAGCACGGGTTCCATTTAAATCGTATAATTTGACAATTTTGATTTTTCAAATAGATAACTCGTAATTTTTGAAATATCATATGCTATTATTTTTGAAATGTTATACGTTATTAATGTGATATATATGGATAAATATTTTTTTATATAAAAGTGATACTAAGGTGGGCTTCTTATATAAATTTCACGTGTAATCATAACAATATACTCTAATTTAAGAATTTCTTATGAATTTTATACATAATTAAAAAAGTGCAACGTAGAAAGACAAAACAATAAAATGTTTCTAAAACATATCCTTGAGTAAGTAGACTAACACGTGTGAATGTGTATGTAAGTGCTCAAATTAGAGTTAAGAACTAATCATATATTCTTATTTTTTATTAATATATTTAAGCATAGTAATAATACATTTAAATCTAATATGCAATTCACCTTCTTACTTAAGAGTGATGTTATCATTACATATCCTCCGTTTGTACATCATCATTATCATTATTGTTCTTGATATATATACACATATGTATATTATATATATACACATCTTTCCTTGGTCATTCTTTCGAATTTTTAAATCGACCATCAATTCAGCATTCCAACAACTACCTACGAACACATTTGTCTCTGAATTCTATCTTCATTGCCAACCACACCTGCGTGAACTCATTTATTTCATTTTTCATACTGTCACAATAGATACGAGTTTATAAAATTCCAATAATTATTATTTTCATATCCTCTACCATCGGCAACACCATAAACAATACCTCTAAACTCAGAATTTTAGATCTCGAAAATTGTGGTAATTTATATTTCAAATTTTGTTTATTTGGGTTCAGATTTTAGTTATTTTTGTCATTTTGGTAGTGTTGATGTGGCTTTATTAAAGATTTTTAGTGTTTTCGGTTTGGTTTCGTGATAAATTTTGTATTGTCGTGTGGCAGGCGGTTTGACAGTGATGGTGATATTGGGAATATGTCGCTAGAGGTAATGATATCGGTACATTGGTAAAAAATGATTTAAGAATATATTACTCAACTCATATATAAGTAATATCATATATTATATATATTATAATGTATATTTTTTCCTCTAAAACTCTATAGGTGATTATATATATATGCATATTTCATATAGTTTTACATTAAAAATTACTTATATTAACATAAAATTTTAAAAATTAATAAATACAATTAATTAGTTATTTTTAGAATCTGGATTTTTAAGTACAATAAAACTTTGATTATCATTATTTATGCATTGTTTACATTGTAGTATCGTTTTATCTGGTTTAAACAATAAAATTGATATAACATGAAAGTTTATATGTTTTTACAATTATATTTATAGAGGGAATGCATTAATCCTTTTATAATTGGTCGAAAAGCTAAGTTTTAAATTACTCTCTCTGTTTTTTAATATATGACATTTGACTTTCTGACACACATATTTAGGAGGTTTGACCATATAGTTAAAATATTTTTTTTCGATTTTTTTTTGTTACTAAAAGTTTTGATCTCATATTTTTATTCAAAAAAAGAATTTTTTAAAAATCATAATTCTAAATATGTGGTCAACTCTACTAAATATGTGTGCCAAAAAGTCAAACGTCATATATTAAAAAATAGAGGGAGTAGTAGAGTGTGTATTAGTATTTTCATAACTGATAAAAAATATTATGGCTTATACTAAATACAATATATTGGCTAAATAATTATAATTTTTTTATTATTAATGGGGAAGAATTTATTGATACTTTTATATTTATTAAATCTTGAAACAGTATTAAATTGAATGAAATTAATGAGCTTTTTTGTGGACGTAGTTAATGATTCTTAAAAGAACATTACAAATTTGTTTGATGTAGTGGTTGGAGATATGAATATCATAATATGTATAATAGATAGATAGGTAGATATCTATTTATTCAGAGGAGATATTAAATTAAATGAAGGTAATAAGTTTTTTGTGCATGTACGTAATGAGTTTCTAAAAAAGTATCATTAATGTCTTTGGTGTAGTTGTTGGAGATGTGAATATAGTTCTTTTCTAATGCTAAAGTCATGGGTTCAATTCTCATGGAAAACATATATTTTTCATTATTAATGTAATAGAGGGTAAATATGTAATTTACTAAATTGCTTGAAAACCATGTTGGCCTATAATAAGTATAATAGATAGATGGATTTCTCAATTGCTTGAAAACGCATGTTGGCCTATAATAAGTATAATAGATAGATAGATTTCTCATATTTTTTTGATTTAAATAAAAATTTTTGTTTTCATTAACATAACATATGTATTTTGAATAAGAGATAAAAAAAATATAAAAAAATGAAGTGTTCTCCCGTGTTCTCTAATTAATGTGTTATCCATTAAATCCATCCTGTATATGTATATGATATAATTGTATGTTGATTGACTATACTTATTTTTTTTATTGAACTTTATTATTCTAGTTATTATTGCATATTTTATGAAATTTATATTTTTTAATTTAAAATCACTTCATTTTATATTTTTATATTTTTTCACTCACTTTATTATATCGTATATAATTAATTTCTGTTTTTTACAAAAGTTACAAATTAATATTTAAAACCCCATTCACAATTTTTACAATAATAAAGTATAATTTAACACTATTTTTAAATTTCATTTAATATTGATTGAAACAATTACTCATAATATTATTAAAATGGCAAATTTATCCCGACAATCAAATCATTTATGTCAATTATATATAAGATATGATTTAATTTTTTTTATAAAATACCTGACTAGATATAATTTATTTTTTTTACAAAATATTTGATTAGAGACCTTTTTGAGAAGTATTTCAAAAAAGAAAGTTTGCTTTTCTTCCGAGAATTATTTTATTTTTTTTGAGCTTGTGATTAGTCTAGTATAATATTCGGTGTGAATAGAATATTTTCTGTTTTATATTTTAGTTTATATTTTATTGATAAACAATTATTATAGTATACTAGCTTAAAACCCGTGTGATGCACGAACTACACAGATCGATGCACGAACTACACAGATTTTTTTTAATATTACATAATTTTAGAAAATATACTTGAATTCAATTCTTAATTTTGTTCATTTCAAATTTTTTATGATATGTTCATGTTAATTATATAAGTAAACGTATATGTTCATAACCTCCTAGAGCATTTAAATTTATTTAAAGTGATAACATTGGTAAGGGGGAAAATATTATTATAATGAAATTATTATTTTAGTGAGTCTAAAAATATAATGTCTTCATTATGTTGGTACCTTAAAAAACTATTATTTTAGCATGGCGATTACTTAACCGATTAACTATAACTCTATAAAAGATATTTGAAAAAGGCAATATTACTTATTGAACGATATAGTTTTATTGAAAATTCATAGTGTATTTAAAAAAAATTTGTTTTAAATAAAATTTAATTTTTTATTTCACATGAATAGGATACAAATTCTACTTGGTCTAATATTAATTTTATTTATCCCGGATCAGTGATTTACATTATTTTATATTAGCTCGATGCCCAATACACTGACCAAATTAAACTAATTATTTTTAGTTTATTTTTTTTAAATTCCGGATCAACAAGATAATTTTGTTTTAGAGTGAATAATTAGTATATATGTTTTTTTGTTTGTCGAATTGTATTTTTAGTTTAGTTTTGTGTTAGTCTGAATCAATTGGATAATATATTTTTTATCCTCGATAAATAAAATATATTATTTTGTTTATCCAAATTCATTAGTATAATTTTTTTTGGAGAATTGACGGTATTATTATTTTATATAAGCCCAAGTCACATTATATATCAACCAAATTTTAAGAATTATATTTAGTTTGTTTAAATTTAATTTATCCCGAAGTAACAAATTAGAATGATATAGAACTCGATATGAATTAAAATTTAAATTGGTTGAAGAAGTTGAATTTATATAAATTATAGTGATATCGAGTTCGATATAAAATAAAATTGAAATTGATAAAATAATAGAGGAAGTTGACTTCAATATCAATTAAAATTAGAATCGATCGACCCGATAATTAGAATTAGGACAATTAGATAAGGGTAATTAAGTAATTTCAGCCAGTACCGACCGATCGACTACCAAAATTTTAATATTTCATCTATTATAATATAGTATAGATAACACTAGGATATCCAAAATATGATAAATATAAAAAAAGCTGAATTTAAAATAATTACTAACTATTATTAGAGTAAAACATTTTTCTAACACCAAATTATATTTATTGATGCTACATTGTAGTAGTTTGCATTAACAAAAGTAGGATTTAATAATGAGCTCATACAAGAACATAAATTACTTGCTTTAATTCTAAGCAATCCTTTTGTCTTATTAGTCAGTCTTTAATTTATTGAAATTATAAATTTTATTAAACCTTATTATAATATATGTACTTCATTTTCAATTAATTAATATATGAGCCAAATTAAATGCTACAAGATTGGAGATCGAACTTGCCTTTGATTAGATTAATGTCATTAATTCTAAGATTGGAGGTATAATCGGTAAAGTTGAAAAAACTTAAATTGAGCTTGAAAGCACGAATTACTTGTACATAATATATCTAAATTTCATATATATATATATATATATATTTAGTAAATATTAAAGTTAAATCATGAATCCTATTCTGAAACTTATGCAAAGTGATTTGTGACACCTATTTTCAAATTTAATTAAAAAAGATTATGTAAGGAGCGTATTGATTTTCTACTATTTATTTTTAAATGTATCAGATCCGACACCTCTTTTCAGAATAATTTCAAAATTTTATTTAATCTTTCTCATAATACTTGGCATAAAAAAAATTATTTGTTTTATATTTTAGTTCAACTTGACAAATATTGTTGCATAACATTTGAATATCAAAATTATATTAAATAGGATAAGATTTTAAAAATCTCCCCCCCCCCTCCTCTCTCTCACCCCCCGGTTTTACACTAATGTGATTATTATCCTTTTTAGTCTCATTTTCCAGATCTTCATTAATGTATAGATGCAGGCTTTCTGGATGAAGCTATTATAGCATACAGACAAACTATAGTTAAACCCTGGAACTTAGACCGACATAAATTAGGAAATGTACAGAAGAACTTAGAACATGCTCTTGAAGGGATTGAATTGGTCCGTAGAGTGATCAAATTGGCCAATCATAAGAATGAGCACTTCAAGTATCTAGCATATAAATTTCTTGGTGTTTGCTATGGAAATGCAGCAAGAACTTCAGTTTCAGATTCTGAGAGATTCTTTTACCACGGAGAATCCAGAAGTTCTCTGAATCTTGCTGCTATGAAGATCCGGACGTTATATTTACTCTTGGCTTGGAAACTGCTATGCAAAGAAACATAACTGCAGCTTTTGATAATTCAATGATATATTCTTATATGGTCGCTGGAAGCTCAGGGAAAGTTTGGAAACTTTTGGCTCTAGTAGTATATGCGGAACAAAGGTTCAGCGAGGCTGAGACCATTGCTGACCTTGCTTTCGATGAAACTGAAAAAATTGACCAGTTGGAACTTCTTAGGTTGAAAGCTCCACTTCAAATTGCACAAGAGCAGCCCAAGCAAACAATTGAGACCTATAGAATTATTCTATCCCTGATACGAGCACAAGGAGAGCACCAAAGGAAGGACTTGGATTCTCAGGTTTATACATTTTATAATTGCTTTTACAGATGTATTTCGTTTATAACCTAGGTCACAGTTTTGACATCAGATACGCTTCTAGGATTATGTGTTCTTCTAATATTAAGAGTTGGAAGCAATTATCCTATAATTGTTTTTACATATTTCCATGTTTCTCATGGAACAAGGTTAGAAACTGAAGCTTGGCTAGATCTAGCAAAGATTTACTCGGATCTTGATTCATGGCGCGATGCTGAAATTTGTATAGGCCCCAAGTCTGTTGATTTTTAATTCCCCAGGTGTTGGCATACAACAGGTACAATGCAGCTACCATAAATCTAGTTTTCTGAAATTCAAATCAATTTTTCTAATTGCTTTTGGTCCACACAGGTACCTTATTTGAATCTCGATCACTATACAAGGAAGCACTAGTTGCCTTTTTGATTTCATTGTCTATAGCACCAGACTATATCCCGAGTATAGTTTCAACAGCACAAGTGATGGAGATTAGGTAGTCAAACACTTCCTATTGCAAGAAGCCTTCTAATGAACGCGTTAAGACTAGAACCTACTAATGACGAGGCATGGCTTCACCTGAGGTTGATTTGTAAGAAGAAAGGGTCACTGTATTATAGTTAATACATAATACTGTATATAGTTAATACTAAACCTGTGAACTTCGGTTTAAAAACCCTTTTCATGCTAAGACATTGTAACTTAATTGGGTTTAGCGACTTTAAAATTGGTTTTATGAACATGATAATTATGTTTAGTAAGGTGCACTTATGTTTGTAAAATTGTAAAGTTGTTTTTAATCTGGGGCTAATAGTATATTTTTTAATATTTAAATATGGAATAATGTCACAAATTATAAGTATTTAGCGTTTGGGAAATAGTTGTAATTTGAGTATAATATTTAATAAAAATTAAAAATGTGATGCAAGTACGGAGGCCTACCTTGGTAATTATTGTTGTTAAATATGTAATTATATCATTGGGAAGAAATTGTAACTGTAAGCGGGAAACCTATTTTTGCATGCATGCCGAGTGTCCTATATAAGAGCATCTCCAACCATCATAGCTAAAATGCTTAGCCAAATCAGGAATATGTAAAATTTTATTGAATCTGTAAGACCATGCACTCCGGTGGTAGTAGTTATAATCATTAGCTATATTAAAAAATATTGTTTTATTCCTATTTTTCAAATTTGTATGTATATATATTAACTTTATATAATAAAATAAATTTACTTAATACTTAATTCAATACATGAATAAAATATATAATTGTAAGTTAATAATTATTACGACTGAAAATATAATAACATATAAATATTACAAAAATATTTTAAATAAAAAATTACTAATAAATATTGTATTATATATATATTGTTTGTTAAAAATAATTAATAATTTTTGTTAATAAGAGAACAATATTTTCACACTTAATATTATATAAATTGAAAATATTATATATAAAATAATAATTTTAATATTTATGTATTAAATATTATATAAATATATGCATGTATTAATGTGTATGTGTACGTAGTAATGTGTAGATTTAGGTTTAAACATGAAATAAATCTGACGTGAAAGATATAGCTAACACCTACAGATTCAACAAATATAGAAGACAAGATGAAGGATATTTTAAATTTTTGCTAATAGGTGATGTGGTTGGAGTGGTGTTTTTTTTACCTAATATCTATATCTCAGTGCCACATATGATTTTTAGCTAACAGGAGGTCATGGTTGGAGATGCTCTAATACATGGTGTTTGGTGTTTGTTTTCATTAAGCAAAATACAGAAAGCCTTGCATCGTACTTCCATAGCTCAATTAGTTCCACATTTTTATTTTTCAAATATGAAGCTAGTAGGAAATAATATTCAAACCTTGTCTTTAGATATGATCGCGACATTACTCAAATTACTTTTAGTTAAAAGTTTTAAAGATTTCTTCAATTTCTTCATGGCCTGGGCCAGAACACAGAGGGCATCTGCTATAGTTCATTTACTGGAGTTTTTTCCACTGCGTGATCTTTACAAATTTCGTCAACTTGGTAGGCCGGCTGATATTACGTGCTTTGATCGATTTTTCAGGATTAGTGAGCAATTAAGGATTGGTGATGGTATCTTTTATGCTAGGTGCAGACAAATTCTTGCGGGTGAAGGAAATATCAAAAACCATTTTTCTGTGCTTGATTTGGCATCTAACGGGCAGTTACTGTATATGGTAGGCTTGTTTGTATTCAAAAACTTATATACGAGGGAGGATACAAGCGTGGCTACACTCCACGATCATGTGGCCATTCGAAACCACCCATTTTATCGGAGGAATATTGCCTCTGTGCTTACACAAATTGAAAACATCAAACGAAGCGTTGTGGTTCATAACAGTGGTCCCCAATTTTTTTTTGTGGCCTTGTGCCCTATCCATTCTCCGACTAATGAGTTTCCTGGTTTAAGTATGCCTGGAATGATAGGAGAATGTGGGTTGTATAATATTGCCATTTTGCTTAATGAGTTCACGAGGAATGCAGCATAAATGTTCGGATGTTGGTTGCAAAATTGTTAGAATAAGCCGTTAATATATGTTAGGTGCATTTTTCTCTTTGTGTCGGTATTTCGTTTAAAGTTATGGGATGTTACACCAGCTATATGTACTGTTTGATATATGTATATGGGGCTGGTATAATATCATTATTAAGTTATTTGTCCTTATCATTTAGATGTATAAGGCAGGTGTTGCGTTAAGGTTATGTCATTTTAGTCGCGTTAAAAGTTTGGTTCCTTCTGTTTTTGAATCTGAAATACAAAGGTGCTGGCGAGCTTGTCATATAGTTTTTCATATGGTTTATATGGTTGTCCAAATATTTTTTTTCTTTTAAACTGTTGCTACTCCCTGTTGGATTTGGTACGACACAATAAAATGCACAATGCTCTACGAAATAACGAAATCAAGAATTTTGTCAATTTTTTCGTTGTTTTAAGTCTGAACTTTGTAGCGATAATCGTTGTTTTTTGTTGCTAAAAATGTGTCATGCCTGTTTTTATTTTAAAAATTACGGGAACTTTTGTGTGGCAGTCCTAGACGACCTCTGGATTTTGTGGTTAATGGTACTGGTGGATGTGTAACAGAAAATCACAAACATCAAATGAAGTTAATTTAGGATTGTCAAGAATGGGGAAATTAAAATGCTTGATATCAAGGAAAGCGGTGATGTTGTGGTTATGGTGTCTAGTGATAGGTTCATATTATTGCATATTATTAATACCTAATTTATGTCCGTTTTCGTGATTTTATTAATAAATAAATTGTTTTACTTTGTTTTGTAGGAAAATAAATAAAATCAGAATTTGAGTTGGAAAAGGTGCAAAAAAGCAAGGAGGTGGACTATTCTAGAAGTCAAGGGAATTGGAAGATAAATAGAATCCTTATTGGAGAAGAAGAAGAATTTACTTTAAGAATCCTACTTGTATTCCAAGAACCCAACCCTTATATTTTCACTATATATATGGGTCCCCCTCTTGTATTTTACACATTTAACATTCCAACACCTAAGACACCCAATTAGTTATTTGTTTTATTCATCATTTTATCATGTGTAGCTAAATTTGTTCCCTGGGATGAAGATGAAGTTAATTTAATTACTTTGATATCTTCTCGTTCCTATTATTTGATTCTCATAATTTTTCTTGGTACTTAATTGTTTAATTGACAAAGTGATTTTGATATATTATTGTTACCAGGTTTATTTTTCATAACTTATGCTTGCTCCATGAAGTTTTGATGGGTTATTGTTGCATAACAAGTTTCATAGTATATGCTTGTTTCGTTAATTAAAATTTATTTGTGAAGAAAAGAGAATTGATTTTAGGGCGAGTTGATTTTAATTGTGATTGATTAACGGATTCAGATTCCTAGGTTTTTCATATTATTTGATCTATTTGCTAATTAGGTTAATTCAAACTCCTCTCAAATCTTATTGTCTAGTTCGCCTGATTTAAATTGTTAGGGTTTTGAAAATTCATAGTCTCTGTGGATCGACCTGTATTTGCTACAATTAACCGCTGTGCACTTGCAGTTATTTTACACATCAAGTTTTTGGCGCCGCTGCCGCGGACTATTGTTAATTTGCATTCCTTGATATTTAATTCTTCGGACTAGTTTTTTTGTTTTCTCTTTGTTTTTTTAGGGAATCGTGAAGCGGAGGAAAGTTTGGAAAAAAAGATTGCTAGGAGGCCTCGCTGTCTCTTTTGGAATTTTTGAAAGCACTTTTCGGTATTCCGTATCACCTCTCTATTTTTTTTCTCACTTTTATTATTGAAAACTCCAAAAAAAACAATATTTGAAAAAATCAAAAATATTAGTTAGTTAATTGTTAAAAACCAATTTGTTGCATCATTCATTCTCTCACGTAGAATCACATCATTTAGATTTTCTTTTTGTATTTATTGCTTTCCATCTTATACAATTGTGGTGATTGCTGGAGGAAAGAGGTACGTACAATTTAGAATAATACACGTAGTGTAGTGCATCCATAAGTGTTTATTATCTTGTTCTTTGTGTGTTGAATCATCTAATCAATCTTAAGGGCACCACCCCATTACAAGATAAGGTGAGGGATTTCATCACCCTTTCCTTGGCCCACAAATCACTAATTCCTTCATCTTGCATTAACCCACCTCAATAAAATTAAGTAGACGTTGGCCCCTAGGATTTCGAGCTCAATTAGGAAGGTACCTAAAAGAGGAAGTAAATTTGGAATTATTCGAACTTTTGGTGACAAGGAAAGTGTATCACTTACCTGGCCAATTTGGATTGGTGACTAGGCTAGCGGTTCTCTAATTCAGCGCCTTGTTTACATGGAAGTGCCCCCGCTTACCTGGCCAATCGATTTGAATAAATCTAGATTTATAGACTTTTTGGTCGTCCAAAAGTTAGGAGTTGTCTAGATTATTTTTAGGATTACCCGTAGATCAAAGATTTTCTTTTTGATTTTTCAATTTTTTTAGGTGTTTACTTATAGCTTTTGTCTGCTACGTGATTATTTGTCTTATATGCAAAGTAATTGAGTTTGAGACCATTCATCTAGATTAATAAGACACTCTAACCTTTCATCTCCTAAAGTAGTAAGGCAACTCGACTTTTCTTCACCCACTAAAATTGAGTCAAAAGAAGAAGTAGAAATTCCACCTGTAATCATGGTTGTCTCACTCAAAGATCGTTGTTATCCCGCTCGTTCCGCTGAACCCTAATACATAGTCCTACCTGAAGTAACCGCGAATAATTTTGAAATTAAACATCACCACATTAGCATGTTACCTAGGTTTTCTGGGGTAGAGGGAGAGGATCCATATCTTTTTATTCGAGAATTTGAGGAAGTATGTGCTTTACAAAAACTCCAACAACTTAGCTCAGACTCCATTAGGCTCAGACTTATTAACTTTGCTTTAAAAGAAGAGGCTAAACAATGTTTGTATAGTCTACCTATTAATTCTATATCCACGTGGGATGGATTTGTGTCTATCTTTCTTAAAAAATATTTTCCAAACCATAAGGAAAACAGACTTAGGAATGAAATTAACCAATTTCAATAAAATCGAAATGAGTCTTTTTGGAAGTATTTTGATAGATTTAAAATGTTTTTGCTAAGTGTCCCCAACATGGTATAGAAAAATGGAGACTTTGTAATTTTTTTTATGAAGCATTAGACAGTCAAACCACTGCTTTATTAGAGTCTATGTGCCAAGGTAAATTTATGGATAAAACTGAGGAAGAAGCTTGGCAATATTTTGAGGAGTTAGCTGAAAAAACAATTTTGTGGGAGTCAACTAGGGAACCTAATCCGGAACCTGAAAGATCTAAGGGTTTACACGTAGTTAGTAATTCTATTGCAACCGAAGCTAAGTTAGCTACACTCACTAAACGTCTAGAGGCCTTAGAAACCAATAATGTGTCTTCTCAATTTTCTATATGTGCAAACTGTAGTTCTCTAAATCATGTAATAGACAATTGCCCTGAAAGTGAACAAGTCAATGCTATGTTTCAACCTAGAGTTATGAATGATCCATATGCACCCACATACAATCCTGGTTGGAAGAATCACCCAAATTTCTCATGGAACCAAGGTCAATACAATCAGTTTAATCAAAATTCTCAACCTACTTTTCAAAAGCCCAGTCCTGGTCCATACCCAGCTCAAAATCCCAACACATATCCTCCTCAAAATCTTGGTCATTATCCTAACTCAGTCCCCTTAAACCCTCCTGGTTTTAGTGAATCTGATAAGAAATTGAATTCCATTGAAAAAAGTATGGAGGCTTTACTTAAATCTCAACAATCTTTCATGTAAGCTATGGCCCATGATAGGCAGTTGCTAAATTCAAACATACAAGCCATATCTAAGCTAGAGGTCCAAGTTAGTCAATTGGAAAACACAATCAGTGAGAGAGAGAAAAATCGTTTCCCTAGTCAATCCGAGGTTAATCCTAAATTTTATCAAAACCAAAAGTCTCATGAAAATGTGAACTCTGTCATCTCTCTAAGGTCTGGAAATCAATTCAACAATCATGCTGGTGTTAATACTCATCATGCAAGTCAAGATCAACATTCCTCTGTTAGATGCAATTCAACAAGTTCCCTCTTATGCTAAGTGTCTAAAAGATTTATGTACTCATAAAAGAACCACTCATGTTCCTAAAAAAGCTTTTCAAACCTCTCATGTTAGTTCTATCTTGTCAAATCAAATCCCTGTGAAGTATAAGGATCCTGGTTATCCTACCATCTCTTGTGTCATAGGTAATACCCTCATTGATAAAGCTTTACTCTATTTAGTAGCTAGTGTGAATCTTCTTCCATTATCTGTCTATCAAGCCTTGGATTTAGGTGAACTTAAAAAGTCTAGTGTTACTGTAATAACTTGAAATTTTGAGACCTTGTAAAACGTTTAATGAATAGTAACCCTGACGGACGGGAAAAACTTTTGAGCCCACACTATGTAGTACATGAGGAAATGAGTTTCGGAGTTGATATTGCCATTATACGTACTAAATGAGTGTATGTAAACGCTATATGTTTTCGAAGAAAATGAACTTTGAAAAACGGCCGTACTTACGACTCATTGAGGATTACGGGGATCACAATAATTACGAGATTAAAACCCTACGGATTTATATTCAAGTATGATAATTAAAAATATAACGAATAAATACTAAAGGAATTACGTCGCGAACCATTTACGAATAGGTATTACGAAAACGTTTAAGCGACCGAGCGAACGCGTAAACGATTAAATAAACGTAACGCACTAACTAAACCATGGTAAGAAAGTAACCATGGTTACTTCATCAAATAGTGAGCTAACCATAGGATGATCAATCTAGCTAGCAAAATAGTGTGCTAAGGAAGCTAACACATGTAGTTAGCTTGTAAGCTAGCAAGCTACTTAGATTTTGTCCCCAAGATTTGCAACAAGAATAAACCTAGGATTCAACCTAGGAGAATAAAAATCAAGTGGAAGATATCACACCCATTTCTTAGAAGCAACCTAGAGAAACAACCAAGAGAAGCAAGTATAAATACCCCCCTCACCTTGCTTCCATTCAGCTCCTTCAAGAAAGAGGAAGAAATCCAAATTCAAATCTCAAAATCTAGCCATGGTAAAATCATCCCATTAATTCTCAAGCTTCCTAGCAATTAAACTAAGGTAAGAAAATTCTTCCATCTCTTTTTATCAAGGTTTGATGGGTGAAATAAAATCAAGAAAGTCACTAGTGAATAGTATGAATATTAACCTCTCTTTGGTTTCTTGATTTCAATGGTGGATTTAGGTTCCAAAAATCATACCAAGCACTTCCAAGCCTCCACCATCCTCAAGAAACATCTCAAGCTTTCAAGAAAGGTAAAAATCTTTGGCCCAAATTTATTTAAGATTCATTTTAAGATCCATTTAGTATGTGGTAGTAAACCTAGTTCAATGAGTGGTATTGATGAAATCTTGGTGTTTAAGTTAAGTAGATTTAAGGTTGATTGTTGTTGCCTCAAGAACATGATGTTTTTGAGAGGAGTTTGTGTGTTGATGATGAAATGATGATTTTTGGTGGTTGTGTTAAGAGTTAGGGCGTAAACGAAACCCCGATCGTAAACGTAACTCCGTTAAAACCAACAAATCGTAACTTTAAGTTTCTGCAGAAAGTCCCGAAGTTGTAAACTGTAGTTTCTTGAAAAATAACCCTTGATTATGTTATTCAATGTGATAAGGATCGTTTAGGCGCTTGAATCGCTTGATTCCGATTTACTGATCAAAAGTTATGACCATTTTACTAAAAGTGATTTACGCGACAAAAACTGCTACGAATTATGAACTTTAAAAATATAAAGGATCAACTTAAAACTGTTCATAAATCATGAACTTTTTACAGAGAGTAAAATATTGAGTTTCCTAACTGTCATAAAAATTTCAAGTGCAAATAATGATTTCTCAATTTTATAAAAATATCAGAGCCGAGACCGCACGAGTAGAAACGTTAAGAATCCATAAACGGAGCCGACGACGATAATGAGAATAAACCTAAGATACTTAGAAAAATGAAGCGACCATGATGTGAATAAGGACTTAAAGGAATAATAAGAGTAATATAAGTTGATAGGGTGCATAATAAGTAGCACATGAGTGCGAGTCGCCGTAAATTAGAACGGGACCTAACGAAGTGAATTGTGTTTATGGTTATAGATTTCTGAGCAGAACATAGAGCATCCTCCACCTCAAGATACCCAGGCAAGTTTACAAACCCAACTCCATTTTACTGTTGTGTTGTGAAAGGATTGTTTTACTATCATTGCATAAATACCATGCTTGACATGATACATAGTTGTAGAATTTTCGTATAATGTAGCGATGTTGTACGATAAGTATCTATCGTGAAATGTTAATTCCACTATAAGCGTGACATATTATATAAGACCGAGAGTTAGTCGGGATTTAAGATAAAAACCCGAGAATCATTCCGGTGATATTATAGGACGGTTATAAGTCCCTAGCAGTACGTTTTAAAGGGACTCAACGTCCACTTACGAGACATTAAAAATACCTCGAACTTTTATTAAAACGATTTCCTAACGATCATATTCCCTCAACTATATTTTATTGTTCGAATAATAAATATTATGTACCTATTCTTTTATCATGGGATTAGTATACCCCAACAATTATTTATTTCAAACCTGATTAATCATTAAAGATTATTAACTACGTAGACATAAACTAGTTGAGGAAGATTATTTTAAATATTCTTTTAGAGAGTAAACTCATTCGAGGTTTAATTATTTATCGATTTTCATTTAATTATTTATTAATTATTAAAGGGATGATTATTGATTTAAAAATCATAGAACCAGATTTAAACTACTTTCTAATTTCGAAGATCATTCGAATAATTTCAGATCCTCGGAGAATATTATCCCGACTTATTTAATATTTTGAATATAGTTTCAAGGAGAAAGTTTTTCCCCTTATTTAATTATCTGTTGACAACGGTCAAATCACATCCCTAGTACTTCCTCCGAAATCTTCGGAAGTACATATATATATATAAAGTAAAGCTATGCCTATAAACAAGCAAAACGTTTGGAGGAACTTCGATGTGGTTCGAGTTCTCGAGATATGATAGGATTTTCTAAAGGACAAGGGAGGGGTAGGATCCAAGTACTCCGTGTATTGGATAAACTACTGGTACCGTAGGAGATGGTACAATATGTACCTATGGATCTGTGAAATGTGTGTATACCCAAAATGAGGACACATAGCCCGTATGCAGCAAGGGTGATAAGCAGGATACAAAGGTGTCGTCCTTCTACTAGTAGAAAAGGTTACTTTTATCGCAGTACGACTGATCATCGTATGCGGTGGCTCCAACGAATGTCCAAATTCTTCCAATTGGAATTGTGATGCAATACCGTAACCCAAGCCTAGGTGCTGGGATTACTATTAAGGTATTCGCAGGATAATAAAATCCCTTAAAGAATTATTTTCATAAGAAGGTGTGTGTCACCAAGGAAAACTATTTTCAAATAAATTATAATTATCGTATATGATATTATCATACAGTCATTTTCATACTGTACATTATTATGGTGGGCATTATAGCTCACACTTGTTTTCTTAAATTGACACAACACAACAGTGAATCAAGATTCCTGCCATGAGAACCACAACCAGGAAACGGGTAGGAAATGGCCAGCTGTTCCGTAGATTGTTTGGTGCTTTACCACAGGTAGTCCGAATTAGCTGGATTGGTTTTCAGTTGTTTTTAGTTCGGCTTATTTATATATATGACTTATGTAAGATAATAAACAAGAAACGTATATTTGGCCGGAGGACTAGCTTTACTTAAGGTTACTCCCCGGTAAGACTAAATTACTTTTGGGTTGTAATAATTATCACTTGATGGTTGAAAGTACTCTAGATATGATGGTTCGTTTCCA
This sequence comes from Apium graveolens, assembly GCF_009905375.1. Lineage (NCBI taxonomy): Eukaryota > Viridiplantae > Streptophyta > Magnoliopsida > Apiales > Apiaceae > Apium > Apium graveolens. The sequence goes on along the minus strand of NC_133651.1, from coordinate 230,717,221 downwards.
AGACAATAACCTGTATGTGTGTGTGTGTGATAAGTGTGGGGTCGTGAAGTATGAGTATTTACATATTATAGTGTGAGTTATGTGGTTGTAATAGTTTAGATGGCGTGACCTCCGATATTCCTGACCCCGGGTTTTTGGGCGCCACAGATATGGTATCAGAGCGTTAGGTTATCAAATCTTGAAAACGATAGGATATAAAATATGTAGACATAGGAATAACAAAATAATCAATTAGAGCTCAAGTCGAGTTCGTCGTCAGGCTACACGGGTGGTCTTGACAGTTTTACCCTCAAGGGAATTCCGACTCTAAGTTAGTAACACCTTGCCTATTGTGTCGGGTACCAGTGGAGCCTAGGAGGGAGATTGATCGTGTTGATGATGTCATGGTCCCTGAGTGTGACCCTATTCCCGAGCCAGAGAGCCCACCCATTGATGATTCAGATGATGACCCTACTGAGGATGTCCTAGAGGAGGAGACTAACCTTCCTGTCCCCATAGCTAATGGCGTAGTCTGGAGGGATGTAGAGATGTACCCTCACCCGACTATTCGTTCTCCTACACCACCCCCAAGGATTCAGAGCCCTATGCCCTATACTGATGATGATGATGAGGAGGCGATACGTGCACAGATCCACGAGGTTTATGACATATCCTCTAGCGACCCAAATTTACCTCTACCACCACCGGCGACCATACATGTAGCTGTACACGACTGGATAGTGGCTCAACTTAACGCTGAGATCACCGCAGTATTTGCTCGCATTGTGGAGTTACGCCAGGTACTGACAGCTGAGAGAGCTACCCGACTAGGATAATACCCAGGGGATTTCAGAGCTGCTTCCCCAGCCATAGCCCGCAGAGAGATCGATGAGATCGAGCTCCGTACCAGGGTTCAGATGAGGATGACAGCGGTTGGAGGATACATCCGGTAGTTGATGCAGAGCTGATGTTGGCAGGAGCGATGAGGAGGGTGCGTGACCTCACTCGCAGTGATAGTGACTGAGGGACTAGTGACTAGATATGGACCTTGAAGAAGGCTGGGTGACTTGTCACCAATTTTGATAGGATAGCTAGTAGTAGATAGCGTTCCTAGCCCTTCAGGGTACACGACTTATGTATTTTCATTTCAGTATTCAGGACTAGTAGTGATGTATAGTAATCAGGCATGTATGAACTCAGCTAGTTGTTTGTTTCCCAAGATATAAGTGGGAGATCTTATGAAATATATATCTAAGCAGTTATTAAGAAATTGACGTCCATATTATTACACTTTATAAAAAAACATGTTAGATAATAAATGACATGCTTACATATGAATAAAATAATCCAACTGTTATAATTACAACTATGTTGACCAATTTTTAATAGCAGAACAATGCCACCCCGTAGAAGAGGAATCAGGGCACAGCCCGCAGAATCTGTTAACCAACAACGGAGTGAACCTGACCCTGTAGTGAATGAGGAAAGTGAAGAGGACTTAGACTATAATGAATATGATGAGGAAGAATATGTAGAAGAAGAGGCTGAGGATACCCATCAGGGAGGAAACCCCATGAATGAATTTATGGAACTGCTAAGAGCAAATCTGAACTAACAGCCTATTCTACCACAGCCATATGCTGCCCAACAGACTGCAGCTACTGCCTTTAGGGCCTTCAAATCTCTCAAACCCCCAGAGTTTCTAGGATCGGCCGACCCCGTTGAAGCACGAGCCTGGCTCAAAGAAATAGAAAAGTCCTTTGAGATACTAAGTGTTGAGGAACGACACAAGACCATTTTCGCGTCTTACATGCTGAAATGAGAAGCTAACTACTGGTGGGAGTCCAAACGAAACCTAGAGTCCGATGCTGTGATTCCATGGGATAGATTTACCCGACTGTTCTTAGACAAGTATTACCCTAGGTTTATGGAGACCCAGATGGAGATTAAGTTTCTGGAGTTGAAACAGGATAAGATGACTGTAACAGAATATGAGGCCAAATTTATTGAGTTGTTGAGATTTGTGCCTGAATTTGTGAATACCGAAGAGATGAAAGCGCGGAGGTTTCAGCTTGGTCTGAAATAATGGATTCAAAACCAAGTGGCAGTGTTAGAGCTGGCAGACTATGCCACCTTAGTGCAGAAAGCCTCGATTGTTGAAGCTGGCAGTGAGCAGAGTATGAAGGAGAAGGAAAATAGGAAAAGGAAGATAGGAAGCCAAGGAATAGGAACGGGAACAGGAGCCTTCCAAGCAGGTTCGTCAGGGGAGCAGTGTCCCAACCTGCCCGAGGCCCCGGATTCAGAAAGGCCCCGAGTGAGAGTGTTGGCCAGGGCGACGGATAATCTAGGGCCACATTTCATAGCCAATCCCGCGCCCTAATACCAGAGTGCCAGACCTGTAAGAGAAGACACCTTGGGATATGCAACCAGACAAGAGCCCCTCTGAAATGTTACAGGTGCGACCAACCCGGACACCTTGCCAACAACTGTCCCCAATATAGCAAGACATATTTCCAATGTAGGAAAGTAGGACATATGAGGAAAGATTGCCCGATAATGAAGCCCCCAGTCTCAGGTATGAGCAGAGCTGCATCCAATCGACCCCCAGCTGCTAGGACCTTCAACATGACTGTTCAGGATGCTGTTCGAAACACTGATGTGATAGCATGTACCCTTTTGTTAAATTTCGAACATGCAAATGTCCTATTTGACTATGGAGCAACCAAATCTTTTATATCTCAAGATTTTGTTAAAAAGTTAAAACTTAATGCCATACCCTTACGTGAGATATTACAAGTGGAAATAGCAAACGAAGAAATAATTCCTGTAAATCAAGTGCACCCTAAGTGCAAGTTGAAATTAGAAGGGAAGGTCTTCGAGGTTGACCTAATCCCATTCGCGTTAGGAGAATTTGATGTAATCTTAGGAATGGATTGGTTATCCAGTAACGGAGCGCAAATAGATTGTGAACAGAAAAGAGTAAAGATAAAAGTGCAGAATGAAAAAGAAGTAGTGTTTAAAGGTCAACGACAGAACCAGAAATTTCTAACCATGCTACAGGAAAAAAGATTGTTAAGAAAAGGTAACGAGGCCTATCTGGCTTATGTGGTAGATACAAAGAAGGAAGTCCCTAATATACAGGACTTACCCGTAGTAAACGAATTCGAGGATGTATTGGATTGCCACCTGACTGGGAAATAGAGTTCGCTATAGAATTAGCACCAGGAACGACACTAGTATCCAAGGCCCCATATAGGCTAGCCCCAGTTGAGATGAAGGAACTAGCTTCTCAACTGCAAGAGTTATTAGATAATGGAATGATAAGACCCAGTGTGTCGCCATGGGGAGCGCCAGTACTGTGCGTAAAGAAAAAGGACGGCAGCATGAGATTATGCATAGAATATCGAGAGCTGAATAAGCTGACTATTAAGAATAGGTACCCTCTCCCCAGGATTGATGACCTATTCGACCAACTCAAGGGAGCTGTACATTTTTCCAAAATAGATTTGAGAACAGGATATCACCAGTTGAAAATCAAACCGAAAGATACCGAAGACTGCTTTTCGCACTAGGTATAGACACTATGAGTTCTTAGTCATGTCATTTGGGTTAACCAATGCACCCGCAGCCTTTATGGATTTGATGAACAGAGTGTTCAAAAAGTACCTGGATATATGTGTGATAGTTTTTATAGATGACATTCTGATCTACTCAAAGAAAGAGCAAGAACATGCAGAACATTTGAGGATAGTCTTAGAAATCTTGAGGAATGAGAAATTATATGCCAAGTTCTCAAAGTGCGAGTTTTGGTTGAGAGAAGTTCAGGTTTTAGGACATGTAGTGAGTAGCAAAGAAGTTTTAGTTGACCCTGCCAAAATAGAGGCGGTATCCAATTGGGAAAGACCAACTACCCCAACAGAGGTTATGAGTTTTGTGGGTTTAGCAGGATATTACCGAAGGTTCATGCAAGATTTTGCTAAGATAGCCGGTCCACTGACTAGACTTACCCGGAAGACAGAAAAGTTTGTATGGACAGAGAAATGTGAGGAAAGTTTTCAAGAGCTGAAAAGGAGGCTGGTGTCCGCACCAGTGCTCTCTCTTCCCAATGGAAAGGGAGAGTTTGTGATATACAGCGACGCATCGCTTAAAGGATTAGGATGTGTACTGATGCAGCACGGTAAAGTTATAGCGTATACCTCTCGACAATTGAAGAAATATGAGAGCAGATACCCTACGCATGATCAAGTATTAGCAGCCATAGTGTTTGCCCTAAAAATTTGGAGACACTACCTGTACGGTGAGAAATGTGAGATCTACACTGACCATAAAAGCCTCAAATATATTTTCACTCAAAAGGAACTGAACATGAGACATAGGAGATTGTTAGAGTTGATAAAAGACTACGACTGTTAAATTTTGTATCACCCGGGTAAAGCCAATGCGGTGGCTGACGCCCTTAGTAGGAAGGAAAGACTCAAGATGATAATGACATTGGAGGAGTTAATTAAAGAATTTGAGAAGATGGAAATTGACGTGAGAATGACCGGTAAGGGAACGGAAGGATTATTTAAGATTAAGCTAGTGCCAGAGCTAACTGAAAATATACGAGTATGTTAGGAAAAGAAGATGAGTGAAGAAAGAGGAACATTGACCGGTGAAGAAGTGAGATGCGAGAAGGACGAGAAAGGGATCATGAGGTAAGCGTCTCGAATTTGGATTCCAAATGTGCAAGAGTTAAAGGATGAGCTGCTGCACGAAGGGCACAACTTTAGATATTCAATCCACCCAGGAAGTACGAAAATGTACCGTGACCTTAAGGAATATTATTGGTGGCCTAACATGAAAAGAGAAGTGGCAGAGTGGGTCAGCAAGTGCTTGACATGCCAGAGAGTGAAGGCTGAACACCAGCGACCTAGTGAACTGTTATGACCCCTGGAAATTTCGGAATGGAAATGGGAGCATATAGCCATGGATTTTGTGACAGGCTTACCAAGAACAAAGACCAATCACGATGCCATATGGGTTGTCATAGATAGATTGACCAAGTCTGCACACTTCCTACCAATCAACGAAAGATACACCGTAGACAAATTGGTGGATATTTACTTGAAGGAAATTGTAGTTAGACACGGCGTTCCGGTAGCCATAGTGTCAGATAAAGACCCGAGGTTTAATTCCCGATTTTGGAGAAGCTTCCAGGAATGCGTAGGCACCAGACTAAACATGAGTACCGCCTACTACCCCCAGACTGATGGACAAAGGCGAAAGGACTATTCAGACCCTAGAAGATATGCTACGAGTGTGTGCCATTGATTTCAAAGGAAATAGGGATGACCACTTAGCCCTGATTGAATTTGTTTACAACAATAGTTATCACGCTAGCATAGGAATGCCCCCGTATGAAGCTTTTTACGGAAGGAGATGTTGCTCTCCCCTGTGTTGGGACGAAGTCGGAGAACACAAGATATTAGGACCAGAGTTAGTCCAGCAGACCAGAGAAATGGTAGGACTCATCAGAAAAAGACTGGTAGCAGCCCAGGACAGACAAAAGAAGTACGCCGACCAGACCAGGAAGGATAGGGAATACGAAGTGGGAGATTCTGTGCTATTGAAGGTATCTCCATGGAAAGGAGTGATGAGATTTGGGCAGAAAGGGAAGCTGAGTCCCAGATTCATAGGACCCTTTGAAATTTTGAGAAGAATAGGACCTCTAGCTTACGAGCTCGCATTGCCTCCTAATTTGCAACAAGTGCACAACGTGTTCCACGTGTCCATGTTAAGGAAGTACCATGCAGATGCATGACATGTAATAGAATACGGACAGGTAGAGTTACAACCAGACCTGACCTACATTGAGCAACCAGTAAGGATAATGGACCAAAAAGAGCAAGTGCTGAGGAACAAGACTGTGAAGATGGTTAGGATCTTATGGAGAAATCAAAATGTTGAGGAATCAACTTGGGAATTTGAAGACGCAATGAGGAATAGATATCCCCACTTATTTTCTAATTGATTCCGGGACGGAATCCTTGTTAGAGGGGAAGACTGTAATAACTCGAAATTTTGAGACCTTGTAAAACGTTTAATGAATAGTAAACTTGACGGACGGGAAAAACATTTGAGCCCACACTATGTAGTACATGAGGAAATGAGTTTCGGAGTTGATATTGCGATTATACGTACTAAATGAGTGTATGTAAACGCTATTAGTTTTCGAAGAAAACGAACTTTGAAAAACGACCGTACTTACGACTCATTGAGGATTACGGGGATCACAATATAATTACGAGATTAAAACCCTACGGATTTATATTCAAGTATGATAAATAAAAATATAAGGAATAAATACTAAAGGAATTACGTCGCGAACCATTTACGAATAAGTATTATGGAAACGTTTAAGCGACCAAGCGAACGCGTAAACGATTAAATAAACGTAACGCACTAACTAAACCATGGTAAGAAAGTAACCATGGTTACTTCATCAAATAGTGATCTAACCATAGGATGATCAAGCTAGCTATCAAACTAGTGTGCTAAGGAAGCTAACACATGTAGTTAGCTTGTAAGCTAGCAAGCTACTTAGATTTTGTCCCCAAGATTTGCAACAAGAATAAACCTAGGATTCAACCTAAGAGAATAAAAATCAAGTGGAAGATATCACAACCATTTCCTAGAAGCAACCTAGAGAAGCAACTAAGAGAAGCAACCAAGAGAAGCAAGTATAAATACCCCCCCCGTCACCTTGCTTCCATTCGGCCCCTTCAAGAAAGAGGAAGAAATCCAAATTCAAATCTCAAAATCTAGCCATGGTAAAATCATCCCATTAATTATAAATCTTCCTAGCAATTAAACTAAGGTAAGAAAATTATTTCATCACTTTTTATCAAGGTTTTATGGGTGAAATAAAATCAAGAAAGTCACTAGTGAATAGTATAAATAGTAACCTCTCTTTGGTTTCTTGATTTCAATGGTGGTTTTAGGTTCCAAAAATTATACCAAGCACTTCCAAGCCTCCACCATCCTCAAGAACACATCTCAAGATTTCAAGAAAGGTAAAAATATTTGGCCCAACTTTATTTAAGATTCATTTTAAGATCCATTTAGTATGTGGTAGTAAACCTAGTTCAATGAGTGGTATTGATGAAATCTTGGTGTTTAAGTTAAGTAGATTTAAGGTTGATTGTTGTTGCCTCAAGAACATGATGTTCTTGAGAGGAGTTTGTGTGTTGATGATGAAATAATGATTGTTGGTGGTTGTGTTAAGAGTTAGGGCGTAAACGAAACCCCGATCGTAAACGTAACTCCGTTAAAACCAACAAATCGTAACTTTAAGTTTCTGCAGAAAGTCCTGAAGTTGTAAACTGTAGTTTCTTGAAAACGAACCCTTGATTATGTTAGAAAATGTGATATGGATCGTTTAGGCGCTTGAATTGCTTGATTCCAATTTGCGGATCAAAAGTTATGACCATTTTACTAAAAGTGATTTACGCGACAAAAATTGCTACGAATTATGAACTTTAAAAATATAAAGGATCGACTTAAAAGTGTTCATAAATCATGAAATTTTTATAGAGAGTAAAATATTGAGTTTCCTAACTGTCATTAAAATTTCAAGTGAAAATAATGATTTCTAAATTTTATAAAAATATCGGAGCCGAGACCACGCGAGTAGAAACCGTAAGAATCCATAAGCGGAGGCGGCGACGATAATGAGAATAAACCTAAGATACTTAGAAAAATGAAGCGACCATGATGTGAATAAGGTCTTAAAGGAATAATAAGGGTAATATAAGTTGAGAGGGTGCATAATAAGTAGCACATGAGTGAGAGTCACTGTAAATTAGAACGGGACTAACGAAGTGAATTGTGTTTATGGTTATAGATTTCCGAGCAGAACATAGAGCATCCTCCACCTCAAGATACCCAAGCAAGTGTACAAACCCAACTCCATTTTACAGTTGTGTTGTGAAAGGATTGTTTTACTATCATTGCATAAATACCATGCTTGACATGATACGTAGTTGTTGAATTTTCGTATAATGTAGCGATGTTGTATGATAAGTATCTATCGTGAAATGTTAATTCCGCTATAAGCGTGAAATATTATATAAGACCGGGAGTCGGTCGGGATTTAAGATAAAAACCCGGGAATCATTCCGATGATATTATAGGACGGTTATAAGTCCATAGTAGTACGTTTTAAAAGGATTCAACGTCCACTTACGAGACATTAAAAATACCTCGAACTTTTATTAAAACGATTTCCTAACGATCATATTCCCTCAACTATATTTTATTGTTCGAATAATAAATATTATATATCTATTCTTTTATCATGAGAGTAGTATACCCCAACAATTATTTATTTCAAACCTGATTAATCATTAAAGATTATTAACTACGTAGACATAAACTAGTTGAGGAAGATTATTTTAAATATTCTTTTAGAGAGTAAACTCATTCGAGGTTTAATTATTTATCGATTATCATTTAATTATTTATTAATTATTAAAGGGTTTATTATTGATTTAAAAATCATAGAACCAAATTTAAACTACTTTCTGATTTCGAAGATCATTCGAATAATTTCAGATCGTCGGAGAATATTATCCCGACTTATTTAATATTTTGAATATAGTTTCAAGGATAAAATTTTTCCCCTTATTTAATTATCTGTTGACAACGGTCAACTCATATCCCTAGTACTTCCTCTGAAATCTTCGGAAGTACATATATATATATATAAAGTAAAGCTATGCCTATCAACAAGTAAAATGCTTGGAGGAACTTCGATGTGGTTCGAGTTCTCGAGATATGTTAGGATTTTCTAAAGGACAAGGGAGGGGTAGGATCCAAGTACTCCGTGTATTGGATAGACTACTGGTACCGTAGGAGACGGTACAATATGTACCTATGGATCTGCGAAGTGTGTGTATACCCGAAATGAGGACACATAGCCCGTATGCGGCAAGAGTGATAACCAGGATATGAATGTGTCATCCTTCTACTAGTAGAAAAGGTTACTTTTATCGCAGTACGACTGATCATCGTATGCGGTGGCTCCAACGAATGTCCAAATTCTTTCAATTGGAATTGTGATGCAATACCGTAACCCAAGCCTAGGTGCTGGGATTACTATTAAGGTATTCGCAGGATAATAAAATCCCTTAAAGAATTGTTTTCATAAGAATGTGTGTGTCACCAAGGAAAACTATTTTCGAATAAAATATAATTATCGTATATGATGTTATAATACAGTCATTTTCATACTGTACATTATTATGCTGGGCATTATAGCTCACACTTATTTTCTTAAATTGACACTACACAACAGTGAATCAAGATGCCTTCCATGAGGACCACATCCATGAAATGGGTAGGATATGGCCAGCTGTTCCGTAGATTTTTTGGTGCTGTACCACAGGTAGTCCGAATAAGCTGGATTAGTTTTCAATTATTTTTAGTTCGACTTATTTATAAGTATGACTTATGTAAGATAATAAACAATAAACATATATTTGGCCGGAGGACTAGATTTACTTAAAGGTTACTCCCCGGTTAGACTAAATTACTTTTGTGTTGTAATAATTATCACTTGATGGTTGAAAGTACTCTAGATATGATGGTTCATTTCCAAGACAATAACCTGTAAGTGTGTTGTGTGATAAGTGTGGGGTCATGAAGCGTGAGTATTTACATATTATAGTGTGAGTTGTTTGATTGTAATAATTTAGATGGCGTGGCCTCCGAGTTTCCTGACCCCGGGTTTTGGGGCGCCACAGTTACTCCTCAGTTTGCTAGCCGTTCTGTCAAAACTCCAATGGGTATAGTTGAAGATGTGTTGATTAAGATAGGTGATTTTGTCTTCCCCGTCGATTTTGTTGTCCTAGAGACCGAACCAGTCAAAAATCTGAAAAATTAAATTCCCATCATTTTAGGAAGACCTTTTCTTGCCACGTCTAATGCCTTGATCAACTGTAGGAATGGATTAATGAAACTTACTTTTGGAAATATGACAATTGATCTCAATATTTTTAATGTAGGAAAACAACCCAATGAGCTTTTTGACCAACCCATAGATGTTAATATGATTGATGAGTTAGTTGATAATGAAATCATGAATGTTGATGATGTTCTTAGCTTTTGTCAATATTATTTTGGTCAAGATTGGGATGATACTAGTCATAAAAATGAGGTCAATGAAATGTTAGAGTCCACCATTCATAGTTCCAACAAAGAGTTAGAACCTTTTCCTTTTCCACTTTTTGAAGCTAGTGAATCCGTTTAGGCAACCAGAATTAGAACTCAAACCTCTTCCCGAAACTCTTAAGTATATATTTCTAGGTCCTTCTAAGTCTCTTCCAGTCATAATTGCATCTGATTTAACACCTTCTCAAGAAGAAGAACTCTTATATGTACTTAGAGATAGTAAGGAAGCCATAGGGTGGAGCGTATCTGACATCAAGGGCATCATCCCTGCCATTGTCCAACATAGGATTCACTTAGTTGATGATGCTAAACCGGTTAGAGAACCACAATGGAGGTTAAACCCAACTCTTAAGGGAGTTGTTAGAAAAGAAATCCTTAAATGTCTAGATACTGGAATCATCTATCCTATATCTGATAGTTAATGGGTCAGTCATGTTCAAGTAGTGCCTAAAAAGTCAGGGATCACTGTCGTTGTCAATGAGGATGATGAACTAGTTCCCACTCGTGTTCAGTCTGGTTGGAGAATGTGTAGTGATTATAGGAAACTTAATGCTGCCACTAGGAAAGATCATTTTCCTCTACCCTTCATTGATCAAATGTTAGAAAGATTAGCAGGTCACTCTTACTACTATTTCCTAGATGGTTTTTCTGGATATTTCCAAATTTCCATTGCTCCCGAGGATCAAGAAAAAACCACTTTCACTTGTCCTTTTGGAACTTTTTCTTATCGACGCTTAGCTTTTGGTCTCACTACTGCCCCTGCCACCTTTCAAAGATGTATGATGAGCATATTCTCTGATATGGTAGGAGACTTCTTAGAAATCTTTATAGATGACTTTTCCATTTTTGGTTCCTCTTTTCATCAGTGTCTTAATCATCTTGACTTGGTTTTAAAACGATGTAAAGAAATAAACCTTGTTCTTAATTGGGAAAAATGTCATTTCATGGTTAAAGAAGGAATTGTTCTTGGTCATAAAATTTCATCAAAGGGAATTGAAGTTGATAAAGCTAAAATTGATCTCATTGCTAATCTACCTCCACCAAAATTTATCAAAGAAATCCGTTCATTCTTGGGACATGCTGGTTTTTATAGGCGTTTCATTCAGGATTTTAGCAAAAAGGCTAGACCATTGACCAATCTTCTTTCTAAAGACATAAAATTTGAGTTCTCTAATGAATGTCTTCAATCTTTTGAACATCTTAAGAAAGAGTTAACCTCAGCACCCATCATTCAACCCCCTGATTGGAATCAACCTTTTGAGCTTATGTGTGATGCGTCTGACTATGCTGTAGGGGCAGTTTTAGGACAAAGAATCAATAAGATACCTCATGTCATATATTATGCTAGTAAGACTCTAAATGATTCTCAAATTAACTACTCCACCACTGAAAAATAACTTCTAGCGGTAGTTTTTGCTCTTGAAAAGTTTAGGTCATATCTTATAGGCTCTAAAATCATTGTTTACACAGACCACTCCGCTCTTAAATATCTTTTCTCTAAGAAAGACTCGAAGGCCTGATTGATTAGGTGGGTCTTGTTGCTCCAAGAGTTTGACCTAGAAATCAGGGATAAGAAGGGTTCTGAAAATGTTGTTGCTGATCATCTTTCCCGTTTAATAGTGGAGTCCACCATTGATATGCCTGTGAATGAGTATTTTCCTGATGAACATCTTCTTTCCATATCTACCACTCCTTGGTTTGCTGATATTTTTAACACTGGTGACATTCCTTCTCATTGGTCTAAACAAGAAAAATCCAAATTTCTCTCACGAGCCAAATACTTCTTTTGGGATGATCCCTATCTTTTTAAGTACTGTCCAGACCAAATCATTAGGAGGTGTGTTCCAAACCGTGAGTTTATAAGTATACTTTCCTTTTGCCATGATCAGGCTTGTGGAGGTCACTTTAGTGCTAAAAAGATAGCTGCTAAAATACTTCAATATGGTTTCTATTGGCCTAGTTTGTTTAAAGATTCTGCTAAATTTTGTGCCGCTTGTAGTGGGTGCCAACACTTAGAAAAGATAACTAGAAGAAACATGATGCCAATGAATCCAATCTTAGTTATCGAGATCTTTGATGTCTGGGGTATAGATTTTATGGGTCATTTTCTTAATTCTTTTGGTAACCTCTACATTCGCTTCGCGGTTGATTACGTGTCTAAATGGGTCAAAGCCATACCAACTAAGTCTAATGATAACAAGGTAGTTCTTAAGTTCTTGAAAGAGAATATCTTCTCTAGATTTGGTACGCCTAGAGCTATAATTAGTGACCAGGGTAAGCATTTCAAAATCCATCAGTTTGAGTCTCTTTTGAGGAATTATTCCATCACTCATAAGTTAGCCACACCTTACCATCCTCAGACTAGTGGTCAAGTAGAGGTCTCTAATAGGCAAATCAAATAAATTCTAGAGAAAACTGTCAATTCAAATAGGAAAGATTGGTCTGTTAGGTTGGTAGATGCACTTTGGGCTTATCGTACTGCTTTTAAGACCATTTTGGGTATGTCTCCTTATAGGCTTGTTTTTGGTAAAGCATGTCATCTCCCAGTTGAACTTGAACATAAAGCTTATTGGTGTTGGATTTTTAAACACAGCGGGGCGTGGAAAAATACTTTTACACACACAAAATCCAAATAAAAGCATATAAATCGTGAATAAAAATTCGAGGGATCGAATCTAACCTTTAAAAATAATTCGGAGACAACGATTAGAGATCCTTAGCAGTTGCTCCTCAAGTGTGAAGCACTCCACCGGTATCCACCAAGAAAACGACTTTTAGGAGGAGGAGGAGGTGGAGAGAATTTGGTTTTTTAAAACTTTTGGGTTTCTGGGGTTAGAATAAAAATAGGGTCTATAATAGTGTATTTATAGGCAAAATTTTCAGCTGAAATTTTCCCATAAATATTATTATTATTATCCCATTTATTATTCTCATTAATAATTAAAACACCTTTTAATTATTAATCCTTTTTCTAAACACTTTAGAAATAATTCTCTCTCTTGATTTAATTTCCAAAAAATTAAATCCTTAATTAATAATATTAAGAACTTTTCTTAATTAATTTATAATCAATTAAATCTCATTTAATCAATTATTAAATTTGCCAATTAATTATTTATTTCATAAATAAATAATTATTAGCCATTATCAATTAATTCCTCCACCAAAAAATCATTCTCTTTTATGGTGTGACCCTGTAGGTTCAATATTAAGCCGGTAGTAGAAATAAATAATAATAAAACTATTTTATCATTATTTATATAAATTCTTTAATTTATTAAATATGATTAATTAATTAATCACATTTATTCTACATCGTGAGTGATGCTTCTCAACATATCGCGACTATCCGGATAATATGAATTCACTGCTTAGAATACCAAGAACCTGTCAGTGAATAGTAACCGTACAATAAACTCCTTCTACCTTACAATGTCCCGATTAAATACAAGGCATGGATCTCGTGTCAAGCCTATCTAATTTAATCACTTGCTTACCATTTACTATGCGTAGTTATATGCAAATCAGAAACTCCTTTCTAATTTCATTTACTCTGGCCAGAGATTCCTGAACTAGCATAAGTGGATCAGCCTTGAACATTCGCTTCCTTCACTGGAAGGGGTAGATCCTTTATTGATCATACACTATCTTCGTGTACAAATTCCTATACCCAGTAGAGCCCTAATAATTGTCCCTGGAGACTAAGAACTAAACCAAAGCATAGTTCAGTGTACACAAGATGACTATGATGACCTCAAGTCTAAGGATACTTGTACAACTATCACTATGTGAACAACTGCTGACACGTGAGTGAACTCCATCAGTTGTTCAGCTTTGCGAGTCATGTTCAGTGAACTTATTCCATAATAAGCACCTACATACTAGCTATAGTGTCACCACACAAATGTCTATGAGAACAGACATCCTTCATAATGAAGCAAGTATAGTATGTACCGATCTTTGCGGATTATTAATTACCAGTTAGTAATCCTATGATCAGGAACTATTTAAGTTTAGAGTTATCATCTTTTTAGGTCTCACTATTATGATCTCATCATAATCCATAAAAAGCTTTACTCTAAACTATGGTATATCTTATTTAAACACTTAAATAGATAAAGCCCGTAATAAAAACAAAACCAGTCTTTATTAATATCAATGAAATCAAAACAGATTACATAAAAGTTATTCCTAAATCCTAATACATGATTGGACTTAGGACATATTCCTTTCAATCTCCCACTTGTACTAAAGCCAATCACTCTGGTATCTAATACCCATCTTGTCTTTATGACGATCAAAGTGACTTTCATCAAGTAGCTTTGTGAGTGGGTCTGCTATGTTGTTATGTGTGTCCACTCTATTTCAATACAATACAAGAAATGTTACCGCGCTCCCACTAACCCTTTTGTAGACGCATGGTTCATCTTCGTTTTTGATAAAATCAAACTCTTTGATTGTCTCATCAAAACGAATGTTCTATCTTTCGAGAAGCTTGCTTTAAACCATATATGGTTCGCAGTATCTTACACACTAGGTTTTCATTTCTCTTGGAAAGAAAACCATCTGGCTATTTTCCAGATCTCATAGTCGTAGTAAGCAGCAATCGCAAGCAAAATCCGAACTGATTATAACAGGGCTATAGGTAAAAGGTTTCATCAAAGTCAATCCATTGCCTTTGTTTGAATCCTTTTGCCACAAGCCTGGCCTTAAAGGTCTCCACCTGGACATCTGCTCTAATCATTCTTTCGTATACCGTATACATAGATTCCATTCCGGATTTCATGGCACTTTGCCATTTCTCTGAGTCAACACTACTCATAGCCTCATTATAGGTCACAGGGTCGTCATCATCAATGATCGACAACTCATTGTCATTCTTAATGACAAGGCCATATTACCTCTCAGGTTGGCGAGAAACTCTCCCTGATCTATGAATGGTCTTTTCCACAAAAGGTTGTTCAGTCAGAACAGGTGTTTCCACTTGATCCGTAGTAGTTTGTGCTTCTTGAACTTCATCAAGTTCAATTTTGCTCCCACTGTTTCCTTCAAGGATAAACTCCTTTTCCAAGAAGGTAGCATGTCTGGAGACAAACACCCGATGATTGGTGTAAAAGTAATACCCTAAAGTCTCTTTAGGATATCCCACAAAACTACATTTTACGGATCGATATTCCAGCTTATCTAGGTCAACTTACTTGACATAAGCTGGACATCCCCAAATCTTAACGTGTTTAAGACTCGGTTTCCTTTCTTTCCATATCTCATACGGAGTTTGAGGAACAGATTTGGAAGGCACCTTATTCAGTAAATATGTTGAGGTTTCCAATGCATAACCCCATAGGAATACTGGAAGATTTGCATAGCTCATCATGGACCGAACTATGTCTAACAAAGTTCGATTTCTCCTTTCAGATACCAATCTGGAGGCGTCCACTGGGAGACTATACCATTTTCTTTGAGATAATCTAGAAACTCTCCATTCAAGTATTCACCACCTCGATCTGATCGAAGAGTTATAATACTGTGTTTGGTTTGTTTCTCCACTTCATGCTTATATTCTTTGAACTTTTCAAAGGCCTCAGACTTGTGTTTCATCAAACACATATCCGAATCCAGATCTATCATCTATGAAAGTAATGAAGTATGAAAATCCACCCATGGCTTGCGTAGACATTGGTCCACATACATCTGTGTACCATTCCTAGCAAATTTGTAGCCCTCTCTCCATGTCTACTAAATGGAGACTGCAATGCCACTATAAAGTGAGATTTTCATCATCCCTTTTCTTTTATTAGTTTGTTCAATCTGAAGTAAATTATGTCACATATATACAGACCATTATTTAAAGTACCATGTCCATAAAGAATATTATCTCTAAGAATAGATCATTCATTATTCTCAATAATAAATGAAAATCCAGCCAAGTCTAACATGGGAATAATATTCCTCACAATCGAGGGAACAAAATAACAATTATTCAAAACAATAGTCTTGCTCGTAGGCTTATGTAAATGAAATGATTCTACATCTTCAGCAGCAACTCTTGCTCCATTTCCCATCAGTAGAATCACCTCCTCTTCCTCAAGAGTCCTACTTCTCCTTGGTCCCTGCAACAAATTGTAGATTTGAGAACCACAGGAGGTATCTAATACCCAAGTAGAAATTTGATTTAATGACATATTCACTTCTATCATGAACATACCTGAATCAGAAGCGGTAGTCTCACTACCCTTCTTCTTCTTCAATTCTGCAAAGTAAACCTTGCAGTTCCTCTTCCAGTGCCCCACCTTGTTACAGTGAAAGCAAACAACTTTGCTCTTGGGGTCTTCAGCTTTTGGTGGAACCGGCGTTTTCTCACCTACTTTCTTCTTCTTGGAAGAGTTCCTCTTCCTTTTCTTAGGATTGGAACCTTCACCAATTAGAAGAACAGAACTCTTCTTAGGGGGAAAATTCGATTCCGCAGTCTTCAACATGTTGTGGAGTTCAGGCAGGCTGACATCCATCTTATTCATGTGAAAGTTCACAACAAACTGCGAGAACGAACTTGGAAGCGATTGCAAGACCAAGTCTTGGCTCAGCTCCCCATCCATGGCAAAACCAAGTTGTCCAAGACGTTCAATCAAATTGATCATCTTAAGTACATGGTCATTCACAGATGATCCCTCAGACATCCTACAACCGAACAACTCCTTCGATATCTCATATCGAGCTGTCCTCCCTGCCACATCATACAACTCTTGTAGATGCATGAGGATAGTGTGAGCATCCATATGCTCATGTTGCTTCTGTAGCTCAATGTTCATGGAAGCTAGCATGATGCATTGAGCAACATTTGCATCATCTATCCACTTACGATACACAACATGTTCATCATTATGTGCATCACTAGCAGGTTCAGTAGGCTTAGGTGAGTCAATCACGTATTCCAGCTTCTCAATCCTGAGAACAATTCTCAAGTTTCGAAGCCAGTCAGCATAATTACGACCAGTCAATTTGTGAGCATCTAGTATGCTCCTGAGTGATAGTGCAGAAGACATAACGTACAAAGTAAATCTGTAAATGATAAACACATAACAACACTTAGCAAATATTCGATTTCATTTCAAAACACTATATGAATCGGGTCTTTATTCATAAATGGCTCCCACTAGTTTATCTAATTTATTCAACCCTCTACGTGAAAAATTAAGCATTCATAATGCTAGTGGGAATAGGAATCCTACATTCCATTACACAACCCCGGCTGTAGCACGAACCGCCATGCAATGTTCAATAGGCAGACAACTCTTGTCAATTGCATCTCATGTTATTCCCTAATCAAACTTTAGCCTCTTGAATAATTGAGTCTCGGCTGTAGCACGACAAACTCAATATTCTAAGTCAAGTCTAACCCAACATTCCGTACAGTTGAATCAGTCCCCAAAGGCCCACGGCTTTAGCACGTACCGACCTTTAGATTCTTATTCAATGTACACATCTCTATGTAATAGACAAGTATTTCTTATTTCGAAATCAAAGCCCTCGGCTGTAGCACGAATCGACAATGATTCAAAAATAAGAACTACTTTCTATCATGTTGGAAGGCTATGACCGACACAAGCCCGTTGTATCATTGGCCAATTACTACTTGATATTATTTAATTTTAGAGGGATTATATTACGTTACAATCATAATCATATTATAAAGAAATTCTTCCTTTTAAATTAAATATTTCAAATCAATAATCAATAATCAGATGATTCCCAGATCGGGTGGAGCATTGTCAAGAGGCGTCACTTAATAACCCTTTCTTACAGATAGAAATCTGTTGTTGACAGAATCATCCTTTCTCTCATATCGAAAATTCATATTCAATTACGTGTTTCACAAACATAAGAATCTCATGATTGTATTCATAATATTATTCTTAAGGTTATGAAACAATTTCACTATACTAGGTTGTCTAACAAACGCCTTATGTTCATTTAAGTTCACCTAAATCTATCATCGCATGATAAACTAAGCATATATCACATATATCAACATGAATAAACATCAAGGTAGGCATGTTACATCATCTAGCACATTAGTCTAAGCATTATACATCTCTATGTATCACATGAAGCATTTAAAAGCAATCAAAAACAGTCAAAAACAGCTTTAAAACACTTCATGGAAATATAAACAGTTCAAAAATTTTATATAAACTAAAATTGATCACTCCATTAGATCCGTCTCAGAAAAACGAATCCAACGGTATATTGCACGCCTAAAACGGAGTTACAAAACTCCCAGAAAATCAATTTTAAAATCAACAGAAGGGCTGTAACGCATTACAGGAACGCGTTACAGTACCTGTAACGCATTCCGGTAATGCGTTACACCCCTTTTCAGCCATTAAAGGGTGTAACGCATTCCGTGAATGCGCCACAGGTGTGTAACGCATTCCCGGAATGCGTTACACCACTATTTTTTTTTTTTGCAGCAGCCGTCTTCTTTTTCTTGCCTCGAACAGCGTGCCACCGTACTGTACCCTGTACCCTTGCTTTTCTTTGTCCGTGCAGCATAGCAGTAGTTGCAGATTTCAACAGGTATACAAACATATATATATATATACAATATATGCATATATATAATTATTTAATCACGAATTTAATTGTAATAACTTCAAAAATTCATAATAAAAAATCTATACATCCTAAAATTATGAAAAAAATACCCAGACGATCTACAACACTTGTAGAACCCAGATCAACATTCAAAATTATTCTGAGAAACGATTTCTCATCAGACAAAATTAATCCATAATATAACTTGTAAAAATCATAATTAATTCATACAAGCACATAAAATTCTGAATTTTTTTACCACAGATCTATATGCATACAACCTATGCTCTGATACCATTGTTGGATTTTTAAACGCAGCGGGGCGTGGAAAAACACTTTTACACACATAAAATCCAAATAAAAGCATATAAATCGTGAATAAAAAATTGAGGGATCGAATCTAACCTTTAAAAATAATTCGGAGACAACGATCAGAGATCCTTAGCAGTTGCTCCTCAAGTGTGAAGCACTCCACCGGTATCCACCAAGAAAACGACTTTTAGGAGGAGGAGGAGGTGGAGAGAATTTGGTTTTCTAAAACTTTTGGGTTTCTGGGGTTAGAATAAAAATAGGGTCTATAATAGTGTATTTATAGGCAAAATTTTCAGCTGAAATTTTCCCATAAATATTATTGTTATTATCCCATTTATTATTCTCATTAATAATTAAAACACCTTTTAATTATTAATCCTTTTTCTAAACACTTTAGAAATAATTCTCTCTCTTGATTTAATTTCCAAAAAATTAAATCCTTAATTAATAATATTAAGAACTTTTCTTAATTAATTTATAATCAATTAAATCTCATTTAATCAATTATTAAATTTGCCAATTAATTATTTATTTTACAAATAAATAATTATTAGCCATTATTAATTAATTCCTCCACCAAAAAATCATTCTCTTTTATGGTGTGACCCTGTAGGTTCAATATTAAGCCGGTAGTAGAAATAAATAATAATAAAACTATTTTATCATTATTTATATAAATTCTCTAATTTATTAAATATGATTAATTAATTAATCACATTTATTCTACATCGTGAGTGATGCTTCTCAACATATCGCGACTATCCGGATAATATGAATTCACTGCTTAGAATACCAAGAACCTGTCAGTGAATAGTTACCGTACATTAAACTCCTTCTACCCTACAATGTCCCGATTAAATACAAGGCATGGATCTCGTGTCAAGCCTATCTAATATAATCACTTGCTTACCATTTACTATGCGTAGTTCTATGCAAATCAGAAACTCCTTTCTAATTTCATTTACTCTGGCCAGAGATTCCTGAACTAGCATAAGTGGATCAGCCTTGAACATTCGCTTCCTTCACTGGAAGGGGTAGATCCTTTATTGATCATACACTATCTTCGTGTACAAATTCCTATACCCAGTAGAGCCCTAATAATTGTCCTTGGAGACTAAGAACTAAACCAAAGCATAGTTCAGTGTACACAAGATGACTATGATGACCTCAAGTCTAAGGATACTTGTACAACTATCACTATGTGAACAACTGCTGACACGTGAGTGAACTCCATCAGTTGTTCAGCTGTGCGAGTCATGTTCAGTGAACTTATTCCATAATAAGCACCTACATACTAGCTATAGTGTCACCACACAAATATCTATGAGAACAGACATCCTTCATAATGAAGCAAGCATAGTATGTACCGATCTTTGCGGATTATTAATTACCAGTTAGTAATCCTATGATCAGGAACTATTTAAGTTTAGAGTTATCATCTTTTTAGGTCTCACTATTATGATCTCATCATAATCCATAAAAAGCTTTACTCTAAACTATGGTATATCTTATTTAAACACTTAAATAGATAAAGCCCGTAATAAAAACAAAACCAGTCTTTATTAATATCAATGAAATCAAAACAGATTACATAAAAGTTATTCCTAAATCCTAATACATGATTGGACTTAGGACATATTCCTTTCAATTGGGCCATTAAAAAGTTAAATATTGATTTACCCACTGCTGGTAGCCATAGGAAATTACAACTATCTGAGTTAGAAGAAATTAGGAATGATGCCTATGAAAATGCTAAGATATAGAAAGAAAGAACTAAACTTTTGCATGATAAATCTATTTTGAGAAAGTCTTTTTCTCCGGGTCAAAAAGTTCTTTTGTACAACTCTAGGATGTATTTATTTCCTGGGAAATTGAGATCTAGGTGGGAGGGACCATATTTTGTTGAAGTTGTTTTTCCTCATGGTGCTATTGAAATTGAAAATCCTAAAACTGGTGAAACTTTTAAAGTTAATAGTCAAAGGCTTAAGCCATTTTTAGAACTGCCAGTTGATTCTGAGGAATAAGTGATTCAC
Organism: Apium graveolens; assembly: GCF_009905375.1. Taxonomy (NCBI): domain Eukaryota; kingdom Viridiplantae; phylum Streptophyta; class Magnoliopsida; order Apiales; family Apiaceae; genus Apium; species Apium graveolens. The sequence goes on along the minus strand of NC_133651.1, from coordinate 230,696,093 downwards.
CTTATTGATGCGTGATCAAAGTAAGTTTTCTTATTGTGTAATAGTTAGTTCTATTCCTCTGTCATGCCATATCAGGTATTCTCGTCCTTTTACTTTATCATTTTTCTCTCATTTACATTCATTGAGGACAATGCATGTTTTAGGTATGGGGGAGGGGTTTAGTATTATTTACATATATATATATAAAATCAAAAAAATAGAGATATTTTAGCTAAGTTGTCAAGTCCACTCTTGTAGTTTAATACTAGTTGGTGTTAGCAGTTTTTCAAAACTTATATATATAATGCCTAGAGATGATTTGAACGTAGTTGAGTAAGGTTGTCTTCATGAAACTTGTGTCGAACGAATTTTTGCTTAAGAGTCCAAGACGGCACATTTGCACAAGGTCTTTGTAGGAAAGATTGTTTAGGGAAGTTTTCGATATCTGAGACAGAGCCCACATGTTGAAACAATGTCGAATCAAATTTTGCGAAAAAAGAGAGAAAAGAAAAGAAAAAAAAAAGATATTTGAATAAACTACTTCAATACCCAATATTTCTCACAAATACAAAAAAAAATTGAGATGATGGGCACAAGTAGTATAATTGACTAGTCTTGTTTTGTGGCCTTTGTTACACGAGTAGTTAAGTCTGTAGGGGTATTTCAAAACCTAGTGCCCTAAGACCATCTGGTTTGGGAATCATTGGCTCAAAACTCGCTACATGGGTAACATAGAAAGCCTAAGAAAATGGACATTGCACAGTCAATAAGAAAAAAAAAAGAAAAAAACTGTGAATTTTGGCTAAATACTTGTTTTGATAGAGATTGGGTTCGTTCAATATTGGTTGAAAAAGAGGAAATGTACTTACTCAATTGATTCTTTAGAGACCTACTTTCACGATACACCTTGGGATTTTTTGTGAACGTTCAGAGTCGATATAAGTGGATTGTTGATACCTATATCTTGGCTATAATTAGAAGAGTCTTAAAGGCATGTATTTTCCTAAAAATTCTTGTGTTGACACTGATGAATGTTATTGTTGATAGAGTTTGGACACTTGCTAGAGTATTTCACAGATTTTATGGGTATATCTTCTGTAAACCCTTAGGAGACAACACTCCTCTTGTAGAGATCATCTATGAGTTTAACGGGTTGATAAACCTAAAATTTCCCGTCACGCCTACGAAAAGGAGCATAGGACTTTTCTTAGTTAGCATTTTTCTTTTTGATTTTTCTCGAGGACGAGCAAAAGATAGGTATAGGGGCATTTGATAGGTTCATATTATTGCATATTATTAATACCTATTTGTTAGGTCCCAATTTGTTTGTAGAAGGGGGGGTTGAATGCAAACAATACCGTTTAGTCGAATAAAATGCGGAATAAAATTGTGAAACAAAATTCAAGTTAAATAAAACTTTTATTAAACTTGAAAGGTGTTACAACTACGGTATCGGTTACAAGGGATTAATCTCAAATCAATTATTACAAATCTAGAATAAATTCGACATGAACTTTTTCTATTTTTGTAATTAAAAGATCAAATGCTAAATGCGATTTGAGATTAAGTTCTAGGGATTTTAATCCGCTAGATTGATACACAAGAACAAGAGAGTGATTTTTAGTTGATTGGATTTAACTTTACAAGCTAGAAATTGTAATCTTGAATTAGCAGATAAGATGAAATATTTGGCTGCTTGTTCTCTTTTTGTTCTTGGCTTCTGTTTGATTGCTCTCTGTATGTGTGTAAGTTAATTGGATGCTTCTTCTGCTTTTTAATCAACACAGCCGAGATTAATGAACTGGTATGACAATCCTTTGTCCAATAATACTTTCGGTGTGACAATTTTTAGAGCTAGCAAGACAGTTAAAATGAACTAGCAAGACTTTCGGTATGACTATTGATTGTCATACCGATTGTCATATTAGTTCAAATGAAATTGTTTTACTGAATTAATAAGTGATTTTAATCTAAATAATAATTCTATCAAGACAATCAACTGAATTAGCATGACTTTCGGTATGACTATCAATTGTCATACCGATTGTCATACTAGTACAATCAGTTGTCTTTTTAGAATTAAAACAGATTTTAACCAATTAAAATTCTGTAAATCCTTAATATTAATTCTAAATTAATTAATCAATTTAATTCAATTAATCAATAAATTAATCCTTGCAGATATAATTTATTTTCTTAATTAAATTATATGACTTAATTAATTAATAGAGAATTAATACTAACCCTGAGCAGCATCCATTCTTCTGACAATCTTCTGAAAGTCACTAAGACTTATGAATCAATTCCGCCACTTCAATGCTGACACTCGATGTACTGTCTGGTTCATGAGTGACTAACTTTCTTGACGTTTCTTCATGTCTTGACTTTGATGTTCTGATTGAATCCTTGTAATAAATGATACCTTGACGAGATCTCTGTCATTTGATTAAATCCACGATCTTGATTTATATCACTGAGGCATGATCAAATTCTTGAACTTCTTCCAGTGAATCTTCAAGTCTGCAGATGAACAATGTTTCTTTATTCTTTGACAGATGTTACTTTGTGAGATCTCTCTGATGATAGATCCACTATTTACTTATTACATTCTTATTTGAGTTGAGTTAAATACTCGAATAAACGAGTAGGCTATGACATATGCCTTTCAATCTCCCCCTATTTGCTTGTTAGACAATAACAACAAATACCTAGAGGATAACTCAACTAACAAATAAGAAAAAGATATAAACAGTAATGTAAAGTAAATAGCAGAAAAGTTATGGATTATATTTAACATTTTCCAGATTCCAAATGAAATTTACAAGTGAATACAAGATAGATGTTCCTCTAGCCTGAACATATAACTACATTAGACTATCTTGATTCATAACGCTCTAATCATATTACATTGAGTTTTGAGCTAATTGACTTCAGTTGTCTTCTCTCCTGACTTCACCTTCTTCTAAATCTTGAAGCAATTCCTTGTCAAAGGCACGATCCTTTTCTGAAGTAAAGCTTGCTGGTCTGACTGGTTGAACTCCAACTGACTTCAGCTTATTCTTGAGTTGAGTGTACCTTTTAACATTCTTTTCACAATAAGCTTGAATCAAGTCAGCAGCTTGAGTCTTCAACATGGATGAATATCCAGCAGTTCTCAAATGATGTTCCATCCAGACCAGATGCTTAGCTGAGTAGTCTTTAAGAGATTGTACATCTAGCTGACAGATTTGAAGACAATCAGACTTAAAGAATCTCACCTGATGAGGATTGTTGACCACTTGAGGACTAGCCCTGCTGGCAAACTCTTTAAGCCTTTCACGAAGAACTTCATTCAATTCTGAGCTTCTTTTGACTTTGTTTAAAAGAACCCAAATCTCTGACAAAGAACGATTCTCAAATAGATGAAGTGACACCTTGAAAGATCCTTCACTCTGACAATATACAAAAATGCTCATCTCATTTAGGGATCTATCAAAAGCAGCTGTGATCCTTGAGACTTCAGTCTTGATAGCATTCATGTACATGTCATTGTTAGGATTTGAGATTTCCAGCTTGTCAAGAAGATGTAAGAACTGCCTATCATTGTTAGTGCTCAGCTGAGGCATATCAAGTACTCTCCTAGCTTCATCCCATTTTTCACCAATCTTTAGTCTGACATCTCTTCTCCTTTCTTGAGCCTTAATGTCATGAAGACGTTGCTTTTAAAGAGTTTCTGTTCTTTGTATGTATTTCCTTCTGTCAATGATCTGAGAGACCTTCTTGAGTTCAGCTTCTTTTCTTAGCATCTCTGACTGCTCTTTCTGAAATTCTTTCTCAAACCTAGGATCCACTGTATCTTCCTCTTCCCAATCTTCAAAATCACTTTCCTCTTCAGCTTCAAATAACCCATCTTTATCTTCCTGAACTGGTTCAGTGGGAATGTCAAAAATGTCAAAGTCATCCTGTTCTCCACTGTAGTAGACATCATCAGCCTTTCCTTTCTTTCCAGCAGAGGTATCTTTTTCTTTCCCTTTGGCACTACTCCCTTTCTTCTCCCCCTTAGTTGAGGGATCCTCTACTGACTTTCCTTTGGAACCTCCATCACCTCCAGAGCCTGATCCTCCACCAGACGGTCCTTCAAAATAAGCTCTTTGTTCTTCATTAGGGCAATGAGAATTCTTGATCATGTAATATAGGTGCTTCATCCCTTCATTGAGATGTTCCATGCCCGTCTCTATCTTTAAAAATCTTGAGGAGTCCAGTGAATGATTCATCTCAACGAGGTCTTCAAGAGAAGTCATTCTTGTATGTAGAGAGCAGAAGTTGGATATGTCATCAGCTGATAAATTTGGAGTGTCCTGAATAGAATTGAGCTTTGGTATTACAGTGGTCTTTAGATCTGAGATGTCATTCCTTATGATTGCAAGCTGATTGTTGACAGAGGTGGAAGAAGAAGACCGTTCAACCACTTGTGCTTTGAATGCTTGAGCTTCAGCTTGGCTTTTAGCAAGTTCTTCTTTTAGGGCAGCAATCTGAGCTAACAGGTTTACAGTATCAGTGTCTGTGTGTGCTCTCACCTGAATTTCACTCGTGTTTGGTTCACTCATCTCACGTGCATGTGTTTCTCTCAATATAATTGCTCGTGAGGAGTCTTCCAGTTGCTGTTCTTCTGTACCTGCATTAAAAATCACCCTAGCCTCTTCAAGAGAGGTCAGTGGTGGTGCAATGGGAATTCGCGAGTCCCGATCCTCAGTCAAACCTATCAAATCTTTTGGAATAGATGTCTGAATTGCTTCAGGGATAGATTGACCGAGTTGCCCTCCACTTTCTCCAGATAAATCTGCGAGTGGAGAATCCCATAAGGGAGCCAGAGGTGTTGGATCTGGGAGGGGAGAAAATGACTCTATTAAAGATGGCGGAGAGTCAGATTTTCCCTCTGAAGCATGTGACTGCTCTTCTGCCGTAACTATGGCAGGCACTGTAACCGACTCTACGTGCACTCCTCGCTGTGTGTCCTGAGTATGAGCTGGGGAAGTGTATGGTTCCATTGTGAGTAATGGAATTGTGCTTGACTCAGTACAAGATGCCATGGCCCTATGGCGAATTTCAATAGATGCATCCTGTTGAGAGAATGCCTCTAGTAACTGTTCATTGGCCATTTCAAAGTCCATGTCCTGTTGGGAGGACAAGGATGGGCTTTTAGATGCCTCAGAATATGTTCTTCTTTTCTTAGGAGGAGGCAGAGCTGAGGGTTCACTCATATTTAACAATGTACTACTTCCTAGTAATCTCCTGGGTAACATTTTAGACAGTGGGGGAGAGGTTGAGATAGTATGAGACTCTGTGTTTGGCTCTATGACCTGGGATTGAAGCTGTGGTTCTACAACTTCATGGTCATCCCTATCAACCACTGGGGGTCTTTCAACAGAAGTAGGAAGAGAGTGAGAGTGAGGAATTACTACCTGTAATGGAAGAGCCTGGGTGGCTTGTACCACTGGAGGTTGAGGTTGCTGTTCATGGCCGGGAAGATTGAAAATAGGTAAGGGAATATAATTGGCCATGAAAGCAGATACAAGTACTGGAACTTGCATAAATTTGAAGGTTGTGTCTTGGCGAGTGTAAATCTTTTTGCTAACTGGAGGGGGTTCGGTTACAGCAGAGTTAGCAAAAAGGGCTTTGTGTTCAGGGGTGAGTAGATGATCTGCTATAAGCATGAGAAAACGAGCATAGTAACATGATACCCTACGATTTGTAGAATGATCACGTAAAGCAGAAGTTAGACGTCTCAAGAGAATGGGAAAAAGTAGTTTGCCAAAATTGATCCTTTGATTGAAAACAACCGCAAGACCAATATACTGCAGAGTGGAAGTGATGTTATGAAAATTGGATTTTGTGCAGTTGGCAAACACTTTGGAAAGTGTATCGAAGAAAATATCCCATTCAGACACCAAATTTGATTTAGAAAGTTTGGTTAAATTGATCACCCCTTGATAGTGAATAGCATTGAAAAAATTTGTGATATCATTTTCAGAGGGTAAATTACAGAAATTGTCTAGTGGAAAATTTAACGCACGATTGACGACTGTTTCATCAACTACATACTGTGTGTTTGCGACGGTGAATGAAAAAGATTTTGAATCATCGGCCACAGTAGAGGTTGTGCAAATCAGTCTAAGTAGATCGACGTTTAAAATCACATTTGATTTAATAGCAGAGCTAACAATCGAATGGTCATTTAAAAATCTAATCCATGGCTTAAATTTTTCAACATCACATTTTTCCGGATTAAAATAATAATAAGACACACGCTTTTCAGAATTTTAAGAATAATATTAAGAAAATTCGAATTAATTAAATTAATTTAATAATTCGAATTAAATTAATTATAATCGAAAAATTTAGACAGAAATGTATCTCGTTAAAATTCCTAACTCACAAACACAGTTTTGACAAACCAAAAGACACAAATCAGAAATTGAAAATAAAAATAAAAAGTTCAAAATCAACAAACACAAATTGAATTTGAAGGGGCAAACTGATTTTTATTTGTTTTTGTTTTTATTTAAGAAAAATCCAACAGCACCTCTGTATATATATACTTGTATGTATATATCACAAAGTGATGAATTAGTTTGCTGAGTAAAAACTCGAGCAAGGAAATAGCAGATTGTTGGTTTTAGTTCGAAGAGAGAGAAGAGAGAAAATTAAGAGAGAAAAACTGTTCGTTTTTTTTTTTTGAAATGAACTGAACTGTTGAAATGGTTTAAAAACAATACAAACACATGCCTTTATATTACAGCTGGTATGACAATCCGGGATTGTCATACCGATTGTCATACCAGGCAAAAGAAGGAGAAAGAAAAACAATAGAATAAATATTAAAATTATAACTGGTATGACAATCTGATAGTCATACCGATTGTCATACCAGTATAATAATAAAATGAAACTAATTATATATATGGTTTAAAACTGGCAAGACAATTGATAGTCATACCGATTGTCTTGCCAGTATAAACTATACCGACATATACAAACATATGCAAACATATACTGAAATGACTTTCAGCAAGACAATTCAATTGTCTTGCCGATTGTCATTGCAGTAGAAAACAAAATAAAATAAAAGGAACAGACTTCTATATATGTACTGAAACTATATTACAAAATAGTAAAACTGAAATAAAAACTTATAATTTTTACAGAAACAAAGACAATATTTCAGAATTAATTAATTTTATTCCAAAAATAGATTTCTGTTGAATTTTAGCAAATAAAATTCATAGAAAAACATTTTTAGAGGAAATAAGATATTTTGAGATATTTTAAATTAACAAGTAGGGAAAATAAAAATAGATAAGATAATATATATTACATAGAAATAAGCAAGAAATATGATAAAATGATAAAATAAATTTGCAAATGAATTTTTCATTTATGAAAAATTCATTTGTAAATTCATTCAAGAACAGATCCCAGATATTAACTAAATTAATCACTAAAACTATTCAACATGCCCAATTTACCAACTAATCTGGTAAATGTGGATTCGTCAAGTGGTTTAGTGAAAATATCTGCTATTTGTTCTTCTGTTGGAACAAAAAATAGTTCAACAGTACCATTCATGACGTGCTCTCTAATAAAATGATACCTGATGTCAATGTGCTTTGTCCTCGAGTGCTGCACAGGGTTGTTGGTGATGGCTATTGCACTTGTGTTGTCACATAAAATAGGAATCTTGTTCAATACAGAGCCATAGTCTCGTAGTTGGTTCCTAATCCACAAGATCTGAGCACAGCAGCTTCCAGCAGCAATATATTCAGCCTCGGCCATTGAGTTGGAAACTGTTTGCTGTTTCTTGCTGTACCATGAGACTAGCCTGCTTCCTAGGAATTGACAACTTCCTGAGGTGCTTTTCCTATCAACAACACTTCCTGCATAATCTGAATCTGTATATCCGACAAGGTTAAAACCAGATTCTTTAGGGTACCAAATACCTAGATTTGGTGTTCCCTTAAGATATCTTAAGATTCGTTTAACAGCAACGAGATGAATATCTCTAGGATCTGCTTGGAACCTTGCACATAAACATGTAGCATACATAATATCTGGTCTACTTGCAGTAAGATAGAGTAACGAGCCAATCATACCTCTGTAGCTTGTGACATCTACCTTAATGGAGTTTTCACATGGTCCAAGCTTGACAGCTGTAGTTGATGGAGTCCTTGCTGATGCAGAATCCTCTAGATTGTACTTTTTGAGGAGTTCCTTGAGATACTTGGATTGACAAATAAATGTTCCATCTAACCTTTGATTTACTTGTAATCCAAGAAAGAACTTCAGCTCTCCCATCATGCTCATTTCAAACTTGCTGTGCATTAACTTAGCAAATCTCTTACAGAGATTATCATTAGTAGACCCAAATATTATATCATCCACATAGACTTGGACTAATATAGTATCATTCTTATGTTTTTTAGAAAAGAGAGTTTTGTCTATGACACCTCTAATAAAGCTATTTTCAATAAGAAATTCAGAGAGAATGTCATACCATTTTCTTGGAGACTGTTTTAGCCCATAGATAGCCTTGAAAAGAAAGAAGACAAAATCCAAATGATCTGGATCTTCAAAACCAGGAGGTTGCTCTACATATACCTCTTCATCCAGCTTTCCATTCAGAAAGGCGCTCTTGACATCCATTTGATAAACTTTAAAGTTTGAAAATGCTGCGAATGCCAGAAATATTCTGATGGCCTCAAGTCTAGCCACTGGAGCATAGGTTTCATCATAATCAATGCCTTCAGCTTGAGAATACCCTTTAGCTACCAGTCTTGCCTTGTTTCTTGTAACCACACCATCTTCATCTAGTTTATTCCTGAATACCCACCTAGTACCAACAGCTTTCTTGTGTACAGGCCTAGGTACCAGTTTCCAGACTTGTTGACTTTCAAACTGATTGAGTTCATCTTGCATAGCAATCACCCAATCTGGATCAGACAGTGCTTCTTCAATTTTTTAGGTTCCATCTCAGAAAGAAATCCTGAGAACAGACACTCATTTTGAGTAGCACGTCTAGTTCTGACTCCAACATCTGGATCACCAATAATCAACTCAAAAGGGTGAGCTTTATTCCAGACTGTCTGTCTTGGAAGATGTGATCTTGATGATTCGCCTTGAAATTCATTATGATGTTGTGTCCTACTAGATGATCCTTCAGCATCTCCCCCTGAGTTGTTGCCATGTTGACTTGAAGATTCTCCGTCAGTAGCAGTGGTATCTCCATTGTTGCCAAAGTTTCCATCACTATTACCTTGAGTATCATCAGGATTAACAGGTTCTTCACCAGCAACAACCTCAGGTTCTTGACCATGTTCTGATTCTGAATCTGACGTATCATCAAACTTCAGTTTCTCAGAAGGATCTTCAGTTTGGATACTAGGGAGTTTAGTGTCATCAAATGTAACATTGACACTTTCAGTTACTTTGTGTTGATCAATGATATACACTCTATATGATCTTCTTCCATATCCAACAAAAATACCCTCATATGCCTTTGCCTCGAACTTACCACGACGATCATCTCCATCCTTGAGCACGAAGCATCTGGCACCAAATACATGAAAGTATTTGATAGAAGGTTTCTGTTCATTCAAAATCTCATAAGGAGTTTTCATGAAGTCTTTGTTGATTAGAGTTCGATTCTGAGTATAACATGCAGTATTGACAGCTTCAGCCCAAAAGTACATTGGAAGACCTGATTCATTTAACATCGTTCTTGCAGCTTCAATCAATGTACGATTCTTCCTTTCTACCACTCCATTTTGCTGAGGGGTTCTAGGAGCTGAAAATTGTCTGGTAATCCCTTTGTCTGTACAGAATCCATTGAGAAGTGTATTCTTGAATTCTGTCCCATTATCTGACCTTATTGCTCTAACAGGGACGTTAGAATCTAACTCAATCATCTTGATATGATCAATCACAACTTGTGGTGTTTCATCCTTAGAGTGAAGAAATAAAACCCACGTATACTTGGAATAGTCATCAACTATCACAAGACAGTAACACTTCTTTGACATAGAAAGGATATTAACTGGACCAAATAAATCCATGTGCAATAATTGCAGAACACCAGTTATGGAAGATGTGTCAGTGCCTTTGTGACTTGCTTTCTTTGACTTTCCTTTCTGGCAAGCCTCACATAGTCCTTCTGGAGAGAATTCCAGCTGAGGCAGACCTCTTACCAATTCTCTTTTGACAAGAGAATTCATTGTTTTGAAATTGAGATGGGAAAGTCTCTTGTGCCATAGCCAACTCTCATCTGACGATGCCTTTGCATAGAAACAATTGACTTCAAGATTGCTTCCAGAGTTCATGTCAGCTACGAACAGATTTCCTTTCCGGATTCCCATTAAGGAGGGTTTTTCACTTTTCTTGTGCAGAATCTGACACTTCAGCTTGTCGAATAAAACATTGTAGCCGTTGTCACAGAACTGACTAATGCTAAGCAGATTGTGTTCAAGTCCTTGCACAACATATACATTTTCAATGATAACATTTCCAGCTTGCAAACAGCCATATCCCTCCGTTAAACCTTTGCTGTTATCTCCAAAGGTAACCACTGGGCCAGCTTTCTCAACCACATTTGATAGCAGGGCTCTATCTCCGGTCATATGTCTTGACGATCCGCTGTCAAGAATCCACACTACCGGTTGTACCTGTTTAATGCCCTGAAATACAAATGGATTAGAACTTCTTTGGAACCCAAGCTTGGCTGGGTCCGGCATACTTGTAAAATTGGCCTTTATCAGGCAAAACAACATTCTTAATTTCACTATTCTCAACATTCTCAATGACTGAACATTTGACCTTTAAAACAGCCTTATCAAATTTCTGTTTAGGCTTAGGCACAAATGTCTCCTTTCTAGCTTTAGGAGGACTAGCAGTCTTAGACCTATCATGCTTTCTATTATTCACATGCTGACGAGGAGTAGTCTTATCATTAGAAACATGCTTACCATTAAAATAAGCAAACAACAGATTAAAAGCACAAGACATACAATCAGGAACACCACATGCTTTATGAGAAGGATTAACAATAGGCAACTTATGCATGGTAGACATGGCATTTATGTTATCCAACTCATGTGTGTCTGAGTTAGTCTCAGTTGCTTTCACAACCTTGACTGGAACTTTTGACACACTTGACTTGGAGACAGCTTTCCCATTAGCATTATCTTCAGCACGGATTTCTTCTTGAATAATAAAAGAGGTCTCATCAAATGGTTCAGCAATTGATTCTTTATAGAGGGGTTCATCAACACCCTTAAGCACATGTGGTACTTCCCTGCCTTTAGCACATACATGAGGAGGGGAGTTTATGCCTAATTTTCCAATAGCAGCATTGTAATCATAACCTATTCCATGTGTTTGATTAACAGCTTGCTTATTGTAAAACTCTTTGGACTTCGAACAAGAATTAAAGTAAGCTTTAACCTTAGCCTCAAGACCGGTGATCTTGTCTTTGAGAATAGTTTCGAGTTGTCTATAACAGTCAACTCTATTCTCTAGAAAAGATACTTGTTCTTTTAGTTTATCTTGATTAATGTGCACAAGTCTTAATTCATTGACCTCTTTCTCAAGGTCTTTGATTTGTTGATTTAACAATTCATTATCACGACGAGCACAATCTAAGTTACCTCTTAGATGATAAACCATTTCAGCATCAGAAAGTTTTACCTCTTTTCTTGACGATGAGGTGCTTGCATTACTAGCCATGAGAGCAAGATTCCCAACTTCTTCATCTTCACTGTCAGTATCATCCCAGCTTCTTCCCTTTGCCAGGTACGCCCTTTCATATTTACTCTTCTGATTAGAATCGTAAGAGTTCTTCCTAGCTTGTTTTGGCTTCCTGCATTCTGTGGCAAAGTGTCCCAACTCATTACAGTTGAAGCATCGAATGGTGCTTCGATCAACCATCCCTGTTTTATACCCACCACTGCTGGTGTTAGAGGATGAAGATCCACCTTTCTGGAATCTGTTGTAGTTGGACTTGTACTTGAACTTGGGATTCCTTTTGAATCTGACATTTGAGAATCTCTTGACAATCAGGGCCATTGACTCATCCTCCAATTGCTCCAGTTCTTCCAAGGAATAATAATCATCTCCTGATTGATTTGTAGTAGGAGAATCAAATTCTGCTACTATCACATTATCTTCAACCTTGGAAGACTGTACCATTCTTTCTGACTGTTGAGATTGTTGTTGATATTGTGGTTGTTGTTGTTGTTCATCAGCTACTAGAGCAGTAGACGTGCTGACCACTCTTCCTTTCCCGTAAACTTCCTTCTGCTGAATCTGCTCCAACTCATAAGTCTTTAACACACCATAGAGCCTTTCCAAAGAAATCTCACTCAGATCTCTTGCTTCTCTTATGGCAGTGATTCTATGTTCGAGATGAGTTGGCAGTGTTAAAAGGAACTTTTTGTTGACCTCCCTGATGGAATAGTATTTACCATTACTGTTCAGGTTGTTGATCAATGCATTGTACCTCTCAAACACTTCAGTGATTCCTTCTCCTGGATTTGATTTGAAATATTCATATTCAGAGGTTAGGATTTCTAGTTTGTTCTCCCTAACTTCCTCTGTGCCTTCATTAATAATCTCAATAGTTTCCCAGATATGTTTGGAATCTTTACAATTCATCACATGTCTATTCATCAGGGGATTAAGGGAATCTACTAAGATTAATTGAAGGCTAGCATCCAGGGAAGCTTCTTCTATTTCAGCAGGAGAGAAGTCCTCAGGATCCTTCACATAAGTTCTCGCTTTGGTGATCACCACATCATTTTCTATTACCTCTGGTTCCATAACCATAGGAATTTTTGGACCCTTCTTCAACACTTGCAAATATTTGGGATTAGCAACCTGTAAAAACAGTAGCATCTTCTCCTTCCACATAACATAATTTTCTTTATCGAAAAGTGGAATTTTAACGGTTCCAACTTTTTGTGTAGTCATTATGAATTTTTTGAGTGAATAAAAAATTCAAGAAGTGAAAGAAACACAAAAGTCTAGGATCTAGATTTGTACGTTAATCAGAAGGCTCTGATACCAATTGTTAGGTCCCAATTTGTTTGTAGAAGGGGGGGTTGAATGCAAACAAAACCGTTTAGTCGAATAAAATGCGGAATAAAATTGTGAAACAAAATTCAAGTTAAATAAAACTTTTATTAAACTTGAAAGGTGTTACAACTACGGTATCAGTTACAAGGGATTAATCTCAAATCAATTATTACAAATCTAGAATAAATTCGACATGAACTTTTTCTATTTTTGTAATTAAAAGATCAAATGCTAAATGCGATTTGAGATTAAGTTCTAGGGATTTTAATCCGCTAGATTGATACACAAGAACAAAAGAGTGATTTTTAGTTGATTGGATTTAACTTTACAAGCTAGAAATTGTAATCTTGAATTAGCAGATAAGATGAAATATTTGGCTGCTTGTTCTCTTTTTGTTCTTGGCTTCTGTTTGATTGCTCTCTGTATGTGTGTAAGTTAATTGGATGCTTCTTCTGCTTTTTAATCAACACAGCCGAGATTAATGAACTGGTATGACAATCCTTTGTCCAATAATACTTTCGGTGTGACAATTTTTAGAGCTAGCAAGACAGTTAAAATGAACTAGCAAGACTTTCGGTATGACTATTGATTGTCATACTGATTGTCATATTAGTTCAAATGAAATTGTTTTACTGAATTAATAAGTGATTTTAATCTAAATAATAATTCTATCGAGACAATCAACTGAATTAGCATGACTTTCGGTATGACTATCAATTGTCATACCGATTGTCATACTAGTACAATCAGTTGTCTTTTTAGAATTAAAACAGATTTTAACCAATTAAAATTCTGTAAATCCTTAATATTAATTCTAAATTAATTAATCAATTTAATTCAATTAATCAATAAATTAATCCTTGCAGATATAATTTATTTTCTTAATTAAATTATATGACTTAATTAATTAATAGAGAATTAATACTAACCCTGAGCAGCATCCATTCTTCTGACAATCTTCTGAAAGTCACTAAGACTTATGAATCAATTCCGCCACTTCAATGCTGACACTCGATGTACTGTCTGGTTCATGAGTGACTAACTTTCTTGACGTTTCTTCATGTCTTGACTTTGATGTTCTGATTGAATCCTTGTAATAAATGATACCTTGACGAGATCTCTGTCATTTGATTAAATCCACGATCTTGATTTATATCACTGAGGCATGATCAAATTCTTGAACTTCTTCCAGTAAATCTTCAAGTCTGCAGATGAACAATGTTTCTTTATTCTTTGACAGATGTTACTTTGTGAGATCTCTCTGATGATAGATCCACTATTTACTTATTACATTCTTATTTGAGTTGAGTTAAATACTCGAATAAACGAGTAGGCTATGACATATGCCTTTCACTATTTTATGTCCGTTTTCGTGATTTTATTAATAAATAAATTGTTTTACTTTGTTTTGTAGGAAAATAAATAAAATCAGAATTTGAGTTGGAAAAGGTGCAAAAAAGCAAGGAGGTGGACTATTCTAGAAGTCAAGGGAATTGGAAGATAAATAGAATCCTTATTGGAGAAGAAGAAGAATTTATTTTAAGAATCCTACTTGTATTCCAAGAACCCAACCCTTATATTTTCACTATATATATGTGTCCCCCCTCTTGTATTTTACACATCAACATTCCAACACCCAAGACACCCAATTAGTTATTTATTTTGTTCATTTTTTTATCATGTGTAGCTAAATTTGTTCCCTGGGATGAAGATGAAGTTAATTTAATTACTTTGATATCTTCTCGTTCCTATTATTTGATTATCATGATTTTTCTTGGTGCTTAATTGTTTAATTGACAAAGTGATTTTGATATATTATTGTTACCAGGTTTATTTTTCAAAACTTATGATTGCTCCATGAAGTTTTGATGGGTTATTGTTGGATAACAAGTTTTATAGTATATGCTTGTTTCGTTAATTAAAATTTATTTGTGAAGAAAAGAGAATTGATTTTAGGGCGAGTTGATTTTAATTGTGATTGATTAACGGATGTTTTTCATATTATTTGATCTATTTGCTAATTAGGTTAATTCAAACTCCTCTCAAATCTTATTGTCTAGTTTGCCTGATTTAAATTGTTAATGTTTTGAAAATTCATAGTCTCTGTGGATCGACCTGTATTTGCTACAATTAACCGCTGTGCACTTGCAGTTATTTTACACATCAAGTCTTTGGCGCCGCTGCCGCGGACTATTGTTAATTTGCATTCCTTGATATTTAATTCTTCGGACTAGTTTTTTTGTTTTCTCTTTGTTTTTTTAGGGAATCGTGAAGCGGAGGAAAGTTTGGAAAAGAAGATTGCTAGGAGGCCTCGCCGTCTCTTTTGGAATTTTTGAAAGCACTTTTCGGTATTCCGTATCACCTCTCTATTTTTTTTTCTCACTTTTATTATTGAAAACTCCAAAAAAACCATATTTGAAAAATTCAAAAATATTAGTTAGTTAATTGTTAAAAACCAATTTGTTGCATCATTCATTCTCTCACGTAGAATCACATCATTTAGATTTTCTTTTTATATTTATTGCTTTCCATCTTATACAATTGTGGTGATTGCTGGAGGAAAGAGGTACGTACAATTTAGAATAATACACGTAGTGTAGTGCATCCATAAGTGTTTATTATCTTGTTCTTTGTGTGTTGCATCATCTAATCAATCTTAAGGGCGCCACCCCATTACAAGATAAGGTGAGGGATTTCATCACCCTTTCCTTGGCCCACAAATCACTAATTCCTTCATCTTGCATTAACCCACCACAATAAAATTAAGTAGACGTTGGCCCCTAGGATTTCGAGCTCAATTAGGAAGGTACCTAAAAGAGGAAGTAAATTTGGAATTATTCGAACTTTTGGTGACAAGGCAAGTGTATCACTTACCTGGCCAATTTGGATTGGTGACTAGGCTAACGGTTCTCTAATTCAGCGCCTTGTTTACAAGGAAGTGCCCCCGCTTACCTGGCCAATCGGTTTGAATAAATCTAGATTTATAGACTTTTTGGTGGTCCAAAAGTTAAGAGCTGTCTAGATTATTTTTAGGATTACCCATAGATCAAAGATTTTCTTTTTGATTTTTCAATTTTTTTAGGTGTTTACTTATAGCTTTTGTCTGCTACGTGATTATTTGTCTTATATGCAAAGTAATTGGGTTCGAGACCATTCATCTAGATTAATAAGACACACTAACCTTTCATCTCCTAAAGTAGTAAGTCAACTCAACTTTTCTTCACCCACTAAAATTGAGTCAAAAGAAGAAGTAGAAATTCCACCTGTAATCATGGCTGTCTCACTCAAAGACCGTTGTTATCCCGCTCGTTCCGCTGAACCCTCATGCATAGTCCTACCTGAAGTAACCGCGAATAATTTTGAAATTAAACATCACCACATTAGCATGTTACCTAGGTTTTCTGGGGTAGAGGGAGAGGATACATATCTTTTCATTCGAGAATTTGAGGAAGTATGTGCTTTACAAAAACTCCAACAACTTAGCTCAGACTCCATTAGGCTCAGACTTATTAACTTTGCTTTAAAAGAAGAGGCTAAACAATGGTTGTATAGTCTACCCGTTAATTCTATATCCATGTGGGATGGATTTGTGTCTATCTTTCTTAAAAAATATTTTCCAAACCATAAGGCAAACAGACTTAGGAATGAAATTAACCAATTCCAACAAAATCGAAATGAGTCTTTTTGGAAGTATTTTGATAGATTTAAAAGCTTTTATCTAAGTGTCCTCAACATGGTATAGAAAAATGGAGACTTCGTAAAAAAATTTATGAAACATTAGACAGTCAAACCACTACTTTGTTAGAGTATATGTGCCAAGGTAAATTTATGGATAAAACTGAGGAAGAAGCTTGGCAATATTTTAAGGAGTTAGCTGAAAAAACAATGTTGTGGGAGTCAACTAGGGAACCTAATCCGGAACCTGAAAGATCTAAGGGTTTACACGTATTTAGTAATTCTATTGCAACCGAAGCTAAGTTAGCTACACTCACTAAACGTCTAGAGGCCTTAGAAACCAATAATGTGTCTTCTCAATTTTCTATATGTGCAAACTGTAGTTCTCTAAATCATGTAATAGACAATTGCCCTGAAAGTGAACAAGTCAATGCTATGTTTCAACCTAGAGTTAGGAATGATCCATATGCACCCACATACAATCCTGGTTGGAAGAATCACCCAAATTTCTCATGGAACCAAGGTCAATACAATCAGTTTAATCAAAATTCTCAACCTGCTTTTCAAAAGCCCAGTCCTGGTCCATACCCAGCTCAAAATCCCAACACATATCCTCCTCAAAATCTTGGTCATTATCCTAACTCAGTCCCCTTAAACCCTCCTGGTTTTAGTGAATCTGATAAGAAATTGAATTCCATTGAAAATAGTATGGAGGCTTTACTTAAATCTCAACAATCTTTCATGTAAGCTATGACCCAAGATAGGCAGTTGCTAAATTCAAACATACAAGCCATATCTAAGCTAGAGGTCCAAGTTAGTCAATTGGCAAACACAATCAGTGAGAGAGAGAAAAATCATTTCCCTAGTCAACCCGAGGTTAATCCTAAATTTTATCAAAACCAAAAGTCTCATGAAAATGTGAACTCTGTCATCTCTCTAAGGTCTGGAAATCAATTCAACAATCATGCTGGTGTTAATACTCATCAGGAAGATAAACTAACATCTGAACCAAATCCTCTACTCTTGAATCCTTGTCTTCCACAATCTTCAAATCCTGAAACTTCTGAATCTAATGAGTCATCACCATCCAAAGAACCACCTTCAAAACCCCACTCTGATGTGTTTCGTGAAAAAGTCTTTAAGCCAAAAGCTCCATTTCCTCAAAGACTTATCTCAAACAAACAATCTGCTCAGTTAGATAAGATTTTAGAAGTCTTTAAGCAAGTCAAGATCAACATTCCTCTGTTAGATATAATTCAAGAAGTTCCCTCTTATGCTAAGTGTCTAAAAGATTTGTGTACTCATAAAAGAACCACTCATTTTCCTAAGAAAGCTTTTTTAACCTCTCATGTTAGTTCTATCTTGTCAAATCAAATCCCTGTGAAGTATAAGGATCCTGGTTATCCTACCATCTCTTGTGTCATAGGTAATACCCTCATTGATAAAGCTTTACTCGATTTAGGAGCTAGTGTGAATCTTCTTCCATTATCTATCTATCAAGCCTAGGGTTTAGGTGAACTTAAAAAAACTAGTGTTACTCTTCAGTTTGCTGATTGTTCGGTCAAAACTCTAACGGGTATAGTTGAAGATGTGTTGATTAAGATTGGTGATTTTGTCTTCCCCGTCGATTTTGTTGTCCTAGAGACCGAACCAGTCAAAAATCTGAAAAATCAAATTCCCATCATTTTAGGAAGACCTTTTCTTGCCACGTCTAATGTCTTGATAAACTGTAGGAATGGATTAATGAAACTTACTTTTGGAAACATGACAATTGATCTCAATATTTTCAATGTAGGAAAACAACCCAATGATCTTTTTGACCAACCCATAGATGTTAATATTATTGATGAGTTAGTTGATAATGAAATCATGAATGTTGATGATGTCCTTAGCTTTTGTCAAGATTATTTTGGTCAAGATTGGGATGATACTAGTCATAAAAATGAGGTCAATGAAATGTTAGAGTCCACCATTCATAGTTCCAACAAAGAGTTATAACCTTTTCCTTTGCCACTTTTTGAAGCTAGTGAATCCGTTGAGGGTGGAAAATAATGCTTTGATAGACTGGTTAGGGTGTCTAGTTATTTTGGGAAGTCTGATTTCGTGGTTTACCAATGATAAATTGAAGTATAGAAGAATACAGAGATTGGAATTGTGGGAATGATGTATCTTTGTAATGGTTACTTTTTCGGGTATGTTATGTACTACTTGGTTTATGCATTATGTGGAGGTAGTGATAAGAACTATTTGTTCAAAAAGAAAGTGGTATATTTTATTCACGAAGATGAGTGACCAGGTCCATCTTTGGTGTAAATTGATACTCATAACTGGGTTCCGATGTTCAACACTAGGGTTCACTGACGAGCCACTGTGATACGAGTTAAGGATTATATCACGTGGAATATTTGTTCCGTCCTCATTTGCTCAGGCTTAGTGGCTCTTTAAGACATTGCTTCTTAAGATACTGGCTTCTTCTTTTAGGGTAAACATATCATTTGATAGAATATAAATATGCAGCAGTGCATTTTATGATTAATTACTTTGTAATTGGGGTATTATATATATAAAAGGACATTTATGGGTCTATTTTAAAGTGTTTCCTCAATCTAATCCAACCTAAATTGACACCCTTTGATTAGAATGTTTGCTTATTTTTAATTTTTTAATTTTTATATTGTGAGTGTCAGACTTGTAATGCTTGTCCATCATATAAATATGAAACAACAATGAGCTTACTAAATTTGCTAAGTACCGGGTTTAGTTAAGTATTAAATAATAATGAGCCTACTAATTTTGCTATGGGTGCGGTGGAGGGAAATGGCTGTGTTTTGATGTGATAATCATTCTTCTGTAACTCCTTAGTTTTGATGATCACAACACAGCAAGCCATCATGTTGTTATTTGAGAATGTCTGCAGGATATAACAGCTTAATGTCATTGCTGTTTAAGTATCATGACAGCAAGCTATCATAAGACAATAATCTATTTCAGCAAGCTATGATCACGATTGTCAGAATAACAGCAAGCCAAAATGCACAGTCCAGATTCAACAAGGAAGTCGAATTTCATGGAGATTTTATAGGATCTTCATATATATCAGTTGTAAGGACTTCTCTAATATAATAAACGTGCATGATATATAGAGAGCTCAATTATAAATCGTTTTTAATCATTCAAATTGATTTCCTAAAGAATAGGAGTTTGTTTTTCTTTCAAACTCTATCTTCTATCTACTGATTAAAACGTTTTATCCTCTACTAGAAGAGATATTTTCTGAACATTGGACTTCTGTGTTTCTCTTCTATCTAACGTACACATGAACGTTGGAAAACCATCCCAACGATCTTACACGGTAGAATTGGATTCTAGCCGTTGTAATTTGTTGAGGCTGTTTTCAAACGTTAATGTGTGGTTATATAAGTGTTTTTCTTGCAATTTGTGAGGATGAATTGGCAAGCAAGAACACATACAACTCCTGATCTTTATTGATTTCAAAATACTCTCGAGCTCTATATATATACGCGTATTTTATTGAAGAGAGTTTATAGTTTGAGTTGTAATCTTTATCACTGATTTGTATTGTTCAAATTGTATTGATTAGTTGCTGGATAAGTTGGCTAGGGAAACAAGGGTTTAGTGGTACTTGCTAGAGGAGTTTGTACTACGGGGTAGTATAGTACTTAGAGAGCAGGTTCTTAAACAGGGTTTCAGCAAGCCATTATCAGCAGCTGGGATAAAGGGAGATATATTGTTGTATCTTGTAGTTGTAACCTTCATTGATCAATAATATATTCTCTTACCAAGTTGGTAAGGGACCAGGACGTAGACCATAGGGGCTTAGGGGTCGAACCTGGCAAAAATTCTTGTGTGTTCTATTTACTTTCCTGCACATTATTTTCTGCATTGCATTTAGTCATCAGCTTACTATCATTGTCAGATTATAATTCAGTTGGTAAAATATCAGTAAGCTATTATCGGGTAAAATCTAAAAGTAATCCTAGTTAGCCATAATCACCTATTCACCCCCCCTCTAGGTGTAATTTCAGTTGGTATCAGAGCATTGGTATACTAATCTTTCTGTAACAGGAATAGTATTCGATCGAAATGGCTGACAAATATCCCGAAGGAACCTCAGATTACCGAGAACCTCTCTTGCTTGGTACAGAAAACTATAACTGGTGGAAAGGTCGCATGGAAGTGTATCTATCCAGGGAGCCACTAGCTTTGAGAGTTGTTCAGAAGGGTCCTTTTGAGTTCAAGGACAAAGAAGGAAAAGTGAAAGACGTTGATGATCTCACAGAGGCTGAACTAATCAAATACAGCTTCAATGGAAAGGCTAGGAATTCTCTCATGAATGGGTTATGTCCTAGTGAATGTGATAAAGTCTCTTCATGCAAATCAGTGAAAGAGATATGGGATACTCTGGAATTGTATCACGAAGGATCCAAGAGTTTAAGAAAGGTGAAATTGAGTAAACTAATGAATGAGTTTGGAAATTTCAAGCTTCAAGACGGAGAAACTATTCGAGAAAGTCAAGCTAGATTCCAGATAAATCTGAATGCCTTAAAGCAGCTTGGCAAACATATCCCACAAGAGGAAATCAACATGAAGATACTTAGTGCTGTGCCATTTATCTTTGAACCAAAGGTAACATCTCTAGAATCCTCTCCAACTATAGATACTATGGATCAATTGGCTGTTTTTGCAGAATTGGAACAATTTGAAAGCAAAATCAAGGAAAGCCAATCAAGTTCTATGCAAGCTCCAGTTGCTCAAATGAAGCAATTAGCTCTTCACACTAATGATAGCTTACTGGAATCTGAAGATGAGTCAGACGAAGAACTAGCTTTAATATCCAGGAAGATCAGAAAGATGATCGAGAAGAAGAACAAGCTGAAAAGAGATAAAGGCAGATTTTCCAACAACAAGAAGCCCAACAAGGATTCTAAAGATCAGACATGCTTTGAATGTGGAAAGCCAGGCCATTATAAGCGGGACTGCTACAAATTGAAGTCAAAACAGCAAACTGTCTTCAAGGATAAGAAGAAAGCTAAAGCTCTAATGACTTGGAGTGATGATGACTCGGTTTCCAGTGATGATTCAAGTGGAGACATGGTCAATCTTGCCCTAGTTGGACTTGATGATGATTCTGTTCGAGGAAATTCAGAAAGTGGATACCTAGAAAGTGATTCAGAAGAAGATCAGAGTGAGGTAAACTCTTGTAAATATAATTTATCTTCTAAAAATATTGTTTTGGAACCACTAACCATGCAGGAATGTAAGAATGTATCTATGGGTGAATATTATTCTCTTAAAGCTGAAAATAGCAAGCTAAAAGAGAAGAATAATTATCTCAAGACTATGGTTCAAGATTTGATGAGCAAAGTAGATACTTGGATTGAAAAGAAGGTACCTACACAAGCTGACAAAGAGGCTGAAATCAAGGATCTTCAAGCTAAAGTTAGTCATGTGGAAAACTTCAACAAAATTCTCCTCAAAAGAAACAAGACTCAATTAATGGAGATCACAGAGTTAAAGAAGGAGATTGAAGCAAGGGATGAATGTTTGGAGCTGTTCAAACTCAGAAAATCAATAGATGCAACACCTTCAAATCAAGCAGAAGAACCATCTCAGCAAGCTGAAATCATAAGTCAGCAAGCTGAAAAGATTGATCTGCTCACAAAGGAAGTGGAGGATCTGAAAAAGGGCATGGGATCATTTGTTCAAGGAGAAGAAAGTCTCAAATCTATGATGAACAACACAAATATTCCATTGGTCAGAGAAGGAATTAGAATGAATGCAAACAAGAAGGACAAAACTCTAAGATATGAAGGAAAACATGGCATACCCTATGATTATGCTATGCCTTGGAAGATATGCAACAGATGTGGAAAGAAAGGGCATCTTGAAAAGCATTGCAAAGTTCAGAATGGACAAAAATCATACCATGGAGGAAACAAACAGAAAACAGCTTACTATGATCAGAATGGCAGAACAAAGACAGCTTACCATCATCAGGCTGGCAGAGTTAAATCACCTAGATTTATCCAAAAATGGATAAAGAAATCTGATTTACATGTTTTATATGTTTTATCTGCTAACCATGTCGGAACCAACAAACTTTGGGTACCAAAAGGTTGAGTTGTTTTATTTGTTTTGTAGATGTGTCTTGCCGCTCGAGTCAAATCAACTCAATGGATTTTAGATAGCGGATGTACTAGACATATGAGTGGAGACAAAGCACAATTCTTGAGTCTTCAGATGAAAAAGGGTGGAAGAGTGACTATTGGTGATAGCAAAACTCTTCAAATTCTTGGAAAAGGTAAAATAGGTAATAAACACATTTCAATTGATAAAGTTCAATATGTTAAAGGCCTTAAATATAATCTGCTTAGCATAAGTCAGTTATATGATGATGGTCATACTGTTAACTTTGGTATTGATAAGTGTATTATTACTATTGGTACTAATAAAGTCCCCCTAGTTGCTAGAAGGGAAGGAAATATATATATTTTGGACTTTGAGTTGCAGAAAACAGCTTGCTGTCTTGCTGCAATAGACACTGATCCTTATGTTTGGCATAGAAGATTGGGTCATGCTCACATGGATTTACTTAACAAGCTTTCAAAGAAGAAGCTAGTCAAAGGTTTACCCAAAATCAAGTATGTCAAGACTGAGGTGTGTTCGGCATGCCAATTAGGCAAGCAAATTAGAAGTACTCACAAAGCAAAGAAAATGGTATCTACTTCTAAACCCTTAGAACTTTTACATTTAGACTTATTTGGTCCAGAAGCTTATAAAAGTATAGGAGGTAAGCAATATGGTTTTGTAATTGTTGATGATTATTCTCGTTTTACATGGGTATTGTTTCTTAGATCTAAAGATGCTGCTTTTAATGAGTTTGAGAAACTAATTAAATTACTTGAGAATAAGCTCAATACAAAGCTTGTAAGAATAAGGAGTGATCGAGGTGGTGAATTCCAAAAAGACTTTGTTACTTATTGTGAAGAAAGAGGAATATCACATGAATTCTCGGCTCCAAGGACTCCACAACAAAATGGTGTGGTGGAACGCAAGAATAGGTCACTGCAAGAGACAGCAAGGACTTTGTTGCAAGAAAGCAAGTTACCTAGAAGTTTTTGGGCAGAAGCAGTCAACACAGCATGCTATGTTCTGAATAGAGTATTGATAAGACCTATTTTGGACAAGACTCCATATGAATTGCTCAAGAAAAAGAGGCCCAACATCAGTTACTTCAGAATCTTTGGCTCAAAGTGTTTTGTGCTCAAGACAATTGGTAATGATGGTAAATTTGATGTTAAATCTTATGAAGCTATTTTTCTTGGTTATTCTATGAATAGTAAAACCTATAGAGTTTATAATTTGTCTAAGCATATTGTTGAGGAATCTATAGATGTTACTTTTCAAGAACCTAACAATGATCTTCCAAGAGACGAGGAAGATGATGCAGGTGAAGCTGGACAACAGCAAGCTGAAACAGAGAAGGCTACTCCAAAACAGCAAGCTGAAACAGAGACTGATTCTGGAAAACAACAAGCTGAAATTGAAACTGCCTCAGGAAATCAGCAAGCAGAACCTTCTACTCCAGTTGATGATGCAATTGTAAAAATGGCAAAGATGACTCTTGATGGTCCTAGAGGAAATAGAGCAAAGGATAAAATGCCAATCTATGATGGTGAAGACTTAGCTCCTCCATCTAAGATAAGGAATACTTCACATGAAGATATTGCAAAGCATTCATTGCCAAAAGCTACACGGACAGTGAAGAATCACCCTCCAGAACAGGTTATTGGTGATATTTCTGATGGTCTCAAGACAAGAAAAGGCATTGCAAACTTTTGTGCTTATGCTGCATTTTTAGCTCAAGAGGAACCCAAGAATGTCAAAGAAGCACTTGAAGATGAAAATTGGATCACGGCTATGCAAGAAGAACTCAATCAATTCGAACGATGTGATGTTTGGGAACTGGTCAAGCCACCAAAGGATGCTTCAATCATTGGTACAAAATGGATTTTCAAGAATAAAGTGGATGAATTTGGTACTGTTACTCGAAATAAAGCAAGGCTCGTAGCACAAGGGTACAACCAATAAGAAGGCATTGACTTTGATCAAACTTATGCTCCAGTAGCTAGATTGGAATCAATTAGGATGCTTCTTGCTTATGCATGCTACAAGAAGATCAAGCTACATCAAATGGACGTCAAAAGTGCTTTTCTTAATGGATTTCTGGAAGAGGAAGTTTATGTTAAGCAACCCCCTGGTTTTGAACATGAACAACATCCGGACTATGTTTACAAGCTCAAGAAGGCATTATATGGCTTAAAGCAAGCACCAAGGGCTTGGTACAAGAGGCTTAGTAAGTTTTTGATCAAAAATGGCTTCATTCGAGGTAAAATTGATCCTACTTTATTTACTAAGCAAAATGGTAATGATATTTTGATTGTCCAGATATATGTAGATGATATAATCTTTGGATCCACTAATGATTCTATGTGTGAGTGGTTTTCTAAGTGTATGAGCAGTGAATTTGACATGAGCATGATGGGTGAGCTCAATTATTTCTTGGGGCTCCAAATTAAACAATCTAAAGATGGAATTTATGTGCATCAATCAAAATATGTCAAGAATTTGCTGACCAGATTTGGTTTTGACAATGTCAAGCCGAAATCTACTCCAATGAATCAAAATAGCAAGCTGACATCGGATGAAAAAGGTAAAGATGTTGATATCAAGAAGTATAGAGGTATGATTGGTAGTCTTTTATATCTTACTGCTTCTCGGCCAGATATTATGTATAGTGTTTGTGTATGTGCTCGTTTTCAAGCTAAACCTAAAGATTCACACTTAAATGCAGTTAAAAGAATATTTCGATATTTAAGTGGGACTATTAATCTTGGGTTATTTTATCCTATTACACGCACATTTGATCTTGTGGGGTATAGTGATGCTGACTATGCAGGTTGTCAAACTGATAGAAAGAGCACAAGTGGTGTTTGTACATATTTAGGACAAAGTCTCGTATCTTGGCAAAGTAAGAAACAAACTTCAGTTGCATTATCCACAGCAGAAGGTGAGTATTTGGCAGCTGGTAGCTGTTGCTCTCAAATTTTGTGGATGATTCAGACTCTACGAGATTTTGGAATCAAGTGTGGCAAAGTTCCAATCTATTGTGACAACACTAGCACCATCAACATATCAAAGAATCCAGTTAATCACTCAAGAACAAAGCATATTGAAGTTCGTCATCATTTCTTGAGAGATAATGCTGCCAAAGGTAAGATTGAATTAGTTTTTTTACCTACTGAATATCAATTGGCAGATATCTTTACAAAACCCCTTGGCGAAGCAAGATTTTCTACCATTCGAAGGGAACTTGGCATGTGCAGTGTATAATAGCAAGCTATCATTGGAAATTTGGTAATGTTGGCTTACTATCATTTTTCATATTAGCTTACTATGATTGGTTATTTAAATGACATTTTTTGTGTTAAGTTATTTTTTTTAATTATGATATGTCATTCTCTGTTTAATTATGTTTAAATATTTGCATGATTTGCTGATTTAATTGTTAAATGATTAAAGTGATAATTGTGGTGTTTTAGATAGATTTAAGATGTTATTTTGATAAGTGTTAGAATTAGGATAATTATTATTTGTTTTTACATCTTATCCTAATTTCTCCCCTAAAAAGGCTATCAAAACACGGGTTAGGGTTTTAGTTCCTATTTCACCGCCGCTCAGCCATTTTTCTACTTACCGTCTTCTCTCCTACATCATCAATTTGATCTCATCATGGTTCGAGCAACAAGGAAATCAAATCTTCTTGCAAATCGTTCTGTCTCTAAACAAGATAATACTGTGGTTGATTTGGGAAATGAAAGTGCCGATGAAATGTCTCAAACTCCTGATTCCAAGAAGCTCAAGATCACTCTATCATTTGACTCTCCGGATTTGGAACAGAGGTTCACTGAGAATGCATTAGATTTTCGTCCCATTCTTCCTGGTATTCCAGTCGTCGGTAAGCTTCTTCAACAATCTGGTGCTTTAGCTTTGTTTAAGACTGTTGGTATGGATAATTTTGTGCTTGAATTACCGAAAGTTTATTACCCTGATTTAGTTCGTGAATTTTATGCAAATTTGCATGAGGATAAGTTTGGTAATTGTGTGTCCACAGTTCGTGATAAGCGCATTCGATTGAACCCTCCTTTTCTTAGCTCATTAATTAAGTTTGAGAATCCAACTGAGATTGAGGTTTTTACTGGAAAGGGTTATGTTGTTACCTGATTTTTCTATAATGGATCAATTTAAGTTGCTGTTAGGGTCTGATAGCAATATGGAAGAAAATCCCCAACCTCCATCCACTACTGTAGTCACTCCAATGGCTCATTTTCTGTTTAAAATTTGTCGTGCTAATGTGTGTCCTAGAGGTGGAAACAAATCAACTTTCAGTTGTCAGGATGTTACTGTGGTTGCCATGATTTTAGCCGGTAGGGCTTTTGACTTGTCTCATTTGATTCTCAAGAATATGCTAGCTGCTGTGAATCAGAAGAAAATAGGTTTGCCTTATGGTTTGTTATTATCCAAGATTTTTGACTCGTTTAAGATTGATCTTAAGTCTGTTGTTAAGTTGTCTGTAAAGGAGGTGTTGGATGCTAAAACCTTAGCAATGTCAAACTTGCATATTGAAAAAGGTGAGTTGGTCAGGATCATTCCTACTCTACCTACTGAAACCCCTGCTGTAGATGAGCCCTCAGCCTTTTCTCCAACTGCTGAGATGATGCACTTGCTTAAGGGTATTCAAGATGACAATATTATGCTTTTTGGACATATGGATGCTACTACAGAGCAAGTAAATCAGCTGAAGACTGAGATTAAGGGATTGAAAGATATTATGCTTAACTTCATGTCTGCTGCAAAACCCTCGACTTCTCAATCAAATATTGTTTTGGAAACTGGACTAGATGATTTGGTAAATGCTGCTGGAAATGTGGAAAATGAAGATCAGCTAGATGCTTATTTTTCTCCAAAGGATGATGCTGTCAACACTTCTGATCAGCCTTCCACCTAGATCTTTTTTATGCTTTAAGGGGGAGAAATTTAGGAGACTTATTTTATGCTTATGTTTATTAAGACTATCTGTTGGCTTATGTTTAATATGTTTAATCTGTGGTTTGCTACTTGGTTTATGATGCTACTTGGTTTATGTTGGCTGTTATTTAAGACATAATTGTCTTTTAGTTTTTAAGAATTGATGTAATGATATAATGCTGCTATGTTGGTTATTTGGATATGCATATGTGTCATTTATATTAATTGCAATAACATGTTATAAGTTTTTGAGATATGCATATATTTAGGGGGAGTTTTTATAATTCTCCTAAATGTGTGTAATCATCAAAAAGGGGGAGATTGTAACTCCTTAGTTTTGATGATCACAACACAGCAAGCCATCATGTTGTTATTTGAGAATGTCTGCAGGATATAACAGCTTAATGTCATTGCTGTTTAAGTATCATGACAGCAAGCTATCATAAGACAGTAATCTATTTCAGCAAGCTATGATCACGATTGTCAGAATAACAGCAAGCCAAAATGCACAGTCCAGATTCAACAAGGAAGTCGAATTTCATGGAGATTTTATAGGATCTTCATATATATCAGTTGTAAGGACTTCTCTAATATAATAAATGTGCATGATATATAGAGAGCTCAATTATAAATCGTTTTTAATCATTCAAATTGATTTCCTAAAGAATAGGAGTATGTTTTTCTTTCAAACTCTATCTTCTATCTACTGATTAAAACGTTTTATCCTCTACTAGAAGAAATATTTTCTGAACGTTGGACTTCTGTGTTTCTCTTCTATCTAACGTACACATGAATGTTGGAAAACCATCCCAACGATCTTACACGGTAGAATTGGATTCTAGCCGTTGTAATTTGTTGAGGCTGTTTTCAAACGTTAATGTGTGGTTATATAAGTGTTTTTCTTGCAATTTGTGAGGATGAATTGGCAAGCAAGAACACATAAAACTCCTGATCTTTATTGATTTCAAAATACTCTCGAGCTCTATATATATACGCGTATTTTATTGAAGAGAGTTTATAGTTTGAGTTGTAATCTTTATCACTGATTTGTATTGTTCAAATTGTATTGATTAGTTGCTGGATAAGTTGGCTAGGGAAACAAGGGTTTAGTGGTACTTGCTAGAGGAGTTTGTACTACGGGGTAGTATAGTACTTAGAGAGCAGGTTCTTAAACAGGGTTTCAGCAAGCCATTATCAGCAGCTGGGATAAAGGGAGATATATTGTTGTATCTTGTAGTTGTAACCTTCATTGATCAATAATATATTCTCTTACCAAGTTGGTAAGGGACCAGGACGTAGACCATAGGGGCTTAGGGGTCGAACCTGGCTAAAATTCTTGTGTGTTCTATTTACTTTCCTGCACATTATTTTCTGCATTGCATTTAGTCATCTCAGCTTACTATCATTGTCAGATTATAGTTCATTTGGTAAAATCTCAGTAAGCTATTATCGGGTAAAATCTAAAAGTAATCCTAGTTAGCCATAATCACCTATTCACCCCCCTCTAGGTGTAATTTCATCTTCTACCGAACTTGATCACTTAGAACTATTGTGCTTTGAACTACAGTATTGTCTTAGACATCATAACATGCTTTAAGTTTTTAAAATGTAAATATGTATTTGGCATACATGTTTTTTTGTCACTTTGTTTAATTTAGAAATTTTGAAAAGTAATTAGTTTCAGAATTATCTAATATAATGAGAAGAGATACTAATTTTTATAGTACAATATACTAAAAAAGCTTTACAGTCAATTATAGTGAGGAATTTAAAATCTTTGCATTTGTGTGATATTGGACAATATATATTATTTAAAATAAAAACAATAAAACCTAGATTTGAGTCTCTTTAAAAATTTCCAAGTGATTTTGAGGCAGTATGTAAAAATGAGGTTGAACAGAGAAGAAAAATGTTTCATAGAAATTATAACAGGTTTTTTTCTGAAAATAAAATATTATTATTATTATTATTGTTATTGTCATTATTATAATAATAATAAAATTATTATTATTATTATTATTATTATTATTATTATTATTATTATTATATTCAATATCATCACAGGGGGACATTTTTTTCAATTCTCATATTTTCAAGCAGTGAAAAAACGTGGCACGATTGCCATAATGGAGATTTTGTAATACTCGAGGCAATAATGTCCTCCCTTCCTTTTTTTGGTACCACGGGTAAAGTATGTCTAAAATATCCACCTAGGAGTACAGGAATGCCCCCGAATGGCAGGATCGTGCATCACGATTGACTTTACAGCGGATATCACGAAATGTGCGATCGACTGCTTCGAATATAAACCGGTGATGCATGGGTGCCTCATCCCATATGATTAAGCTGGTGTTGCATATGAGTTCTGCAAAATATGTATTTTGCTTAATGTCGCAGCAACTAAATTCATCCACATCAATACGGATTTTAAAACGAGAGTGAGCTATCCTCCCACCATCCAACAACATAGAAGTTATTCCGGAAGAAGCAACTGCGAGTACAATTTTCCCTTCACTTCTTAATTTGGATATGATGGTTGACCACAAGAATGTCTTTCCTGTTCCACCTGGACCATACACGAAGTACATCCCACCCAAGGATGATTCTACAGAATGAATAATTGTTTGGAATACAATATGCTGCATCTGATTTAGACGATCTAAATTTGTAGCTGCACTAAGCCTAAGTCTTTCCCGGTCACACATAATTTCCTCCACCAGTAGCTCATTCCGGTACTTTGAAGTAGTAGTTGTGTTTAGCCCCGGTAAAGTTGGATAGTCAGAAATTTTTTTACCATACTGTTTTAATAGATTATTAACCTCCTCTAGTGCCAGCATTTGTTTATCGTCAGCGATAATTGTTAGAGTGGGAATGTTAGAAATTTTCCTCCTCTTATATTCAATATCATCAGCTAATACAGTCCAATATTTTACCCAAAGTTTTCCGACGTTGCTGATTTCATAGAAAACCAGCATGTAACAAATAAATCACGCAGTTGTGCAACATTAGCTCAAAATGACGCATCTCCAAGAGCTACGTGCCATTCTTTATCTGATTCAAGTAAACCCCTATGGAAACATGCTTCTTTATAAGTTGGATAAACCACTCCATCCACAGTTCTAATTTCTTCAAATGACTTAGGTCCAACAACAAAGTTCAACAATAATCGAAGGTAAAATCTCTTCCCGGATGCAGGATGAGCGTAAACCATGCGTCCAATTACATCAATTTTTTTTCCAAGGAAACCAATGCTTAGATAATGCATCCCACCTATATTTTGTAGGATATTTTACAAATGTTAGATCACGGCCAAGTTCTTCACCCCGATTATTCATTAACCACTGTATGAACATTGTGTCATCAGAATCTACTCGGCGTACAATCTCAGGCAAAGTCTCATTATCACAGAACCTGACCTCCTGTTCACTTTCAAGATAAAAATATAAGCGCTGCACAAAAGTTCTCTATGGTGGATGGGAAAATCAAATATACGCCAAGATGCTTCTGCTGCTGATACATACCGGCAAGAGAGATAGTTGTTAATTTCAACAAAATCTATCCATGTGAGAGAGGTGGATGGCTGACTTTCGTCGATTACTTGTTGAGAATTTTTTTCCAAAATGGCTGTGGTTGTATCTGGCCCCTTGCCAATATACTTAAACAAGTATTTTATGGACAAAGAACGATTACACCATTCAACATTAACCAACAAACCCCGATGATAAGGGACTACATGCCCGCACCAAAAAATTAGAAGGGTATGCATTTACAATTTTTTCAATGTAATGATTAGGTTGTGCTGAAGTAAGCATGACATAGTGTTTTTGATGGGGCCAGGTTTAAAAGTCTTCAACGCAATTTAAATTTATGGGTAAAGGTTGTGTTACCTGTTATCTAAGTGTATTTTGTTGCACTCTACTGTTCTTCCCGTATCTCTTCTTCTGTACATTGCATAGCCGTCAGCATCCATGCAGGTTATATTGTTAAAAGCCTTCGTGTGACGCCCTCAATATCGGGATTAGAAAATGAGGACCCACACACCTTTAATCTAATAATTAAATAAGCATAAACCCTGATTAACTACTAACAGGATCAAACAGGATAAAATATCAGATAAGATCACAACTACCAATCATAAAATATAACTTACAACCCCAAAATATTATTAAATAAACATAATCGATTCCGGATGGGAACCGACATATAACCCATTGTATCTTTACAACTTTCCTTCTAAGCGTTTGCTCACTCAGAAATACCACTACCAGCTCTGGCAACCGGAAGCCCTCAACACGATAGGGACCACCAGGTACGCTCTTACGAGCAGTGCGCCTAAGCCTGGGCATCTTCTTGCTTAACTGTCATGGTTAGATTAAAATAAAACATATGAGTATAAAACTCAGCAAGTAACTATAAAGCAGTTCTACGATATCAATTTCACAATATACTTTACCGAACTCAGGGCATTCTACTCTTTTTACTCTAGGTGGCAGATTTCCAGCTTTTGGGGTTAAGGAAAGGTTATGAAGGAAAAATATGAGGCTTTCAAGGAACAAGGTTCAACGCAGGACGAAAGCCGACATTCATCTCAAATCATTAAATGATCAGATTAGATCTTTCAGAAAGAGGAAAGCAACTGTATTTCATTATATGGAATCAATCATATGATCAACAGATTAAAAATCAGGGTTCTCGAGCTTTAAGCTTCACAATCAACTCTTTTTCAAAACAATATAAACCATTTTCATTTTCAAGAATCAATTACTGAACAGAAAGTTTTAGTTTCCTTTTAAATCAACAATTAGAACCCTTGATTGGATTACTTTATCTTTCCATTTCATTATAATACGGGTGATCAGCCCGTACCGACCTCCATTCGGTCTTTAAGGTACCAATCGGCATAATTTTAGCCTTAAGTTGTACTAGCCCCGCTAGCCTCTTACCATGACTGGACTAGTCCCACTAGCCTCTTACGTCCCAATCCAGTCCATCAGGAATTCGTTTGGAAAACCTTGAGTTGGAAAAAGATAGGTTTTCTAAAATTCATTTTATCATTACCAAGAATATGAAATCATTCAGACTCTTTCGAGTTTAACTCATTCTTAAGTCAAATTTCAAGAGATCAAAGTTAAGGGAGTGATTCAAGACAAGCAAGGAACAACTCTAAGGATTCTGTATCAAGGATAAAAAGGTACTTAAATCAGTAGGATCAACATCTGTTTAGGGATCAATAGGGTGATCAAGAAATAAGGTATCATTAAATAGGGTTCGCAAAGATAATTGTAGGGTTCAATACAATTCATGGCTTAACAAATAACTTGAACAGAAATGACAGGTTACCAAAGGGTTGAATCAGTAAGCTCATCAATAACAGTTTATCAAGATCAAAAACAGGGTATCTCAAGTCATTAACATGGGTTCATTAATTAGCAATTCCATACTCTACATGGTATGAACAATAACCTCTCTATAACCATTTTCACAAGTAATGAGAGTTACTTGCCTGAATTTGCTTTCCTGAGGGTTGAACTGCTGCCACCTAGTATACCCTTTCCTTTCCTAGCATGAATGCCCTCACGCTCCGAATCTACAATAAAACCAAAATCTTAATCAGTTTCTCAACTCTCGTTCCCGGAACGATCACTCAATACGATAGCTCGATTATACCCTTGACTCGAGTATACGAATATAGCTTATACACATAAGCACATAGCACATCACACGACATATAACTTTACTCTTAACCTTTACACCTTTATATACTCGACCATAGTCTTATAAACATCCTTATCTAATTTCGAAGTCAAATCATACTTTATATTAGTACACATAGCTCTTTATGCTTGAAATTCTTATACGAATAAACAAACGACAAAACTTACAATAACGACCCTAAAGTCATTTTTAAACCAACACGACAACCATAGTTAACACAAATCAATCATCCCATTTCTTTATACTTTAATTCGAACCAAACATAGCAAATCAAGCAAAATCTTACATACAATCCTTAACTAATCTTCATGATCCATTCAAGCACTTAAATTAGAATTTGGCCTTTTTAACTACTAACATATCATTCGGTTTTTCAAGAACAACTAACATGCATTCAATTTTTGATCTCATACATAGCATGCAAGCATCTTTCCATGGTTTAATCCTAAATTCTAATGAATCCAAGCAAGAACAACACACCAATTTAATTCTTCTTCCTTTATCAATAAAAATTCGAACCAAGACGACCTATAATCTCATGTTTACATTCGAATTTCTCTATCCCTAATTCCATTAAACACTCTATTTAACTTATCATTTTCAAACAACCATCAAACAATCATTTTTATAACTATAATCAATCCCTTTTTGATACACCAAAGCCCTATGCGGCTTTTACATCAAATAAACACATGCATGGTCTAATTTAGCTTTAAATTCATATAATCATTCAAATCAAGTCATAATTCATGGACTTATACTTCAACAACTCATTCCTAATAAGCAATTATCAACTTAACTTTTAGAAATCAAAACCCTTTTTGAAATTTAAACAATCCAAGCATGCAAACACCAAAATCAAGTTTTGTGGTATTAGAGTTCAGTTTTTAACATCACAACTCACCACCGGCTCACCGGAGTTCATCAGCGGTGGCTGTGGTTTCTCGGTGGTGCCCCATTTCGGGGTTTCCAACCTTGAAACCTCCGATTTATGCACACACAAGGCACATGCAAGACTCACTTAGCTTTGAAAATCATTTTTCAATCATAAAATCACCTCCTTAAGCACATATTCGATCATATATACATACGTACACACGCATCAAGCATGAACACACACACACACATCGAGCTTGAATGCAAGAAGATATTCACACATGCACACTCCAATAACCACTTATATGTGTTTAACAAGAGATTTTGAGAAGGATTGGTGAGAGTTATCAAAGAAACAAGTAGTATACCAAGAGAGAAAAAGAAGAGCCGAGAGAGAGAGAGAGAGAGAGAGAGAGAGAGAGAGAGAGAGAGAGAGAGAGAGAGAGAGAGAGAGAGAGAGAGAGAGAGAGAGAGAGAGAGAGAGAGAGAGAGTAGCCGAGAGAGAGTGAGAAAGAAAGAGAGAAGAGATAATGGGGTGCTCGGGAAAAAGAAAAGAAAGGGGGGGATGAGTTTATACACAATCAAGGACAAGGGCAATTTAGTATATTACTAATTCCCTTTTATAAATTGATTTTCCTTTCTCTTTTTACTCCCATAGATTATTGGTGGAAAAATAAATATATCTCTCTCAGAAAGTTAGAAATTATAGCGATTGACGATTTTAAAACGTAGATCTCAAAATTAGCTTTCCAACCATTACTCATAATAAGATTTTGAGCGTACGGTTGATTTTATATGATTTTCGTAAGCTCGCCTTAATAACATTTTTCCACATAAAAATCAATTTAAAATGCAATGACCACCAAATAAATCCATTCATCATTTTTAAAAAGTCTCTAGGACTATTATGAAGATAACAAAATAGATCCCATATTTTTATCTTACTCATATAATTTTATAAAAATGCGCGAAGGTTAAATAAACCTTTATTTAAATCAAATAATTCCTTTAAATTCATAAAAATGTCATAGAGCACATAGTCATGCACACAGACAAGCAATCACACATATATCGATCACATAACAACTCAGGTATGATCAGAGAATTTGTCCTTTAATCTTTACCCTTTTCTACACGTACCGGGTCACGTCCAGCCTGACGGCCCGACGCTAAGCGTTTCAATTACGCTTCTCATTAACATTATCGACCGACATGTCACTTAGGACGAAATACTTTATTTAAACATTCATTTCATTCAATCACACATATTTCCATTTTATATTCTTTAACTCCTTATTAGGACGGGTTCCGTTCCACCTGACGGCCCGACAACACAGCTTAACTCCTAAGTTGACTCTTTAAATTGGAACGTTTTTACTTACGCTCCTAGATTCTAATATACAGCAAAGACAATTAATCAACACTTTAACACATAATTATAATCACATCGCATAAAGCATACATTATTGACTTAATTACGTCGCAAAATTTTCAGTCGTCACACTTCGGGTAATATTTTTTACATCTACCTCTTAACAACCATGAGCATTTAGGATTTGCCTCCCCGCATGGTCCGTGCATCATAAATTGTGAGACATCCTTATAAGCAACAGGATCGACATCTTTATCCGGTAATTCAGCACATATCACAGCATCAATGTCTTCTGGAGTTATTAATTTATCTCCATCACGTAGCCATAGGACAATATGAGCATGTGGAAGTCCCCATTTCTGAAACTCTACCGTATACACAACTGGTAATGCAACAAATTGGACTATTAGAGTCATGGACTATCATTTGATAAAGATCAACGAAAGCAAACAATACTGTAACTATCCATGCGATCCCGAAACATGTAAATTTTGAAAACCACTAAAAATTAACCACACAAATTTGTTGCACTTAAATGCTGTAGGATTTGGTTAAATTAAAAAGTCATACATTTCCGTTCCTTAGCTTTGAGAGCCTTAATATGTCTCTTAATTATTACTTTATTAAATTAACTACACATTCAACTCCTTCCAATCCTCAACCACTAACAATCAGGCATGCGCGAAGATACTTATAATGAGTTGAGAGGTTATGTTAAAATTTAGACAGAGGTAAAGTTACAGCGCCAATTTTTAACGGGCATGCAAATGGTGGCCAAATAAAGTATTATGGATTATAACATTTGTTTATAATCCGTAATTAGAGTATTTTGGATTACAATATGTGATGATAATTTCTAAAATTTAGCCCATGGTAGTGGGCATGTGTGTGAAAAAGTGATATAAATCAGTTTGTGTGGAGTCTAGCCATTACAAATTTTAAATTATTAAGAAAAAAAACCTGCCAGGACTTGACCCAATACATTATTCTTTGTGAAATCATCCATCATCACATCAAGCTTTATTTTAAACACCCAGGCTACAATATATGGCCGCACAGAGGCTGTTTGGGAGCCTGCTAGGTCGATAGCACCCTGAATTTCTTCCCACTTTGGGTTGCAAGTGAATGTAATAGATAGGTCTGGGTGCCCATACTCTTTGCAAATAGCTAGTGAATCTTGAAAATTCTGTTGCATATATCTATATACTCCTGTAAAACTTGACGGCAAAATAACACATTTTCCAAGATCTGTGGCGTCGATATAACCGCGTCTAAAGCTATCAACAACATTGTTATACACATCTGATCAAATTACAGATTGATGCGTACAGACCCATTGCAACCTACAACGTTCGACCGAACACCACGCGTCAACTATAAATTGCAGAAGCAGCCGGCCACCGAGTATTAGAGTGCGGCCCTCGCCAGTCCGGTACTTTAACCTAAATGAATAATATTCACGCTGGCTAACTGTAATCTTTCTCTGATCTTCGGAAGTAGATATATTTCGATGCTTTATATTAGTTCCGAAGCCATCTTCTCCAAATAGGAAGATCAAAGGATATTGCAAAGATATGAAACAAGGATGTAAGTCGCTAATGTGCTTCAATCCAAATCTTCTATCCTTGGAAAATATACCCCTATCATTCAAAAGGTCATTATCTACGGCCAGGCCCGCAAACTCATAATCATTTTCAGTTGGTAAATTCTCAAAGCGGCCATCGGTTAGCCTTCGTTCAAACAATCGGAGCCGAACGAGTACATGCTATACATCATTAAATTTATGACGAACCTGTTTAAATATTTCCACTAAAAAATTCTCACAATCGATCATTTCTTGCAATGTTGCAACAATACTTGCATCTACGTCATCTCTATCCTTTGAGAAATTAAGCCGATGATCAATGGCCTCATGAGAATCGTACATGTATAACTGCGCAAATTTGGGCTTGCAGCCATCTGGTGGTATCAAGGAGCCAAAGTTGTGATATATTTTCCCAGAAATGCAAAAGACATAAGGCCCTTTACCTTTATTCACGGAATCATCGATCATGCCTCCAAAAGAACATAAGGCAAACATGTTGTTATAAACACGGCTTTTACTAAAAAAGTGTCGAGACAACCTGCCATTGGATGTCAATAGGGATAATAATTCTGGAGGTGTTTCTCGCAAAAATGGCAGTTGTACCTTCCCTTTTCCACAACAAGTTGAGTAGCCTTTTGGCGCATTGCCCACATGTCTTCCAGTGAACTCAGCAGCCCAAACCATTGCCCCACAACAACCACACGTCTGATCTTGATTACCAAGATCCAGTATCGAATTGCTTTCGACTACAACATAAATTCCAGAGAATTAGTATACATCACCACAAAAGTAAAGAAACAACATAAATCAGGTATGCACCCAGACGTACGCGCACACATATCTAAATTTATAAATCAAATAAATTAGGCAACTAACGGAACGTCCTCTTCTTTAAGGCAATGTTCTGCCGCTGCCGACATGCCCCTGGTTAGTCCAGCAGTTGTACATGTCATAGATCAATCAGGTTACATGAAGCATACCTAGGTATAATCAGGTTACGCCTCACATCCTAACATTATATCCTATTTTTTGTTTCTAGTCATCAAAAAACCTGATTTATTTCCTTAAGGTAGTTGATTCTAATTATCCAATATTACTCACGATCCATAAATCTGCCTTTCCTTAGAAAGCTATTTTATAGGAAAATATTAAATGCCCCTTTATTTTTAAAGAGCTTA
Source organism: Apium graveolens (assembly GCF_009905375.1). NCBI lineage: Eukaryota > Viridiplantae > Streptophyta > Magnoliopsida > Apiales > Apiaceae > Apium > Apium graveolens. The sequence continues at coordinate 230,657,503 of NC_133651.1, read as the reverse complement.
ATGTATAACATTCTTCAAATTAGATGCGTAAGAAGAATATACATGTGGGATTTGGCCCCCCATGCTCGAAGTTCCAGGGTTCTCATTGGGCGATTTATTTTTGTTAAATTTTAATCCACAGTAGGGTTTTCATTGTTGCTTTCTGGCAAGTCACCTGGCCAAACCCAAAGCAGCTTAAGAAGCAAATATTGCTTACTTGCTATAGCAAAAAAGTAAGAGATAGGACAACAGGGCTCATACTTTCCACGGGTGAGGCGCATGGAAAATACTATGTATTGGTTACCTGCACCGCGCTCATCCGTTGAGGAACCCTCTCCCTCGAGCCTGCATCGCTGATCATCTAACATGGTAAAAGGTACTAAGTATCAGATATTTAAAAAAAAGTTGAACATAAATACAATTATACCTCCCAGAGGATATACCTTACAAGTTTCGACGAGAATTTTTACAGAGCCGCTTCAACACTTTCCGTTCCTCCACCATTTTCCTGGTCAGGAAAAGCTTAGGCCGCCCCCTTTTCCGCGTCTGCTCCATTGAAGAAATGCACTACTAAGTGTAACCTAAAATAGCATGATGCAACAGCCTGAATCAGTGATCTATTATAGCAACAATATAATGCTTTCCACCAAATACATTCCCAAGCCTCGCCCCTCTGAAATTTTATGCAAACTGAAAAAATAAGATAACTGACGTGCCATAAATCTTCATTTTTTTTGTTAGGCTGATGATCCCGTGCTAATCCACGTATATTTAGTATTAGAAGACTACATGCATCAGATACAATTACCAAAATCACCAACCGCAACACCTGGCTTTGATGAAACAATATCTAACTCAATAATAATGCAATACATTTGATATCCTCATATTATAATATGAAACACAAAATTTAAGAGTTCAACTAAAAGTAATCATAACAAAAGATCATATTTGGCATCATGAAACTTGTCTATCATAACTTTCTATGGAGTTTCCTATTTGAGCTTTCCAACATCATAGTCATTGTTCATTGTGCATTTTCTATGTGAAGTCAAATTAGACTCATCTAGATTGTTGCATCAAGGTCCATGATACAAAGTGTGATTCAATATTGTTCCAGTAATAATATTTATTTATTTGATTGTGCTGCTGAAAGTTGTTTTAGCAAAAAACATGGCCTGACATAGGCTTCATTATCGGCTAAGTTAATAAATTTGTTATGCCCTAAATTTGAATCCAGAACATAAATTATAATACAGTTTAAATCAAAAAATATTTTACATCTTCTGCTTTCAAGAAGGCCTTCTTGGACAATAAAATCGGAACGTGAGAAGTATTATATTTGAGGTTAAGGAGAAATGCTGATAACAAACCTATATGCAAACATCTTGCACATTCATGTTCCATTATAATATATTTCATCATAAATATGCATGTTTATACATAACTTCATTACAAAATAAAAATAAAATTAATAATAATAATAATAATAATAATAATAATAACAACAACAACAACAACAACAATAATAATAATAATAATAATAACAATAGCAGCAGTAGTAGTAGTAATAATAATAATAATACACAATAATAATATACAAAAATAATATATAATATTTTGCTTACAAAAATATTTACAAAATTGTAGTATTTTTAAATGTCAAAGTAATCTTTATTACTAAAGACCAAAAGTTTGATGATCAATATTTAATCATTTTCATAAGATTACTACTTTTTATCCATATAGAATTATTATTACGGGTGTTGCCCCAAAAAAATGACATAAAAAATTCACAAATAGTTTATTTATGTGTGGTATTAATCAGAATATAATATTAATAAAATTTGATTAGAATTATTTCACATTCAAGCTCTGCCGCTCTGCCAGACATTTTATGCTCCCACACTTTCATGGTCTTCCGGATAATAAAATTAAACGGCTATGGAGGATTGCTAAAAGAAAAAAAACATGGCAAGAGATTTTGCAATGAAGCACCTATGCTCTATCTTTCCTTGTATATCAAAGACCTGACCAGGTTGGACTGAGACATGTAGTACTTTGAAAGGAGTACCCCCACTTAAGCTGTGATGGAATGCAGCAATATCGCTTCCAGGATAAAACAACAATAGATCAATCTGGCCACAGAACCAACAATGATCAACGGCGACTCGCACCTCAGTTTGCCCAAAAAACCTATGCAACTCATATATGTTTGCGAGGTAGGCACCGAGACTTGTGTCATTTTTATCTCAAGTGTACCTCTCAATATATAGGCATCTCAAGTTACTCTTCTTCTATTTTACTCGATGTGGTACACCAAGTAACAAAATAGAAAAAGTAAACAAAATGGGTTTTCCTTATTATTTATATTATATCCAGATTACTTAATATTAATATTATAAAATATATTCAGAGTATGATTAAAATAATCCTTACTCAATATATTTTATATTAATAATTAAATAATCAATATAAATAATTAAACTTGTAATAGAAAAGAAAAATATAAGAGTTCCCACTAGCACTAGGCCACAAAAGCATTCCACTTATGCTAGTAGTTGTAAACAACACTAACACAAGATGCTATATAAACTCAATATCTTTCTTTTATAATACCAATGTGGGACAAAATCCCCATAACCCATTTCAAACAAGCAACATTGTCTCAATATATTCATGGATTCCACTAAAAAAATATCTTAGATCCAAATATGAAAGTTTAAGTCCTCATGTCAAGGAACAACCTCCAAGTGTTAGTTTCCGGAAATCATATCAAGAACATATATAAAATATGCCTCAAACTTTCCATTTTCTAACAATCCCCCACAAATCCATAATTAAATTGCATACCAGATTTTATCATGACTTGCTTTTCAGAGTCGGTACCCTCCCGGGTTTGAACCCTCCTAAGTCCTCTACTTCGATGGCTTCCGGATATAGATGGAATATTTCACCTTGAATCTTTATCCGTTGGGTGTAACCACACTCCATAGACGACGACAAGTCAAAGGCTATGGTGCCAATCTACGGCTTTGAGACGTTAATGGTCATGTCTCGATCCTGTTCGTCGAATGTTTCGAGGAATAACCTTTTCCTCTAATTGCGACCACACAATTACATTCGCTTAGCTGGGCATCTCCAATTTATAGGGAATAGACTCAGATACATAAGTATCTAAATGTATATGGTAGAGGTACTACCAATTCATCCTTACAACTTGTAATTACCACATTGAATACACTTCGAGGGATCTCCTCTCAGGTGTATTGGGTTCCCGCTGTTGATGAATTATGATGGGTTACCAGTCTCATCCCCAACCTCGATTTAAGGACTATAGCATGCTCAATCCCTTTAGTCAGCGGATCGGCTATATTATCCTGAGTTCCTATGAACTCTATAGCAATAATCCTATCAGACAAAAGACCCCTTATAGACTTTAGTCTAACTTGGATGTGTCTCTTTGTTTTAGCATTATACTTTACACTTCTGACTTTGTCGATAGTTGTACGGCTATCACAATCAACAGAAATGGCAGGAAGCGGCTTTCTTACTATAGGTAACATACTCATGAGTCCATGTAACCATTCAGCCTCCGTCCCCGTGGCATCAAGTGCACACAACTCAGCCTCAAAAGCAGACCGAGTAATCAAAGTCTGTCTAGAAGACTTTCAGGACACTGCTCCACCCGCAAGGGTAAACACATATCCAATCACACCATTGAAACTAGATTTCTTAGCTATCCAACTTGCATCACTGTACCCCTTGAGTACCCCCGGAAATCTCCGGTAATGCAAGCCAAGGGAAATAGTTCCCTTCAGATATCTAAGAACTCTATCCAGTGCCTCCCAATGAGTCTTATTTGGACAGCTTGTATATCTAGCCAACTTAGACACAGAATAAGAAATATCTGGCCTAGTCACATTAGCAAGATATTGCAAACTCCCAATAATCTAAGAATACCTTAACTGAGACACAAGAACTCCTGAACTATTCTTGACTAAGGCAACTTTTGAATCATATGGTGTACTAGCGATTCTACAATTTGAATAACCATACTTCTCAAGTATAGATTTCTCTATATAATGAGACTGTGACAAAGTTATTCCATCAGTTGAATGAGTCAACTTGATCCCAAGAATCACACTAGCTTCACCCATATCCTTCATCTCAAAGTGCATCTTCAAGAAACTCTTTATCTCGTTAATAATCTCAATATTGGTTCCAAACAACAAGATATCATCTACATACAAGCACACGATTACACAATCATTACCTCTAACCTTATAGTAGACACACTTGTCACTTTCATTAACTAAAAAATTCGAAGCCTAAAACAGTTTCATCAAACTTTTTATGCCAGTCTATAGGTGCTTGTTTAAGGCCATAGATGGACTTGACTAGTCTACATACTTTCCTCTCATTACCAGAAGCAACAAATCCCTCAGGTTGATCCATATAAATCTCTTCTTCAAGGTCACCATGAAGAAAAGCTGTCTTTATATCCATTTGATGGATGATAAGACCATGTACAGAAGCCAATGCAATAAGCATTCTGATTGTTGTCATTCGGGCAACTGGAGAATATGTATCAAAATAATCAATGCCTTCCCTTTGCCTAAAGCCCTTAGCAACTAGCCTAGCCTTGTACTTATTTATTGAGCCATCAGGGTTTAGCTTCCTCTTGAAGATCCATTTACATCCAATAGTAGAACACCCTGGAGGGAGATCAACTAACTCCCATATTCCGTTTGAAACAATTGAGTCAATTTCACTCTTTACAGCGCATTTCCAATGCATTGACTCCGAAGAATCTTTGGCTTGACGGAAAGTTAAAGGCTCATCCTCGACATTGTAAGTGATAAAGTCACTTCCAAAGTCCTTGACTACCTTTGCACGCTTACTCCTTCTAGGTTCCTCTACTTTGTTACGAGTAGAGCTACTACCAGGATCCACCCCCACATTTGTCATCTTTTCCACATGATCAGGAATAGAACTTGATGTGTGAGTGGGATCATCCTCAGAACTACCCAAAGATATAGCAGTCTTCATTGGGAATACTTCCTCAAAGAAAGTTGCATCACGAAACTCAACTATCGTATTCGCCACAATACCATCTATGTCAGATTTTAATACTAAAATCTCATAGCAGTTGTGGTTTCAAGATAGCCCAGAAAGATAGAATCAATAGTTTTCGGACCCAGTTTCTTTCTCTTGTGTTCAAGGAAAAGCATATTAGCAAGGCACCCTCACACACGAAGATAACTCAAACTTGTCCTACGCTTTCTCCATAATTCATATGGTGTCTTGTCCATATGTTTCAGAGGGACTCTATTCAGAATATGGCAAGCCGTATTCAGAGCCTCTCCCCACATGTACTTAGGCAACCCAGAATTAATTAGCATATTGTGAATCATGTCTTTAAAAGTTCTGTTCTTTCGTTCTGCCACCCATTAGACTCAGGTGTGTATGGTGGAGTAACCTCATGAACTATACCATTGTTTGCGCAAAATTCATTAAACAAGGTACTCGTCTACTCACCACCTCTATCAGACCTCAAACGTTTAAGTACTTTGCCAATTTGTGTTTCAGCTTCATTTTTATACATAATGAATTTATCTAGTGCTTCATTCTTATGTTTAACCAAATAAAAATAACAATATCTACTACAATCATCTATAAAGGTAATGAAATATCTACAGTGATCCTTGGTCAACACACCACCAAATTCACATATGTCTGAGTGCACTAAATCTAACAAGTCTGAATCCCTAACAACATTATGAAAAGGTTTCCTTGTTTGTTTAGCAGTTACACACACTCGACACTTAGATTTCTTATCAATGGCGTACTTTGGAATCAACTCTAAATTCATCATATTCTTGTTATTAAACTTGTAATAGAAAAGAAAAATATAAGAGTTCCCACTAGCACTAGGCCACACAAGCATTCCACTTATGCTAGTAGTTGTAAACAACACTAACACAAGATGCTATATAAACTCAATATCTTTCTTTTACAATACCAATGTGGGACAAAATCCCCATAACCCATTTCAAACAAGCTACTTTGTCTCAATATATTCATGGATTCCACTAAGAAAATATCTTAGATCCAAATATGAAAGTTTAAGTCCTCATATCAAGGAACAACCTCCAAGTGTTAGTTTCCGGAAATCATATCAAGAACATATATAAAATATGCCTCAAACTTTTCATTTTCTAACAATCCCCCATAAATCCATAATTAAATTGCATACCAGATTTTATCATGACTTGCTTTTCAGAGTCGGTACCTTCCCGGGTTTGAACCCTCCTAAGTCCTCTATTTCGATGGCTACCGGGTACAGATGGAATGTTTCACCTTGAATCTTTATCCGTTGGGTGTAACCACACTCCATAGACGACGACAAGTCAAAGGCTATGGTGCCAATCTACGGCTTTGAGACGTTAATGGTCATGTCTCGATCCTGTTCGTCGAATGTTTCGAGGAATAACCCTTTCCTCTAATTGCGACCACACAATTACATTCGCTTAGCTGGGCATCTCCAAAGATGTACCGCTATCATCTCGTCAAACGACTTGACCCCATTCAGAGTTCAAATAACTCTTGCTAACTAGCAGTTCAAGTACCTCTTAAGGTTTTATAGGGGATAGACTCAGATACATAAGTATCTAAATATATATGGTAGAGGTACTACTAATTCATCCTTACAACTTGTTTTTACCACATTGAATACACTTCGAGGGATCTCCTCTCAGGTGTATTGGGTTCCCGCTGTTGATGAATTATGATGGGTTACCAGTCCCATCCCCAACCTCGACTTAAGGACTATAGCATGCTCAATCCCTTTAGTCAGCGGATTAGCTATATTATCCTGAGTTCCTATGAACTCTATAGCAACAATCCTATCAGACACAAGACCCCTTATAGACTTTAGTCTAACTTGGATGTGTCTCTTTGTTTTAGCATTATACTTTACACTTCTGACTTTGTCGATAGTTGTACGGCTATCACAATGAACAGAAATGGCAGGAAGCGGCTTGCTTACTACAGGTAACATACTCACGAGTCCATGTAACCATTCAGCCTCCGTTCCCGTGGCATCAAGTGCACACAACTCAGCCTCAAAAGTAGACCGAGTAATCAAAGTCTGTCTAGAAGACTTTCAGGACACTGCTCCACCTGCAAGGGTAAACACATATCCAGTCACTCCATTGGAACCAGATTTCTTAGCTATCCAACTTGTATCACTGTACCCCTCGAGTACCCCCGGAAATCTCCGGTAATGCAAGCCAAGGGAAATAGTTCCCTTCAGATATCTAAGAACTCTATCCAATGCCTCCCAATGAGTCTTGTTTGGACAGCTTGTATATCTAGCCAACTTAGGCACACAATAAGAAATATCTGGCCTAGTCACATTAGCAAGATATTGCAAACTCCCAATAATCTGATAATACCTTAACTGAGACACAGGAACTCCTGCACTATTCTTGACTAAGGCAACTTTGGAATTATATGGTGTACTAGCGATTCTACAATTTGAATAACCATACTTCTCAAGTATAGATTTCTCTATATAATGAGACTGTGACAAAGTTATTCAATCAGTTGACTGAGTCAACTTGATCCCAAGAATCACACTAGCTTCACCTATATCCTTCATCTCAAAGTGCATCTTCAAGAAACTCTTTGTCTCGTTAATAATCTCAATATTGGTTCCAAACAACAAGATATCATCTACATACAAACACACGATCACACAATCACACAATCATCACCTCTAACCTTATAGTAGACACACTTGTCACTTTCATTAACTAAAAAATTCGAAGTCTAAAACATTTTCATCAAACTTTTTATGCCAGTCTATAGATGCTTGTTTAAGGCCATAGATGGACTTGACTAGTCTACATACTTTCCTCTCATTACCAGAAGCAACAAATCCCTCAGGCTGATCCATATAAATCTTTTCTTCAAGGTCACCATGAAGAAAAGCTGTCTTTACATCCATTTGATGGATGATAAGACCATGTACAGAAGCCAATGCAATAAGCATTCTGATTGTTGTCATTCGGGCAACTGGAGAATATGTATCGAAATAATCAATACCTTCCCTTTGCCTAAATCCCTTAGCAACTAGCCTAGCCTTATACTTATTTATTGAGCCATCAGGGTTTAGCTTCCTCTTGAAGATCCATTTACATCCAATAGTAGAACACCCTGGAGGGAGATCAACTAACTCGCATGTTCCGTTTGAAACAATTGAGTCAATTTCACTCTTTACAACGCCTTTCCAATGCCATGACTCCGAAGAATCCTTGGCTTGATGGAAAGTTAAAGGCTCATCCTCGACATTGTAAGTGATAAAGTCACTTCCAAATTCCTTGACTACATTTACATGCTTACTCCTTCTAGGTTCCTCTACTTTGTTAGGAGTAGAGCTACTACCAGGATCCACCCCCACATTTGTCATCTTTTCCACATGATCAGGAATAGAACTTGATGTGTGAGTGGGATCATCCTCAGAACTACCCAAAGATATACCAGTCTTCATTGGGAATACTTCCTCGAAGAGAGTTGCATCTCGAAACTCAACTATCATATTCGCCACAATACCATCTATGTCAGATTTTAATACTAAAAATCTCATAGCAGTTGTGGTTTCAAGATTGCCCAGAAAGATACAATCAACAGTTTTCGGACCCAGTTTCTTTCTCTTTTGTTCAGGGAAAAGCACCTTAGCAAGGCACCCCCACACACGAAGATAACTCAAACTTGTCCTACGCTTTTTCCATAATTCATATGGTGTCTTGTCCATATGTTTCAGAGGGACACTATTCAGAATATGGCAAGCCGTATTCAGAGCCTCTCCCCACATGTACTTAGGCAACCCAGAATTAATTAGCTTACTGTTAATCATGTCTTTAAAAGTTCTGTTCTTTCGTTTTGCCACCCATTAGACTCAGGTGTGTATGGTGGAGTAACCTCATGAAACCATTGCTTGTGCAAAATTCATTAAACGAGGTACTCGTATACTCACCACCTCTATCTGACCGCAGACGTTTAAGTACTTTGCCAGTTTGTGTTTCAGCTTCATTTTTATACATAATGAATTTATCTAGTGCTTCATCCTTATGTTTAAGCAAATAAACATAACAATAACTACTACAATCATCTATAAAGGTAATGAAATATGTACAGTGATCCTTAGTCAACACACCACCAAATTCACATATGTCTGAGTGCACTAAATCTAACAAGTCTGAATCCCTAACAACATTATGAAAAGGTTTCCTTGTTTGTCTAGCAGTTACACACACTTGACACTTAGATTTCTTATCAATGGCGTACTTTGGAATCAACTCTAAATTCATCATATTCTTTAGAGCACCAAAACTACTTGGATCAGCAGGGGAAAAAATAGGCAAACACCAGCAAACACCAGAAAACTTACTCCATCATAAGGATCAATAACATACACCAGAAAACTTACTCCATCATAAGGATCAATAACATTTTAAAAATTTATACATACAGTTGTATAAAGAAGAGGAGAGAGGTGGAGTCTCATAAGAACTAATACGACTATAATGCACAAGTTTGCACCTACTCTGATGCAGTTTAAAATAAGTCTGATGCAAACTTTCTATAAGTAAGCTATAATATTTCCTGTAATATCAGCTTATTAAGATTCACTTAAGATTTGAAGCACAGTGCAACACACCAAATAGTGCTCTAAAATAGCATCCTGTAAATATTAAAGGCATGCAGAACTAATATGCAATTCAAGTAGCTCAAACACAATAGTGTTAACTACTTATCTTCAACAGAAACACCCCCACCACCAAAGACAGGCAAAAGAACAGATCATATTTCAAATACCAACTTTCATTCATATCTACACATACCATCGCAGTAGCATAGAAAATCAAACTTTTTAAAAAATAAATTGTTCACTTGAGGGTTATTAAGTATATTATAATATTAATTTTGTTATCTGATATTTAGAGGCAGGGTAGTGACTGGCTCCTCAGGAAATTCTTTCACATTGCCCTGGAGCAACCCCTTTGTAAATTTGCTATGCTTAGAACTGTAAGTGCAGCAATGCTACTAGTAGTTCACTAAATTTACAGTAACACATTGCGGCCTGTGAGCTCACCCAGATCGAGTTTGAAGACAACCAACCCAAGTCCTAGATTTTTTAACAAAGCCTTGCTTTTATCTACAGGCAAAATTGTTCATTTATTTAAGGAATCCATTTACGATGGAAGTATACATAGTTGAATATTAAAATTTTACATTTATAACCGTCTGGGTATCCAGACATTTTGTTCTAAAGTATCAGTAGATCGGGTTTGAAGACAACCAACCGCTTTACAAAGAACACAGTGTAGGCGATAAAAAGTATAGCCAGAATTTAGGGCATACCCACAGAAAACACAATTACGTGAATCAACAACATAATTACCTGCAACAACACAAAATTCATGCTTGAATTCATATCCATACATTACATATATCACACTAATATATGCATATATGCACACAAATACGCCAAGGCAAGCAAGCAAAAAAAATTGGGCTTTAGCTCCTAAAAATTGGAGAAGTCAAATTACCAACTTACTATGCAGCGCCCACAATTAAGCCCTTACTCGATTCACCGCGCAAGAATAGAAAAGAACACACCCAAGCTGATACTGAATTGCAATTTCACATATGATGGTCTAACCCTGTTGTTCCCGATAAGCTATTCGTGTACCACTGTAATAGACCCCGACTAATGTAAGTGAGTGGATGGTATTTTTGTTATTCCAGGCTATTCAAGGGAAAATCAGTCTTTTCACAGGGGTTTTTTGGAAATTTTTACCCTTCTTGTTCTGCTTTAATAGATAGTAAGAGAAAAGAAGATTTACACTATTAAGTGAAGCACGAATTAATTGTACATAATATATCTAAATTTCAAATATATATATAATTAGTAAATAATAAAGTTAAATCATGTTCCATAAATATATGTTCCATAAATATAAGATGGGGCAAATAATATTAAGTGAAGTAGCAATCCTAGTTTTTCTTTCATTGCTATGTGCAGCAACAACCTTTCCGTGCATAAGACACTATGTCCTGCCACAACAATTGATAGCGCTTCCTGACCTTCATGAGACTCTATAGCATCTTTGTTAAAATATATACCAGTTAAGAATCTTCCTGTCCTGTCCTCATGCTTAAGCAGCTTGTTCTTCATATAAATTGCTTCTGCTTCGGCTGCTGCGGCTAGCGTCCTATCAACTACAATGTCAGGTTAGCGACGCAATGGAGACGTGAAATGAGTATAGAGGGGCACAGCCAAAGAATAGTGACCCCAATCATAGTCGAAATCTTCTAAATTTTCTTCCTTATAAATTCAGTGTATAATCAGTTGTGTGTGTAGGAAATTTTCTCCCTTACGAATTCTTTGTATAATTGATAATTGGACTTAATTACAAACTGAAATTTTATGATATACACATATGTATATTTGAATGCCTAAATGGATTAATTAAAATGAAGATGTGAATACCTGCATTCTGATTTCTACATGACAGATTTTATGTTTTAAGAAGTGAAGCATGCTTATATGATTATAGCCATGAATCTGTTAGGCTCTGTACTTGAGTTCTGCTATGAAGTGTGCAATCATGATATATCTATGTAATCTGAGGTCCTTAATGAATGAAATGTAGATAAGAAACATAAGTTATGTTAATATAGTAATAAGTGAGCTATTGTCTATGGGCACGTAAACTAACGCTATGCGCAATAATGAGCTTAATATATATATCACAATTAACAAGAACAGGCAATAAACTAAATAACGGAACAAAACACGAAGGCAAATAACAAGATAAATCAGTCAGTGAATTGACAGAGATAGGATAGAATACTTAGCTCTAACAGAAACTTTAACAAATTTGAAAGAACTATTAACAGCTGAGGCGCCTAATTTTCGATAAGTCTAGACTGTTCTTGAAGAGATTATTACTAGGGCTGTCAAAAATATTCGAAAAATCCGATATTCGTCCGAAAAATCCGCATTCGTATCCGAAATAAAGCGGATATTATCCGTATCTGACACAAAGTGGATATTATCCATATTCGAATCTGATGATTGCGGATACGGATACGGATATAGGCATATTCGTATTCGAAAATATCTGAATCCGAATAAATATATTTTATATTTAAATAATTAAATAATTTAAAAATATATTATATTAAATTTATAGTGTGTTTATGTGTATACACACACACATATATATTAAATATTATGTTTATACAATTTTATAGACATGTAGAAAAAAATCATTTGAGTTCAACAATTTAAAGATAACGATTATATTGAAAAGAAAAATGAAATTAATTTTAAAAAATTAAAATATAATTAAATCATTTATCACTTATTTTAATTTTTAAAAATGAATTTTTATTTTTAACTAGATTTTTTTCAATTTTTTTAATTTTTAATATAAAATAAAGAAAATCTGATTGAAAATCGGATCCGGATATTATCCGTATCCGGATAGTATCCGTCGGATCCGGATTCGGATATTATTCTTTAAATATTTCCGGATTCGGATACGGATACGGATACGGATTTTCGGATTCGAATCCGGATCCGGATCCGGATATAGGCAGATTCGTATCCGAATTGTCCGTTTGACAGCCCTAATTATTACCCCACTTATGCTGTGTTGGGTTGCAATAATATCACTTTCAGGATACAACAGCTTAGAATACTTCGTCCAGAGATATGTAGCACTCAACAACGACCCGTAACTCAATTCGCCCAGAAAATCTATGCTATGATCTGTATATTATGGAGGAGAGAAAAAGAGAGAGATGTAGCAGTTAGGGTAACAGTATTATGTGATTGACGTATATCTCTTCCCAATGTTTTAGTCTGCATGTTATACAAAATAAAAACGTAACTAAAGATACACATTAATTAAAATAAATATTCTGACTTAATATCCATTTAATAGAATATTTCCAGAACCAGAGACGTAACGGTCAGTATCAGGATTTGTTAAGTCCTGATACAGCCAGCCCATCAGTATTTGCACTCAGCAAATCCTGATCCAGTCATCGGGATTTATCTGCTTCAGCAAATCCTGATCCTGGCGCGTCAGGATCTGACAGCTCAGCCAGCAAATCCTGATCCAGGCTGATCAATATTTATTCCAGCAAATCAGAGTTTGTAATTTCTGATCAGCAAATACTGATATTTCCTATTACACAGATTCAATATTTATATTAAAACAATATAATAAGTCAGTAAATATTTTAATTAAAGAAGCAATAAAATTCCTCGCCCAGGTCACCTCGCGTACGCGAGACGCCGAGACATTCGCCCAAATCGCTCTTCGACTCGAGTCGTGCCGTGGCTTGGCGTGGCGTGGCGAGGCGGCGACGCATGTGTGTGCGCGCACGAGGCACACAATAACACCATGCACGCTGACATGCCTTAGTAGTTTGTATACTACACTTGCACATGGTACTATATAAAGCACTACACCACTTTTTACTTAAGCAATGTGGGACAAAACCCACATAACCCGTTTCAAGCTACCAACTTCACCTCAATTTCTATATAGATTACACTAAGAAAATGACTTAGATCCAAACATAAAAGTCTCCAACAATTAGTTTTAGGAAATTACATCAAGAACATGTCTAAAACATGTCTCAAACTTTCAATTTTCTAACAATCTCCCACAAGTCCATACAGAAATGCATATCAAATTTTATCATGACTTTCTTTTCAGAGTCGGTACTCTTCCGAGTTTGAACCCTCCTAAGTCCCCTACTTCGATGATTACCAGATATAGATGGACTGTTTTACCTTGAATCTCTATCCATTTGGTGTATTTAAACTCCATAGACGATGACAAGTCAAAAAGCTATGGTGCAGATATACGGCTTTGAGACGTTATAGTCGTATCTCGATCCTGTTCATCGAATACTTCAAGGAATAACCCTTTCCTCTAACTGCGACCTCACAATTACATTCACTTAGCTGGGCATCTCCAAAGATGCACTTCCAACATCTCGTCTTAGGACCCCATTCAGAGTTTATAAATCCTGACACAGTTTTTGGTCCATTAGGATTTACCAAATTCTGATCCAAAACTATTTCCATCAGAGTTTATTAAAACTCTTGCTAACTAGCAGTTTAAGTACCTCTTAAGGTTTACAGGGGATAGACTCAGATATATAAGTATCTAAATATATATGGTAGAGGTACTACCAATTCATCCTTATAATTTGTTATTACCACATTGAATATACTTCGAGGGATCTCCACTCAGATGTATTGGCTTTCCACTGTTGATGAATCATGATGGGTTACTAGTCCCATCCCCAACCTCGACTTAAGGATTACAGCATGCTCAAGCCCCTTAGTCAGCGAATCAACTATATTATCTTGAGTTCCGATGAACTCTAAAGCAGTAACCCTATCAGACACAAGACCCCTTATAGACTTCAGTCTAACTTGGATGTGTCACTTTGTCTTAGTATTATACTTCATACTTCTGATGTTGTCGATAGTTGTACGGCTATCACAATTAACAGAAATGGCAGGAAGTGGCTTGCTTACTACAGGTAACATAGACATAATCCCATGTAGCCATTCAGCCTCCATCCCCATGGCATCAAGTGCACACAACTCAGCCTCAAAGGTAGACCGAGTATCCAAAGTCTTTCTAGAAGACTTCCAGGACACTGCTCCACCCGCAAGGGTAAACACATATCCAGTCACTCCATTGGAACCAGATTTCTTAGTTATCCAACTTGCATCACTATACCCTTCGAGTACTCCCGAAAATCTCCGGTAATGCAAGCCAAGAGAAATAGTTCCCTTGAGATATCTAAGAACTCTATCCAATGCCTCCCAATGAGTCTTGTTTGGAAAGCTTGTATATCTAGCTAACTTAGACACAAAATATGAAATATCTTGTCCAGTCACATTAGCAAGATATTGCAAACTCCCAATAAGCTGAGAATACCTTAACTGAGACACAAGAACTCCTGAACTATTCTTGACTATGGCAACTTTTGAATTATATGGTGTACTAGCGATTCTATAATTTGAATAACTGTACTTCTTAAGTATAGATATCTCTATATAATGAGACTGTGACAATGTTATTCCATCAGTTCAATGTGTCAACTCGATCCCAAGAATCATACCAGCCTAACCCATATCCTTCATTTCAAAGTGCCTCTTCAAGAAACTATGTGTCTCGTTAATAATCTCAATATTGGTTCCAAACAACAGAATATCATCTACATACAAGCACACAATCATTACCTCTAACCTTATAGTATACACACGTGTCACTATCATTAACTAAAAACTCGAAGTCTAAAAGAGTTTCATCAAACTTTTTATGCTAGTCTATACGTGCTTGTTTAAGGCCATAGATGGACTTGACTAGTCTACAAACTTTCCTCTTATTACCAGAAGCAACAAATCCCTCAGGCTGATCCATATAAATCTCTTTTTCAAGGTCACCATGAAGAAAAGTTATCTTTACATCCATTTGATGGATGATAAGACCATGTACGGAAGCCAATGCAATAAGCATTCTGATTGTTATCATTCAGGCAATAGGAGAGTATGTATCAAAATAGTCAATGCCTTCCCTTTGCCTAAAGCCCTTAGCAACTAATCTAGCCTCGTACTTATCTATTGATCCATCAGGGTTTAGCTTCCTCTTAAAGATCCATTTACATCAAATAGTAAAACACCCAGGATGGAAATCAACTAACTCCCATGTTCCATTAGAAATAATAGAGTCAATTTCACTCTTCACAACTCATTTCCAATGCCTTGACTCCAAAGAATCCATGACTTGACGAAAAGTTAAAGGGTCATCCTCGACATTGTAACTGATAAAATCACTTCCAAAGTTCTTGACTACCTTTGCACGCTTACTCCTTCTAGGTTCCTCTACTTCATAAGGAGTAAAGCTACTACTAGGATCCACCCCCATATTTGTCATCTTTTTTACATGATCAGGAATAAAACTCGATGTGTGAGTGGGATCATCCTCAGAATTTTCCAAAGATATACCAGTCTTCATAGGGAACACTTCCTAAAAGAAAGTTGCATTACGAAACTCAACTATCGTATTCACCACAATACCATCTATGTCGGATTTTAATACTAAAAATCTCATAGCAGTAGTGGTTTTAAGATAGCCCAGAAAGATACAATCAATAGTTTTCAAACCTAGTTTATTTCTCTTGTGTTCAGGGACAAGCACCTTAGCAAGGCACCCCCACATACGAAGATAACTCAAACTTGTATTACGCTTTATCCATAATTCATAAGGTGTTTTGTCCATATGTTTCAGAGGGACTCTATTCAGAATATGGAAAGCCGTATTTTTAGCCTCTCCCCACATGTACTTAAGCAACCCAGAATTAATCAGCATACTATTAATCATGTCTTTAAAAGTTCCGTTCTTTCGCTCTGCCACCCCATTAGACTCGGGTGTGTATGGTGTAGTAACCTCATGAACTATACCACTGCTTGCGCAAATTTCATTAAACAAGGTACTCGTATACTCACCACCTCTATCAGATCTCAAACGTTTAAGTACTTTGCCAGTTTGTGTTTCAACTTCATTTTTATACATAATGAATTTATCTAGTGCTTCATTCTTATGTTTAAGCAAATAAACATAACAATATCCACTACAATCATCTATAAAAGTAATGAAATATCTACAGTGATTCTTAGTCAACATACCACCAAATTCACATATGTCCGAGTGAACTAAATCTAACAAGTCTGAATCCCTAACAATATTATGAAAAGGTTTTCTTGTTTGTTTAGCAGATACACACACTTGACACTTAGATTTCTTATCAATGGAATGCTTTGGAATCAACTCTAAATTCATCATGTTCTTTAGAGCACCAAAATTTAAATATCCAAGTCGTAAGTGCCACAAATTAGATGATTCTACACAATTAACAGAAGGTGCAAAACTATCATTAATAAAATCACCCAAAACTGGTTCAGCTTTTATTAAAAACAATCCATCAGAGAAGTAACCCTTTCCAAAAAATGTACCAGTATGAGTAATAACTACTTTATTACACTTCAAAGAAAGTTCAAAGTCGTTCTTAACTAAACAACTTCCACTTATTATATTTCTACGAATGGAGGGAACATGATGCATTCTAGTGAGAGAGAGAATCCGCCCAGAAGCAAACTTCAGTTCCACGTTTCCTATTCCAAGCACTTGTGTAGCACTAGCATTCCCCATCATCACTATCACTCCATTTGATAAGATACAAATAAACTAATATTAGCATAAATATGCACATTAGCTCCAGTATCAATCAACCACTCATGTGACATATAAGTGGAAAGTAGTACGGGGTTGTAAGTAACATACCCGTTATCGGTTCCAGAGACAATGACCTCACCAACGACCATGTTAGCTATAGGCCCACTCGTGGTTCCAAGTCCAAGCACAGTATTTGCTTGAGCTACCACTCCAGCTTTCTTAGGTTTCTTACTAGGATAGTCCTTGCTCCAATGACCAACCTTTCCACAAGACCAATATGGTTTATTTTCCTTTGGTTTTTAAGCTTTGTTCTTGTCAGGTTTAGTGTTAACCTTCTTAGTGACTAACTTCTTTTCGGTCCTACAATCACTACATTCACCTTCGAGCTCCCATGTTCAGCAGGCATCACATGTCCTTTTTTGGACTTATGCTGCTCTTGCACAGAGACGTCCAATATCAAGTTAGTCCATGTGATCTCTTCTTTATGTCTTTTCAGGGAGAGAGCAAACTCTTCCCAAGACTTAGGGAGCTTTTCAATCACAGACATAACTTGAAACTTCTCAGTCAAGACCATAATGGACTCACCCAAAGCATGAATCAACATCCCAAACTCATGAACCTGTTCAGTCATGGATTTTTCATCAACCAACTTGAAGTCAAGAAACCTAGCCACATAATACTTCTCAAGTCCTTGAGAATCAGTATTATGGGTTTGGTCCAGCTTATCACATAAGACCTTAGTAGTATAGGCATCAGATGAATACACATCGAATAAGATGTTCGTCAAGGCTGCCGAAATGGCTGCCCTAGCCACCCCATCCTTCTCAGCCCATAAAGTATAAGACTTAACAGATTCAGCCTTCTCTTGATCCAACACAGGAGGATTATATTGCACCACTGGCCATATACCGTTAACCGTTAACCAGAGCTTCATATTTTTCTGCCAACGAGAGAAAGAAGCTTCACCACCGAATTTATCAGGCATACCCGATAAATCAATTGGCTGGGGAAAACGATACGTGGTCCAACCAATAGATGCAATACCACCAGAATCAGTCTCAACAGTTTGCTGAACATCAGCATTTTTGTTAACCATCTTGCTAATTACATAATATAACAGGTAATCTCTTCAACATTATTGGGTACGTAAACTAAAACCAAGCGCAACAATGAGGCAGTTATATATATCACAATTAACAAGAACAGGAAATAAACCAAATAACGGAACAAAACACGAAGGCAAATAGCAAGATAAATCAGTAATTGAATTGACAAAGAGAGGATAAAATACTTAGCTCTAATAGAAACTTTAACAAATCCGAAAGAAGTATGAACAACTGAGGCGCCTAGCCTTCGAGAAGTCTAGATTGTTCTTGAAGAGATTATTGCCCCACTTACGCTGTGTTGGGTTGCAGCAATATCACTTCCAGGATACAACAACTCAGAGTACTTCATCCACAGATATATAGCACTTAACAGCGACCCGTACCTCAGTTCGCCTAGAAACCTATGCTATGATCTGTATATTATGGAGGAGAGAAAAAGAGAGAGATATAGAAGCTAGGGTTTCACTATAAACTGATTGACGTATATCTCTTCCCAATGTTTTAGTCTGTATGTTATACAAAATAATAAAACGTAACTGAAGATGCACATTTATTAAAATAAATATTCTGACTTAATATGCATTCAATAAAATATTTCCAGAACCAGAAACATAATATTCAGTATCAGGATTTGTTAAATCCTGATATAGCCAGCCCATCAGTATTTGCTCTCAGGAAATCCTGATCCATTCATCATTATTTATCTGCTTCAACAAATCCTGATCTAGGCACGTCAGGATCTGACAGCTCAGCCAGCAAATCCTGATCCAGGCTTATCAATATTTATTCCAACAAATTAGAGTTTGTAATTTCTGATCAGCAAATATTGATATTCCATGTTACACAGATTTAATATTCATATTAAAAAAATATGATAAGTCTATAAATAATTTAATCAAACAAACAGTAAAATTCCTCGCCCAGGTCACCTCACATACGCGAGACGCCGAGATATTCGCCCAAATCGCCCTTCGACCCGACCCGACCCGACCCATGTCGTGTCGTGTCATGGAGTGGCGAGGCGACGGTGACGCGCGTGTTTATGCACGCGAGGCACACAATAACACCATGCACACCCACATGCCTTAGTAGTTGGTATACTACTCTTGCACATGGTACTATATAAAGCACTATACCCCTCTGTACTTAATCAATGTGGGACAAAACCCACATAACCCATTTCAATCTACTAACTTCACCTTAATTTCTATATGGATTACACTAAGAAAATGACTTAGATCCAAAGATGAAATTTTAAGTTCTTATTACAAGGACAACCTCAAGCAATTAGTTTTAGGAAATTATATCAAGAACATGTCTAAAACATGCCTCAAACTTTCCATTTTCTAACATGTGAAATGTGAAAACCTTGCTCAAACTGATTTGGTGATATACTTGTTTGTTAATAATATGTTTGTCATGTCTATATGACCTTCATGAGACTCTATAGCATATTTGTTAAAATATATAGCAGTTAAGAATCTTCTTGTCATGTCCTCATGCTTAAAAAACTTGTTCTTCATATAAATTGCTTCTGCTTCGGCTGCTGCGGCTAGCGTACTATCAACTACAATGTCATGGCAGTGACACAATGGAGACATGAAATGAGTATAGAGGGGCACAACCAAAGAATAGTGACCCCAATCATCATCTAAATCTTTTAAATTTCAATTGCATAAGTAGGTAGCTATCTGGATTGATCCAAAGATGAAAGTTTAAGTTCTTATTACAAGGACAACCTCCAGCAATTAGTTTTAGGAAATTACATCAAGAACATGTCTAAAACATGCCTCAAACTTTCCATCTTCTAACATGTGAAATGTAAAAACCTTGCTCAAACTGATTTGGTGATGTACTTGTTTGTTAATAATATGTTTGTCATGGCTATATGACCTTCATGAGACTCTATAGCATATTTGTTAAAATATATAGCAGTTAAGAATCTTCTTGTCATGTCCTCATGCTTAAAAAACTTGTTCTTCATATAAATTGCTTCTGCTTCGGCTATTGCGGCTAGCGTACTATCAACTACAATGTCATGGCAGTGACACAATGGAGACGTGAAATGAGTATAGAGGGGCACAACCAAAGAATAGTGACCCCAATCATCTTCTAAATCTTTTAAATTTCAATTGCATAAGTACGTAGCTATCTGGATTGATCTTGTTGCATATGACAAAACAATATCAAAAAACACTATTTTTACCAAAATTGGTGGGTTAATTACTAAGGATCATTTTGATCAATTCTTGTAAACGAACAAAATAAATAAGAACAAGAACATAAAGAACACAAGAATTTGGTGACGCGGAAAACCCGTGAATATGTAAAAACCGCGGGTGGAATTGAGTACCCAACCTAAAGAATTCCACTATATTTTAAAATCAATTACAAGATTAAACTCAAGCTACAAACTAGGTTTTTAGTACAGTGTTCTTGATCACGTTTAGGTGTATCCATCCCCTATGTGCTTCTGAGTTGTGTTTTATATATAAGTTGTGTATGCTTCTGTTCTATGCCCCGTGTTTGTGTGTGTTTTTCCTTGCTGTTATATCCCCCTTTGCCACATTCAAAAACTCAGATCTTATCCCATGATTTTCGAACCAATTCCTTCCCATCCCTCCTGGTTGTTGCTACAAATCCAGATGCACTACGTTGCCTTCCTATTCTGCAGTTATTTGACCAAGTCTCAATGTTTATCTTCATACTTGTTTGCTTGGTCATTCGGGATTGCCTCCTTAAACAAGTTCCTCTTGCTCGACGATCTTCCCGTTGTGTCCAACGTCATGTCTTTTCGTCATGTCATGCAAAGAAAAACCAGTAATAACAATAACCCCAGATTTTATTGAATTAAAGTAATTAATCAATAAAATCTTCACAATTTAATTTCAAAAATATAATCCCAAAGGTTCACACGCGTAAGCTGCTATGTTGGATGCGTGTACTGATCATTTAACTTCCCTAGAAAGTCGTGTATGTCCTCAAGTGATATGCATGCATTGGCGTTTAACTTATCAAGGACTCTCTTTCCAAAATCTTATCACTACTCCCTTGTAATTCCCTACATACGCTCCATAAGTTTAAAATTCGATTCTTTAATGTGACACATAGCTTTAGAAAAAACCCTCACTGCCTTTGTATCCATGGCTAAGAAAAGTTCCAAGCACGTCGAAAACCCAAACAAAAACAGCCCCATCGCACCCTCCAACACCTCTGGATAGATCGTCAATAATTTTTTAGATTCTCGTGATAGTCAACCTAGTTTCATGAAGCCTGAGAAACTTGATGAAGCTCAATTACTATTTCCTTCTAGCGCTATTGCATTTATTCCAGATGTTAGCATTTGTGCACATTTTCAAAGGGCCAAATAGGTATAATTTTATTACTACCCCTTTGACATTGGTTTCACCTTTCCATTCCCCAAATTGGTTGTTGATGTTCTTAAGACCTTGAATATCTATCCTAGATAACTTATGCTGTTTGCATGGAGCACTCTTGCTTGTCTCGACGTGATTGAAAGCACATATCACTTGCAAATTGATGTCGAGGTGATCAAATAGGCGTATAGTCTCAAGAAATTCAGCAATTGTTGTTTTGATTTTTCAAATAGGAACACAGACGATCCCTTGATTGTAACAACCCCAAATCCGGGGTCAAGATTAGGTGTCACTAAACAATCTTTATATAATATAAGACAATATACAGATGACCCCTCAATTCCGGATCGTTTACATGTTATGGTATGAAACAAGAATCTAACCTTCTAAAATCTATCACAACTAAATAAAAGTTTATTACCTCTGTACTAACTCCCGTGTCTTATTCATTCTAACATCTCCATCCTCTTGCAGCTGAGATCTCTCTAATTTTTACTGTCTATCAAGAGCTATTCACTTTTATCCTCATTTGATTCTAGAAGAAATAAGATTTCCAAAGCAAGAGTTAGCCAAAAAATGCCTAGCAAGTATCATAACTAATTTCCAAGTATCAATATCAAAATAAATTTCATGACACAATTTTTAAATAGTTTATAAAAATTTCTATTTATTTGGAGTAGTTGAGCGAAATAATTGGACTTTATTAGTCCTTAATCATAAATCAAAAGTGACGAGCAAATTACTGATTCATCTTTTAAATCAGGTCTTTGTCCGGTTTTGTAATCATAGAACTCTTCAAGAGGTAATGTCGTTAATGGCGATCAATAATAAATTAGACTGGACACTAGAATCAACACAGTACTATAACCTGCTGATCAGTCAGGTATAGTACGGACCTATGCCCATTTGCATAGACCATCGTATATCAAGGTACCCAGGCTCATTTCTGGCCTCCGTAAGTCCAGCCATCATTGACCTTTAGGGTCCAGCTTATTCCTGGCCCTCATCAAAACCATCTAGTCCATAGAGCATTTTGATATCAACTCATTTTAATTTCAAAACATCCTGATTCAGGGTTCGCAAATAACTTAGAACAATAGGTATTTGCTCAAGAGATCAATCAATAATAAAGGAACAATAATGAAGGGTACTTACATAATTAAGAGTAATTGCAGCGAAATATAAAACATTTAATTATTCTGAATTTGGAATAGGAAAGAAATAATTGCAGTATATCATAAAAAAGTTTAGGAATACTTGCCTTTGGTATTTAGCAATAACACGGTCATCTTAGTCTGATGTCTTATGGTCTTACTATCTTTATATTTCAATAAGCTCCCCCGCAATTGCTAGAAGCTAGATTCTCGATACTACTCTATTCCATTCTTAATCAACGTCAGGTTCTTATCGTCTTGAACAATTCGCATCTTGCAGAACTTTTCCTATTGAATGCTAGGTTATTTTTAAACCGACTTCGGGACTTGGGTCTTTCTTCTGAATCCTACAGAATCGAAATACCCTTAATTAAGCGGTCACTTATGATTAACATAACCTCACTATCAATTCTACCCATACGATTTCATAACCCGACTCGTATTTATATATTTATTATTGAAATACACATAACAATTAAGGTTCACGTCTTCGAAACTCGGTTCGGTATTTGTTTTCAGAAAATACGTATAATTATTGCTTCAGAAAATAAGGTTGTCGAACATATATAAAATACTTCATCATGACACACAAACAGATTTCGTATAATGTAATTATTTATTCTCGTTCGACGTTTCCGATAATTATAGGTTACGTTCCCGTATTTTCAGAATTAATTTTAGGAAATCGGGCAGCGTTTCCTTTATTTATCGAACTATCCCGTCGAAACATAATCGACGTCATCAACCCAACAATCACAATCAATTCACAATCCAAACCAATTTCATAATCCGAACGCCACTATAACTTCTAAAATAAATAACTAGTTTTCGTTTCAAAACTAATTTTACGAACTAATGTATTTAATTTATAAAGGTAGGACTTAGATTAAAATCATCACCGTCCACCATCGGCTCGCCGAGGCTCATCTCCGACGGCGGTAAAATTCGTCGGTGCCCGATTATTTTCAGGTTTCCTCACGAGTTTCACCGATTAAATATGATAATATTTCCCGCACAAAATAATTTATTTGTATCATGAATATTTTTCAATTAATTCCTGCAGCAACAATGAAAATTCCAAATCAAACACCACGAATCAAGGCAATACAGAACTTTCACAACACGCGCCAACAAGCAACCGGAAAAACCAAGCTCGACTGGAAATTACACAACACAAATGCGCACACACAGCACCCAATACACACAATAACACATGCATACATACACAGAGACATGTATATATATATATACATAAATTAGAGCCACCAACCAAACGGCGGCGACTTACCGAAAAATTGCAGCGGCGGGCGAAACAGAGACAACAGAGAAGAGAACGGGGCAGAGGGGAAGAAAAAGAAAAGAGAGAGATGAGGGAGAGAGACACAGAGAGGTTCGAGAGATTGAATGAGAGAGACAGGAACATGAATTGGGAAAAAAAGATAAGCACAATCGTATATATCTGATTTATGATTGTATATATTCTTTTTTTTTTCGAACCTGGATTTACTCTGCAATTTGCAATTAAACGAGCAATTGTATGGTAAAAATAACCCAAAAGCTTATGAGAATAGCCTTAAAATTCTCGGAATAATTTAAAATATATAACATAAAATTTTCATAATTTTTAAATCATTTTTGGAGCGCACATCAGACCCACATTTTACGATTAAACGAACAAAAGTGCAGGTGAATATAATCCGAAAAATTTCCGAAATAATTTTAAAATACTCGGAATATTAAAAAATTAAGAAAATATGAGTGTCATAATTTTTAAGGCATTAAGGAATTTACTGAATTTACACTTTAATACAATCAGAAAATCATTTTGGGTTAAATAATTGATGAAATATTGATTTCTAAAGTTTATAAATTCCCAAAAATAATTATTGAAATTATAAAACCATAAAAATAATTTTAGAGATAATTTCAATATTTATGAAAATAAATCTTTAATAAAATCACTTTTAAAAGTGAAAACAAAACAATACAACTCAGCATTTAATAATACAATTAATCCTCGAACACCACAGAGTCACACCCAGCTAATAATAAATACAACACTCTGCTGACAGAACCATAACATATTTTATTTAATGATTTCATGATTACCCTTATATATCGGTCTAAAAATAGATTATTTTGCCGCTAATTAACTATAAAAACGATACAATTTGATACCATATTTGGAGAATATAATGTAAAAATATCCTGTCTCTGGAGAATACGGGTTTTATTGATCTACCGAAATGACTAACGTATCGAAAATTTTGTGATGGGACTCGTACGAGTCAAACCGTATTTCGGATTGAAAAAGTCATAACACGAAAAATGTTCAAAATGATCAGATTAGGTTAGGAAGGAGATTCCCGAAGAGTTTCGGGTTGTAAAAATGCAAAAACGGTTGAAGTTGGACGATTCCCGATTTTATAAAATAGCTTTTATAATTATTCAGAAAATAATTATTAATTCATAAATCTTTATAAAATCATATAACAACTTAAAAATTACCAGAAAAATACCAAAATTATATATACTTTATTCTAGACATATTAAAATCAAAATACTTACATTTATCACATACAAACATCCATATATCAATATCAATCATCAAATAATTCACCAAAAAATCATATAATAATTAGTTATTTATAAAAATAATTATACGATATTTCCCGGATATTACATCCTCCCCCCCCCCCCCTTAAAAGGATTATGTCCTCAGAATCATACTAAGGAACCAATAATGATACTTTTCAGGTATCTCACTTATCATTTCTCAGGTTAATCTCTTACCCGGACAACTTTTTTCATAAACTTTAGCTCGCAACATCAATCATTACTCAACAGCCTTTGCTGATATCATATTCTACCAAATGCTCATACAATCTAACTTTAGTTTCCAATTTGGGAGCTAACTTAATCTTCTTGGGTATACATATAAGCATCCTAAGAATTTGCTACACGTGTGGTAGTAAGTCCAACTCACCCATAATCTTTCCTGCCTATCATATTGTTTCAAAAGGACCAACTTAATTTATACTAACCTTCTTTTCTTTCTAATTCTAATAATTCGTGCTTATGAACGCTTCCAACCTTCCCTAGTTGTTATACCTCATTTTCCATGTATTTCTTTGTTCAATTCGCCTAGCTTGTAATCGTTTCCAATCGTATTCGATGCTCTTTAATCATTCTCCTATACCTTTCGTCCATCTGCGAATGATATACTGAGCTCATGGCGCTTTCGGTTTTCTAAATGTTCCAAACATATTCCAGAATTTAGAATTAAAGAGAAAATTTCAATAGATGCATTTGACTCACAACGTATTGTTATACCTTAATTTCTTTGAATCACTATCGAATATTTTTATCAAGCAAAAATCTTTAACTATTCAAAAGAAAATATTTTAATCTGGATACATTTCCCATATACTTTAACCCATATTATCATTTATTTGGTTCTAGGGAGTCTCGATATAAAATTTATTATAATGCTCGATTCTGACATTCAGACACCTATAACGCTTACTTCTTTCTTCACGTCCAATTATCAGAAAGTTTTCTTTTTATATCTATGCCTCGTATCCTATTCTTGGGGTAAATTGAATCTCTTGAGTTATCGAGATTTAACAACTCCTATCTCTTAATTCTACCTTATTTCGTGCCTATTTATTCATGATTGGTATATCTTATCTCGGTTCAACACGGTTCATAGTGTTTCCCGTACTTCTACCCACATATTAAATCAAATAATAATGTCGATAAATTACAACCTATACTTGAATCCGATAACATACCACTATCTCCTTGAAGCAATATCGAACTTATTCCTTAGGTTAAGTATTCATTAATAAAAGAATGATTAGGTTTGGTTAACATATCCCTAATAATTCAAATAATGCTCCCTTTGGCTTTGGTTTTTAAGTGATTCTACTATATCGCCCTTTAATGAACTATACTCATTTTTGAAACAATTACAATAGTATGCTCAACCTCTGATAATGGCTTTAATTTTTCGGTAGATATGACATTTATTTACGTGTCCTTCCATTTCCATTCTTATGCCATGTCAGTCAATACCTTTGTTTAACTCTCCATATTTAATCATATTCTCCGAAAGAATTTCCTATCTCCAATTATTGGCATTTCGCTTCATCCTTACTTCAGTTCTGGCACACCTGACGTTCACAACTTACTTATAATCTGGACCATCTTAAAAAACTTCTTTATCATTTTTTTGATTCCACTTCTCTTCCTAGTTAAGTTTTCCATTTTCATGACTCACTGTCTTTTCTTAACATAAGTGATTTCTTCTTCCTAATAGTACTGATTTGTTCATTATTAGATAAGCCATTTCTGTGGCTAAAACTGGAATGAAAGCTTTTAATTCATAAATATTTGAATTCTTGCTAACAGAATTATCAAAATCCATTGATAGCTACGTCCTTAGCCTTACTCAAATAATCACTAATCGCGCAACTTTTCTTTCTAATCAACTCCAACTATTCTCTGTCTCATATTTAGCTTCCTCGAATTAAAGATATGCTTCACATCATTGGGACTGTGCAATTTATTTGCCTTATTTCCTGCATAGACATTACCTTCTCATCTCTAGTTCACATGTTAGCACTACCAACTTTTACCATACATTGGATACTTGTATTCGCGAGTTTTCTGGTAATTTGGAACAATTCTCATTACCTTGTCATTTTATATTGGTTTATCTTCAAGTCCTTTAGTAAAACCTTATTGTAGATGATAAAATTTCTTTAATTTTATCTAACAACATCCATATTGGCGTAGTTACTAATCTCCTCTTTATTCAACCTCCCTTCTTTATCCTCTTCCTTCCTTTCCTTGATCTTATCTTGAACCTTTAGTTCTTGAAAACATTTTTCTCACTTGCATGCATAAACAACTTTTTAATTCTCTTGTCCATTGCAAAAGGTCATATTCATCTAGATAAGGTCTCGCACGCTTGTCATAATATCGCATTAATTCCACTAAATTTATAAATTCTATAGGTGTCCTTACTTCCTCCAAATTTCTAATTGTTTTGACTTCGGATCTGAAAATTATGTCAGAATTTGACTTAATCTAATTAGAATCTATTTTTCATCTAACTGACCATAAGTTGGTAAAATTAACCAATTAACTCTTTTAATTGATCAATTGAACCAAGTGATGACTAGCTAAATGAAATCAAAATCCAATTATATAAAGTTAGTTTGGTCATAACAACCTTCTTCAGGAACCGAGATCGCAATCATTTGGAGTAATAACAGGAATATCATTAACACACGAAAGTACATTTTCCACCTTTAAAGTAGGGTATTTTCTGGAAATTTGGGCAGCATCTCCCTTATATTATAGACTACCATTCGGACTCAAACCGACACCAACAATCAACCAAACAATCAATAACCATATCAATCCACCATCATCCTCCAAATCTCATCATTTCATCATACTTCAGAAGATATCATGCTGATAACCACATATGCTATTAACTGACATAACATACATCTTTTAATCGAACTAAAGTCATAAATAACAATTAATTATTATAGCCATACATTTCCTTACTTCTTTCAAAATATCACAGAATATCACTAATGACTATAAAATTATTCCATTGTTTCTCAAAAATTTATTCCAGGATTCTTCTAGTTCAATTTTTAATTCATGCTTTCTAATTAATAATTTTTATCACTTATACCTGCTCATAAATCCGCTTGAAGAATATCTTTTAATCTTATTCTCTACTGTTGACACTTATATATTTATATTTACCTTTAAGAAATTATACTGCACCTTTCAACTGATGGAGCAACTCATTTATTCTTGACATGTATTTATTCTCATTAGTTAACTTGTTTAACTTCTATCAACTAACACATGGTTTCAACTATCATACTCTTATGAAAAATGTTATTGATTGTAAAACATTATTTCTTAAAATTAATTTCGCAGCTAGGTCACCACTTCTTCATTCCCACTTATGCCTGTCTATACGGATCTTCGTAGTTGGCTCCGTTATGAGCGTCAAATTCACCATAACTAACTTACTTGAGTTGGGAAGCCTAACAGTTCCTTGAAGAACACGCTCGAGATTTATACTCAAAATTTCTTCGATTCTCAAATTCTTATGACAGGTATCTCCCACATAGCTGAGGTATGCTTCTCCTTCTCAACGTATTAATTGCTTGTCTGAGAGAAATAAAATTTCCTTTCTCTACTTCTGTTGTCCATTTGCTTTATCCGGTGTACGCAGCTTTCCTTTCTTATTTCCATGGTTAATTTATCTAATACGGTTTACTAACTAATCCATTTTATACCAAAATCTTAGACTTGAAATATATCATATATAACAGATGTCAGTTTCGGATTTGATGTCTTCGTGTCAATCGCGTCATCTATATATTGATTCTCCTTTATGCATAAATGTCCATCGTTTATTGGCTTACAATCATATCTATACTCAACATATAATTCCATTTGCTATACGGAATTATTCTGCTTCTTTTAAAACATCCAAAGAATAGACTTCACACAAGAAGAGAATTTGGGAATAGAATTTTGATTAGAAAGCTGTGTAAAGAACAACAGTACAACAAAACAATTGGAAGAATCCACAAGTCAACAAATTATAATTGAAGAAGGAAGAATGAGTGAGGATTTAGATATGAATGAGACAACCATATTTGTACTCAAGATGGTCAGTCTTTAGTACTATATGGCATACAACACATGATTTGGCGGTGTCCCACCAGACTTTTCATCATTTCGACAAAGCGTCACACCATAACACTGCTCGTCTCAATTAGGAGAAATGTCTTAAAGGAAGAATAATTTGTAAAGGAATTCAACAAACTCTTCTTCTGTATTATCTCGTTGAACGGATTAATGAAGAAATTTATACATATTCAAGGATTAAGAAGAATATACGCTATCGCGTTATAGAAAAGAAGGATATCGTTGCTCGTTCAAGTAACAGATTGCAAATCCAAGTCAAATATTAACTTCGAAAAGTCCTTGGGAAATGCTTTCGTAAATTTGTCTACTATGCCAATTTCCTACTATCATGACTTATATTTTTCGCATCGTGCCTCCACGTTTGATATTTTAATATTTTAATCATAATCGCGTCTTTACAAGAGTTATAGTCATAGCTTCCAATTTCATTTATACCATGTCAAATAACCATCAATCATGCAACAACTCGATTCCGTCGATAGAAATAATATTCTTCTTCAATCGTTTGGAAGATTTCTCTATTTCCTCCAATCAACCTCGGGCTTCATTTAGGTCAACAAACCTTTTTAAACTTTAATAATTTCATGAATTTGGTAAATAATGTTTTCTCACGTTGATTCAATTATTATTATTAAACAAGGGTTGCACTCTTCTTTCATGGAAAACTCTAAACTTCTCTATAATAATGGGTCTACTTGGCCCTCTGAACTAACAATACTGAGTCTAGATCAACCATTCTTCCCAGTAATCTACTGCTTATAATAACAAGAACTCAAGTAGTAATTTAACAACCAAATTTTAAAACTCATTTTGGGTAAAGGTCTTTTAGAAATTTATTAAGAAATCATTTTTGAATTGAAAATTGCATAAATGGTCGTCATTACTATATGAGTTGGTTGTTATTCTCATAATCCACTTAATGAGGTACCTAATTAAAGAAATAACTACATAAGGATCCATTCACCCTGATATATCTTCCACTTCTCCTCAGGTTCATTTCTCATTCGTTATTCAGCGATACTTCATTTACCATTGCATACTATCTTGTTCATGATTCTAACTCCAATGCTGAAATCTAATACTATCTTTGATGTTCCCATATCGTTCTTGATGTCATAATTACTACCAAATAACACAATTCAACATTATATCCACAGATGAAGTTGTATCTTCTTGCTAGTCTTGAATACACCTAGTATGCTAGATGTCATTCCTTGCGCGGCGCCTGAAAAGTGATAAGAAATTTCTCACAACAGTGGGGTCCATAAAACTTGCAACTTTGGCTCTTCGCCAGCTTCAATCGACCCGTTACCTCCAGCTTGGGGCTTGTTCTACTACACCATTCTAAGTTGGATCTTACTAAAA
This sequence comes from Apium graveolens, assembly GCF_009905375.1. NCBI lineage: Eukaryota > Viridiplantae > Streptophyta > Magnoliopsida > Apiales > Apiaceae > Apium > Apium graveolens. The sequence continues at coordinate 230,626,421 of NC_133651.1, read as the reverse complement.
CTCATCTATCTTTACTTATACGAAGTTCCTACAAGAATAAATCTCCTTTTTTTCGTTTAAAACCGCATGAAAAGCAGGGTGATTTACCCAGTCTCTGTCGAGCTGTAGACTCTTCATAATTATAGAATCTAGAAATTCAATATATCTATAGCATCAATATATACGCCTTATGCTTATCTTATCAATATCCTATCTTACTATATCGAAACTGCTAATCCTAATTCGCACTCAAATTGAGTATACTTAGGGTCTTTCCTATCTTATATGGCTTGTTACTCCTATCTTACTTCCACCTATTCTTATTTCAGGGACCAATAACCTGTTGCTCTGATACCAACTTATAACAACCCCAAATCCGGGGTCAAGATTGGGTTTTACTAAACAATCTTTACATAATACAAAATAATATACATATGACCCCTCAATTCCGGATCGTTTACAGGCTATGGTATGAAACAAGAATCTAATCTTGTAAAATCTATCACAACTAAATAAAAGTGTATTACCTCTGTACTAACTCCAATGTCTTATTCACTTTAACATCTTCATCCTCTTCAGTTGAGATCTCCCTAAGTTTTGCTGTCTATTAAGAGCTATTCACTTTTATCCTCATTTGATTCAGGGAGAAATAAGAATTCACAAAGCAAGAGTGAGCCAAAAAAATGCCCAGCAAGTATCATAACTAATTTCCAAGTATCAATATCAAAAGAAATTTCCGGACACAATTTTTAAATAGTTTTTAAACATTTCTATTTATTTGGAGTAGTTGAGCGAATAAACATTGGGCTTTATTAGTCCTTAATCATAAATCAAAAGTGACGAGCAATTTACTAATTCATCTTTTAAATTAGGTCTTTATCCGGTTTTGTAATCATATAACTCTTCAAGAGGGAATGCCGTTAATGGCGATGAACAATAAATTATACTGGACACTAGAATCAACACAGTACTATAACCTGCTAATTAGTCAGGTATAGTATGGACCTATGCCCATTTGCATAGACCACCGTATATCAAGGTACCCAGGCTCATTTCTGGCCTCCGTAAATAAAGGGTCCAGCCATCTTTGGCCCTTAGGGTCCAGCTCATTCCTGGCCCTCATCGTAACCATCCAGTCTGTAGAGTATTTTGATATCAAATCATTTTGATTTCAAAATATCTCGATTCAGGGTTCGCAAATAACCCAGAATAATAGGTATTTGCTCAAGAGACCAATCGATAATAAAGGAACAAGAATGGAGGGTACTTGCATAATTAAGAGTAATTGCAGCGAAATATAAAACATTTAACTATTTAGAACTTAGAATATGAAAGAAATAATTGCAGTATATCGTAAGAAAGTTCAGGAATACTTGCCTTTGGTATTTAGCAATAACACGGTCATCTTAGTCTGATGTCTTATGATCTTACTATCTTTCTATTTCAATATGCTGCTCCCGCAATTGCTACAAGTTAGATACTCGATACTACTCTATTCCATTCTTATCCAATGTCTAGTTCTTATCGCCTTGAACAATTCGCATCTTGCAGAGCTTTTCCTACTGAATGCTAGGTTATTTTTAAACCGACTTCGGGACTTGGGTCTTTCGTCTGAATCCTACAGAATCGAAATACCCTTAATTAGGCGGTCACTTATGATTAACATAACCTCACTATCAATTCTAACCATTCGATTTCATAACTCGACTCACATTTATAAATGTATTATTGAAATACATATAATAATTAGTGTTCACATCTCCGAAACTTGGTTCGGTATTTGTTTTCAGAAAATACTTACAATTATTGCTTCAGAAAATAGGGTTATCCAACATATGTAAAATATTTCATCATGACACACAACCAGATTTTGTATAATGTAATTATATATTCTCGTTTTACGTATCCGATAATTATAGGTCACGTTCCCGTATTTTCGGAATTAATTTTCAGGAAATCGGGCAACGTTTCCTTTGTTTATCGGACTATCCCGTCAAAACAAAATCGACGTCATCAACCCAATAATCACAATCAATTCACAATCCAAACCAATTTCATAATCTGAACGCCACTACAACTTCAAAAATAATTAACTCATTTTCATTTTGAAATTAATTTTACGAAGTAATGTATTTAATTTATAAAGGTAAAACTCAGATTAAAATCATCACCGTCCACCGTCGGCTCGCCGAGGCTCATCTCTGACGGCGGTAAAATTCGTCGGTGCCCGATTATTTTCGGGTTTCCTCACGAATTTCACCGATTAAATATGATAATATTTCCCGCACGGAATAATTTATTTATATCAGGAATATTTTTCAATTATTTTCTGCAGCAACAATGAAAATTTCAAATCAAAAACCACGAATCAAGGCAACACAGAACTTTCACAACACGCGCCAACAACCGGAAAGCAACCGGAAAAACCAAGCTAGGCTGGAAATTACACAACATAAAGCACCCAACACACAGAAAATAACACACGCATACATACACAGAGACATGTATATATATATGTACACAAACTGGAGCCACCAACCAAACGGCGGCGACTTACCAGAAAATTGCAACAGCGGGCGCAACAGAGACGTCAGGGAAGAGAACGGGGCACATGGGAAGAAAAAGAAAAGAGAGAGATGAGGGAAAGAGACACAGAGAGGTTCGATAGATTGAATGAGAGAGACATGAACATGAATTTGGGGGAAAAAGATAAGCACAGTCATATATATCTGATTTATGATTGTATCTATTCTTTTTTTTTAACCTGGATTTACTCCCCAATTTGCAATTAAACGAGCAATTGTATGGTAAAAATAACCCAAAAGCTTACGAGAATAGCCTTAAAATTCTCAGAATAATTTAAAATTAATAACTTAAATTTTTATAATTTTTAAATCATTTTTGGAATGCACATCAGACCCGCGTTTTACGATTAAATGAACAAAAGTACGGGTGAATATAATCCGAAAAATTTCCGAAATAATTTAAAATTCTCGGAATATTATAAACTTAAGAAAATATGAGTTTCGTAATTTTTGAGGCATTCAGGAATTTAATACTGAATTTACACTTTAATACAATCAGAAAATCATTTTGGGTTAAATAATTGATCAAATATTGATTTCTAAATTTTAAAAATTCCCAAAAATAATTATTGAAATTATAAAACCATAAAAATAATTTTAGAGACAATTTCAATATTTATGAAAATAAATATTTAATAAAATCACTTTTAAAAGTGAAAACAAAAAAATACAACTCAGCATGAAATAATAAAGTTAATCCTCGAACACCATAGAGTTACACCCATCTAATAATAAATACAACACTCTGCTGACAGAACCATAACATATTTTATTTAATGATTTCATGAATACCCTTATATATCGGATCCGAAAATAGATTATTTAGCCGCTAAGTAACTATAAAAATGATACCATTTAATAATACAATTATTGATCTACCGAAATGACTAGCGTATCGAAAATTTTGTGTCGGTATTCGTTCGAGTCAAATCGTATTCCGGATTGAAAAAGTCATAACATGGATAATGTTTAGAATAATCAGATTAGGTTAGGAAGGAGTTTCCCGAAGAGTTTCGAGTTGTAAAAACGCAAAAACGGTTAAAGTTGGATGTTAGGTGAAACACACTATAGAAGGGGGTTGAATACAGTGTTTACTATAATCAAATCGAATATAAGAACTCAAGTAACAAAACACAGATTTTATTTAACACAATAAACTCTGTTATAAAGAACTGTCCTCTCTCAATGATGAACAAATTATCACGAGAGCTGCTAGGATTACAATAAATAATATTCTTGATTAAGATAACACATATAGTGTAAACCCTATGTCTGTGTTTATATACTACACAGTTACAAGATAAGTTCTAATTGATATCGAATATAATTCTGCTTCCTAATATATATCAATCAGTTATCTTTTCTTCTAAGTATTCTATTCCTCATAGAATTCTTCTCCATGCATATCTCTTCTTATGTTTGTCTTGATCTTCTTTCCTTTCAATCAGCCGCCTTCCTTATCTGAACGTCTCCTTAAGTCCTGATATTATCTCCTGATAAATATCTCCTGATAACTTAAGTTCTGACAACTTAAGTTCTGATATCTTAACACCTGACTTCAGTATAAGTACTAATTTCTAGTTAAGTACTGATTTGTCCTGTTAAGTAAGATCTGAAAACTAAACACAAATCATATTAGACATGACATCACAAATATATCTAACAATCTCCTCCAACTTGTAAATTAGCATAATATACAAGTTTAACAGATATTTGATGATGTCAAAAACATTAAGTACAAATACATGAGAATTTGACTAGATAACTACAACTTATAGTCCTTTTAGCTTTACCATCCTCAAGGTCTGATAACAACTTCAGTCTATACATCCTTCAGAATTTAAGCAGGTGTAGATCTTTGATTTGACTTCAATTTCTGATCTCTTTGATATCAGGAGTTGTTCTGAGATAGTTCTTCAATAAACATCTCTCAGCATATTCAAGTTCATTGACCGTCATCCTTTTAGCATTCTTCAATTCAACTGTATCTTCACCAGTTTGAAAAATAGCAGCCCTGAGATCATTTATTTTAGCTTTCCTTATATCCTGATCTAGTCTGATGATATAGGCTTTATCAGACTCAAGATTGAATTCAAGTCCCTTAATACCAGAAAATGTAGTGATGATTTTAGCAGTATTAGGCTTCATTTCAACAATTTCTCGACTGTGAGATCTGTACTTAGGACAGTATGGGTTGTCAGACTTTATAGAGTAAAGCTTCTTCTATCTTTGAATATTTGATTTTAAACACCCTGCAACACCATCTGTTGATCTGTTTTTAACTTGAAGCAGATATAGAACATGTTCCAGTTCTTCAAAATACTTCAATAAAATTGCATTCTCCCTGATCAGGAATACCCTCCCATCTGTCATAAAGTATAACATGATATGTTCTTTCAAAATAGAGTGGTAAACCATTTGCATAGATTCAAGTTAATTCAATATCTCAGGAGTTTCTCCTACACCTGGTTCACTTAAGGAAGTTGGATCATTGGTAGTATTGCTTACTCTCTTCTCTTTTGAACTACCCAATCCATATTTGTCTCTTACTTCCTTTCCTGTAATAACTCTTGCTTCAAAACCACTTGATATAGTCTTTAAAGGTTGAGTCTGTTGAGCTTTGGTGAATCCTGGTAGTAGCATCTTTGAAGGTTTAACATGAGCAATGTCAGAGGTTTCCTTTTCCTTATCTTCTGATATCAAGCCAACTTGAGCTATGTCAGAGGTTACTTGCTTTACTGTCATATCAGAACTTACTACAACTTGACTCTGAACAACTTGAGCCATGTCAGAGGTTGGTTGAGAAATCTTCATTTTCATCAGAGTAAGACTAGCATCTTCATCAGATATTTCTTCATCCATGACTGGCACATATACCTTTACAGGTTCATCAACTTTTTCTTTGCCCTTGGATCTTGGATCTACCTCCACTTGTGATTTGGCTTTGGTTGCCTCAGAATTTGACCTTTCCTTAATCACAATACCTTTAAGTTTTGGAAGTTTCTTTTCAACAACAGAAGCTTTAGATTTGGAGTTGACTTTTTCTGCTTTAAGTCTAGCTTCTTCTTCCTTTAGACTTTCAAAGTCCATTCCAGGATTTTCTTTAAGAAATAATCTCCTTGAAATTTCTTCATCAAGTTCCAGATTTTCACTAGAACTTATCCTTTTACCAGTATCAGAACTTATTCTTCTCCCAGTATCAGAACTTGTTCTTTGTGTAGAAATTTCAGTTGTCTTTGATGAAGATCCTTGACCATGACCTCTACCCATTCCAGAGTTTCCCTGGTCATCATTTCCATCATCCTTACCCTTCAATGATTGAGTAGATTTGCATTTGGACTTAATTACTTTCTCCCCCTTTTTGGCATCAGCGGGTAAAAGAAGATAGAAAAGCAATTCCACTGAGGATTGGATCTCATTGAGTTGAGTTTGATGAGAAGCTTGATTCTTTAGAATTTCATCAATCTGAGCTTGTTGCTTCTCCTGAGTTTTTTCAATATACCCAATTCTGTCGAAGGCTGGCTTGAAAAATCTGTTCTTTTCCAATTTTATATTCATATCTTGCTGGATCAAAGATTCTTGAATTTTATTCACCTTGTCATGAGTTATTGAGTGTTGACCGTGAAGGTGCCTAGTACTCATTGCAGTAACTCTCAGATGTGCCTTGAAATCATCATTTATCAACATTTCATCAGCCTTAGCAAGGTGCTTAGCAAGAATTTTTTCAGTAGAAACAAAACTAACTGAGTTCCATTCCTTAGTCCACTTCTTTCCTCTAGGAGTTTCACTCCAAGGTAATGGTGCATCCTCCCTAACAAACTTCTTGATCAAATCAGCTTTGCATGGAGCTTGTTGAGGTGCATGTTCTGATGGACCAGCTGCATCAGCATCTATATTTGCAGCAGCTTCACCAGTAAGTTCAGCATTATCAACATCAGAATTTATGGAGCATGCAGTATCAGCATCCTCTGATAGAATAACAGTATGTGAGGCTATAGAGGCTTCAACATCATCCTCTAAATTCTGATCTGCAACTAAGTTCTGATCAACATCCAAATGTTGATGCCCATCTAAAATCTGATTTTCATCATCCAGATTCAGAATTGGTGTTGTTGGAATATCTTCATTGAAATCAGCATCTTGAATTGGTGTTGTTGGTGGAGTGAGTTGAGTTGGTAGAGCTTCCAAGTACAGAACCTCAGGCACAATCAAATTATGAATATCAATTTCAGCACTTGTACCTGGGTCTTCAGTATGTACTGGATCAATTATTGGAGACACATGAGGTGTAGACACTTGCTCTGGAATATCCTCTTGCTCTTGAATATGAGACTTTGTGTGACGACCTCAACCCCGGGGTCAGGAGTTGACGTCACCAAACACAATAACCAAAATATAAATAACAAGATTATTATTAAAATATACTAACTTGACCCCACACCAAGATCCGATATAGGTTCAAGTATAATTCAGGTTCTCATTATTACAAACCTTTTATTCAACATCTAACACACACTAACTTTATTCAGCAACTCATCAGACCTCATGGCCTGATACAAACTACCTCAGAGGAGCCGGGTCCAGTAGGGGCAGGAACATGGGTCTGTCTGACTGGTCTTCTAGGCATCTGCGGGATATACATAACAGTTTGCAAGGGTGAGCATAATCCCTCAGTAGCACCAAAATATAAATAACGGAATAAAACAGTAATGTAACAGTAATAGGAATAGAGCTGTAATCATGATATCAACATTATATAATGAAAATCAGAGATAACTGAATATCACTAACAAGCATGCTTCATCAAAACAACATAGCAGTGTGCTGTAAAAATACCAGAGTCCAATTTTAGCATGCTAATCACATTTATAAAACCGTTGTATCAACTACTCATGCCCTTACGGGAATCACAAATCCAAATCAGATACGTAGCGGATATGTGAAGACAGCTGATCAGGCTACCAACACCAGACGGCTCTAACTGCCATCCCATTTACCTGTTCCGGAACTCAGAGACTAGCTAGGTCTCTGACCTGCTGGACTAATCGGTTATACAGTGCGCGAAACCGAATTAGCCTCTTATGCCACCTCAATAGGCCTACTCTGGCCCCAATGTATCCCATATCTGATCGTTTTATCCAGTTTTCAAAATCACTTTTACATATCTCTTGTTAAAATCAATTCTGTCACAGCACACTATTCAAATCCTCTTTTCATTTTAATCACGTTTAGAGATAGGTGTTTTCAGAAGTTACTTTTCCCCAAAACATAATTGTAAACAACATTTTCAAGAACAGGGGATACGTAACTTAAAACATTTATGTTCCATTACGAGAATAAAACATTTAGCTATTCATACGTACTGAACCATAAAAGAATGGTCAAGGGTACTTGCCTTGCAACGCTTTACAAAACCCGAAGTAGCTTTCACGTTGACTTTAATCCTGGGAAAACTCGATCGGAATCTACAAATACAGAATACCCTAATCAGTTATACCGACATGTTTGATATCCTCCAATCCTAATTACCCAATCTGATAACCCGACTCTTATAGTTATTATACATGTAATCACGTAATCATATTACCCAAACACAAGTAGGGATAACACGTATAATATAAATACGTACGTTTACAAATATATTTTTAGGAAATTTTGGCAGCAACTTCTTTATTTATAAGACAACCCGTCGATTACAATCGACGTCCACAATAACAACAACTCACATTTTATTCTCATGTCAATTCCATATTCACGTATCTATTTACGCATAATTTATTTTCGAAAACATTTTATACAAATCATTTTATTTATTTATAAAAGTTAGGACTCAGAACATCGTCATCACCGTCCACCGTCCGCTCGTAATGAGTCATTGCGGTACGGCGGCAAAATTTATTGGTGGCCGAAATATTCGGGTATCCGAATAAATTCCACCGATTAATTAAAAATAATTTCCCACGTGAATTAATAATATCACGAAATTTACTCAATAATTCATGCATAAAAAGGAAATAAAATTTCAGGATTATAACAAGAAATTCACTCCACAACTCGGCCCAACAGAAAATCAACACAAGCCCAACAGAACAAACCACAGAGAAGCACAGCAAAACACGGCCACAAACACACGGCTGCAGCCGCACACACACACACCTCACACACAATCGAACACACACACAACACACAATCAATCATAGACACAACCATATACATAGTGATGATAGATATGTATATAGGAATCGAACCAGCCAAGCTCAAGAAAAAGCGGCGGCTCACCGGAGAAAACAAGCCGGAGAACAGAAACAGAGGTGACCGGAACACCGAGAAGAAGAGGAGGAAGAAAAACGCGGACATGAGAGTAAAAGAGAGAAAGTTTTATGAGAGAAACAGAGAGAGAGATGATCGAGATACAGCCGAGAGAGATAATGAACAAAGAAAAGGGGGGGTCACTATTCTTTTGTTTGACAGCTGATGCACGAACAAAACAACACGTGTCCCTCTGCTATAAGAAATTAACACGTATTATATAGGATAAGTACGAAGGTTTTGATGCTCAATTTGTCCCGAAACTGAAATTAACAAATTTGGGTGTACGAAAAATAATTTCAGAAAATTGCGAAAATAATTTCAAAATGTCATAAATATCTCGGAGTTTACAAAATTTAAATTTTGAAATTTTTAAAATACTTTTTAAGGTGCTTTTCGTACCCGCTTTTTAACAAATAACGAAACGACGCGCGGGTGAAATTATTCCTGAAAATTTCCAAAATAATTTTAAAATTCTCAGAATAATACGAACTTAATAAAATATAAGTTTCATAATTTTTAAAGATTTCCATAATTAAATATGGATTTTACCGTTAAACACACTTAGAAAATCATTTAAAAATGAATAATTAATAAAATATTGCTTTCCCAATTTTATAAAGTCCTAAAAATAATTATTGAAATTATAAAATTATAAAACCAATTTTAGAAATAACTCAAGTATTTATGGAATTAAAATTATAATAAAATCACTTTTACAAGCGAAATAAAATCATATAACTCACTAATAAATCACACAATTCAATCCCACATAACAACAAATCATAAATAATTAAATAAAAATTAGTAATTGCTGTCAAAACCAATACACACCTTTATTTAATTATCAAATATTTATTACTCTTTAAATATTAAAGTAAAAAGAAAAATACACGAGTCGTTATACTTTGGAGCTGATTCAGCTGTGGGAAGTAATTCAATTACTATAGGTACTGTTGGGATCAGAGATTCCTGACCCCCTTCCTTTGCTGCTTCTTCCAGAGTTGCTTCAGAGTGTGATGATACACTTACAACCCTCTTGGCTCTTTGCTTTTTAAGTCTCTTTGCAGAATTAGAGACTTTAGGAGCTTTATCATTAGAATTTAGCTTTCTAAGCCTTTTGAGGGGCCTAGAAGTCCCAGTTTCAGTATCTTTCTGAGAAGAGATCTTCCCAGCTTCTACAACAACAGGTTCTGATATTGGAACCTGTTCCTCATTGTCTGACTCATCTCTCAGAATAATTCTCCTTCTCTTCTGTTGAGACTGAGGTACTATCTTAGTCCTCTTGGGTTTGGAAGATGAAGGCTTCACTGGATGTGCTGAAGGTTAAGGTTGAGATGACTGTGATGGTTTGAAATATGTCTTGATAGATGGTTGAGTTGGTTGAGGTTGAGAAGTTTGAGGAGCCCGGGGCTCTGACCGCGTGCCTGTTGAAGAATGAGCCGGCGACTCATAGGCAGTGGCTGTGATGTGTTGGTGGGTTGAACATCAGGGTAAACATATGTGTATTTTTGTGGATCAGCATTTACCAAGATTTTTTTTATTGACTGAGGAATCTGTAAGGGTCTCTGTACTTGTTTCTTAATGTCAGTACTTAACAAATCATTAAAAGCCCTTTTTGCAAGCTTAAAGGGTGGAATTAAAGTACTGGCTAGTTGGGGTTCATCAGCACAACAAAAAGTATATATAAGCTGACAGAATCTAGCAAAGTATACTACATTCCTATCCTCTGTCATCCTATCCCCTATGAAACCTAGCACAGCACTTGTAAAATCAAAATGAGTTTGATGAATAAGGGCATACCCGATTTGCTGACTCATGATGGGAATAGCATCAAAGTTGGAGCATTTATTGGTGAACGCCTTAGTGATACAATCAAAGAAAAAGCTACATTCCTTTCTGATATTTGCTCTTTTCAGTTGACCTAGCTTTCCCAAACATTTCTCATAGCCCAGACTGGCCATAAGCTGCTGTAAGACAGGATCCTCCACTGTTGAGAATGTGCAACCTTCAGGTAAGTGGAGAGCTTTACGAACTGCTCCAGAAGTAACCACATGATCGACATCTCCTGATGTGAAAATGATACTTGAAGTACCAGTAGCACCACCATCATCAAATAGCCCAGTTCGCCAAAATGTCAGCACTTGTTTGCTTGAAATAGATTGGGGTTGGGTCAAACCATACCCAACTCACTATTGGCTAATAAATCTTGCACAAAGTGTAGATCTGATGGAGCTTCAGCCTTATTCAAGATTGTAGCATAGTTATTTGGTACAAAGTTGGCTCCATCAACAATTAAATCCTTGGGCGCCATCTGAAATAAGTGAGAAATTAGAGTGCCTGTAAGGTGTTTGAGAAAATGTCTGTAAAGAAAACCGTCAGAAAATGTGAGAGAGAATAAGAAAAGAAAGAGAGTAGAATAAAAATATTTTATCTCTTTTACTTAGACACCCCACGTGACAGCAGTTAATAAGAAGTGGAACAGACCTTTACACCTGTCAGACATGCAGCAGTTAAGGCAAAAGTTAATGGGCACGGTAAATAAGTAATAATTACATTGCACATTTAGGTTTTTTTTTTTTAAAAACTGTTCCCACTAAACAAATGATTATTACTGCTTTATCTCACATAAACCAATATTTTGTAAAAATATGACCGTTCAAGTAATGACCAAAAATAAACCAAGTAAATAAATATTGCCACGTCAGCATCAGAACTTGATTATTATCAGAATTTAAAAGTCATCAGAATATGGCTCCTTTACTCGAAAAGTGAATGTTTATTCCTGTAATTCTTCACACAAATACTGATATGGGTGCATCAGAACTTAATCATCAGAACTTCCATCAGTACTTGTCCTCAGAATTTATGCAACTGACAGTTAGACTGTTCATCTAAAACAACATTTATCACCACAGTAATTTTCATCATTCATATGGAGTGTATGTGTGTGTAACAAGCTCAATATCAGACAAAGAGTAAAGTTTGATTCACTTTGGTACATCTTAGAAATAAGGCATAACTAAGAACTTTGCTCAAAATCTGTCATTATTCTGAAGTCTACTATAGAATGAGTTCATGCATGAGTCCACCTCAACTATTTTGTGCTCATTTTATGCATCTTTTGAAATTCCTTTTTATAGTGTCTTCTCAGTGTAAGTGAGTCACAACTGCTTATCAGAATTTATGCTGTTATTAGAGTATTTCTCCAGTAATCAGAGAATGTGAAAAGTTACCAAGAAAATTTTATTTTGCTTTTCTAATGCATATTACTTAATACCAGCAATGCACTTGGGTCTTCCCTTCCACATATATTTTTCTCTAGATCTCAAAGGAGTACCTGATATTTATTACTTTTCTTTTCTTTTTCTTTTGATAAGTGAGGCTTATCAGCACTTAGTACATCCATCAGATTTACTAACATCAGAACTTAACAGATAATAAGCACTATTCTAGTTTTTGACTTAGTAATAAGATACACAAACTGAACTTTAACCAAGCTCAATATCAGAATTTGCTTGTGTTAAAAGATTTCCACATAAACAATTACTTCAAACATGGGATTATTAGTATATTAAAGACTACTAGGTCAGCATCGAGCACTATTATCCTCATTGGATTGAATAGTCACAGAAACATTCATATCACTATCAGAGTTTAGAAATTCACATCAGACAACAATCAGCACTTAGAAAATTTCAATTTAAGCACAGAATACACAAAGATAGTAATATCTATAAATACTGATCATAAAGTCTGATGTATCAGAACATAAACTAAGCAGATTTAGAGAAAGAACCTGAAACCATTCCAAGTTCATTTACCAATCTTGTAAAAGTAGCTTCACATAGTGGTTTTGTGAGGATATCTGCTAGTTGTTGATCTGTTGGAACAAAATGCAATTCCACTGTACATTCATTCACATGTTCCCTTATGAACTGGTACCTTATGCTGATGTGCTTTGTCATTGAGTGTTGAACTGGATTACCTGTCATAGCAATATCACTTTGATTATCACAGTAAATAGGGATTTTAGAATATGTTAACCCATAATCCAGTAACTGATTCTTCATCCAAAGAATCTGTGCACAACAGTTCCTACAGCAATGTACTCTACTTCTGCAGTTGATGTAGAAATTGACTTTTGTTTCTTGCTAAACCAAGAAACCAATCTGCCTCCAAGAAATTGGCAGCTTTCACTTGTGCTTTTCCTGTCAATTTTGCATCCTACAAAATCTGCATATGAGTAACCTATTAGCTTAAAGTCTGATTCCCTAGGATACCACAATCCTAGATCATCTGTACCCTTAAGGTACTTGAAAATGCTTTTTACAGCTGTTAAGTGAGGTTCTCTTGGATCTGCTTGAAATCTTACACAAAGACAGGTAGCATACATGATATCAGGTCTACTTGCAGTTAGATAGAGTAGTGAGCCAATCATACCTCTGTAATCAGTAATATCTACTGATGTACCAGTATCCTTATCCAATTTTGTTGCAGTGGCCATATGAGTGGATGCACTTGAACAATCTTGCATTCCAAACTTCTTCAACAAATTTCTGGTGTACTTTGATTGACAAATAAAAGTTCCTTCTTCATTCTGCTTGACTTGAAGGCCCAGAAAATAGCTAAGTTCTCCAATCATACTCATTTGATATCTTGACTGCATTAGCTTGGCAAACCTTTTACAAAGTCTGTCATTTGTAGAACCAAAAATGATATCATCAACATATATCTGCACCAAAAGTAAGTCATTTCCATGGTTGAGATAAAACAATGTTTTGTCAATAGTCCCTCTGTTAAATTCAATTTCCAGAAGAAACTGAGCTAATGTCTCATACCATGCTCTTGGAGCTTGCTTAAGGCCATAAAGTGTTTTATCAAGTCTGTAGACATGATTAGGAAATTTTGAATCTATAAAACCTGATGGTTGTTCAACATATACTTCTTCTTCCAATTCTCCATTAAGAAAAGCATTTTTTACATCCATTTGAAAGATTGTAAACTTTTTGTGAGCAGCATAAGCCAAAAATATTCTTATGGCTTCCAATCTAGCAACTGGTGCAAATGTTTCATCATAATCAATTCCCTCATGTTGAGAATATCCTTTTGCAACCAGCCTTGCTTTATTCCTTGTAATTATGCCATCACTATCAGTTTTGTTTCTGAACACCCACTTTGTACCAACAACAGATCAGTTCTTTGGTCTTGGCACTAGGGTCCAAACTTTATTTCTTTCAAATTCATTTAACTCTTCCTGCATTGCTTGCACCCAATCAGCATCTTGAAGAGCTTCTTCCACTTTTTTTGGTTCAGTCTGAGAAAGAAAAGAGTGATAGAGACATTCATTTGATGTTGCTGTTCTAGTTCTTATACCTGCTTCAGGATCTCCAATAATCAAGTCAGGTGTATGTGCTTTAGTCCACTTCCTTGCAGATGGAAGGTTATCTCTAGAACCGGATGCTCCCCCATGATCCATGCTGTCTCCATAAACATTTCCTGATGCTCCCCCTGAAATTATGCTCTCTGAGTTAGATCCTTCAGAATTTAAGTTTCTAGAATTATCAGAACTTGAGTTTCCAGAATTATCAGAACTTGGCTCATTAGAACTTGATGAATCAGAAATTGAAGAGCCTGTTCTAGATTCTGATGCTTCTTGAGATGTGGTTAGATCTTCTATATGCTCCCCCTGCACAGGTGCATTTTCCTTTGGCATAGTCACCACAGTTTCAATAACATCAGAGTTTAACCCATCAGAGTTTGCAGTATCAGGATTTAGATTGTCAGGATTTAGACTATCAGGATTTACAGAATCAGAATTTAAAACTTCATTCTCAAATCTCAGCTGATCATGATCATTGAAATCTTCAAGTCCAGTAATCTTCTTATCATCAAAAGAGACATTGATAGATTCCATGACAACCTTTGTTCTTATATTGTAGATTCTGAAGGCTTTTATGGAAAGTGGATATCCAACAAAAATTCCTTCATCAGCTTTTAGATCAAATTTGGATAGCTGTTCAGGATGAGTCTTAAGAACAAAACACTTGCATCCAAATACATGAAAATACTTCAGATTTGGCTTATTTTTCTTCACCATCTCATATGGTGTCTTTCCATGCTTGTTGATAAGTGTTGCATTCTGAGTAAAATAAGCAGTCTGCACAGCTTCAGCCCAAAAATAGGTTAGTAACTTTGCTTCATCAAGCATAGTTCGTGTAACTTCAATAAGAGTTCTATTCTTTCTTTCAACAAATCCATTTTGCTATGGAATTCCAGGAGCAGAGAATTCCTGCTTGATTTCTTGGTCTTTGCAGAACTCTTCCATAATCAAATTCTTGAACTCAGTGCCATTATCACTTCTTATGATTTTCAAATAGTCTTTAACAACTTTATCCAGTTGTTTGACATGATCAATCAAGATAGATGCAGTTTCACTTTTTGTGTGCAAAAAATACACGCATGTGTATCTGGTGAACTCATCCACTATGACCATAGCATATTTCTTTTTTGAAATAGACATGACATTCACTGAACCAAATAGATCAACATGTAGTAGGTGATAAGGCTCAAGAATTGAAGATTCAGTCTTGCTCTTGAATGAAGATTTTCTTTGTTTTGCCTTTTGACTGGAATCACAAAGGCCATCAGGAGCAAATATTGATTTTGGCAGTCCTCTCACAAGATCTTTCTTGACTAGTTCATTTATATTATTGAAATTTAAATGAGAGAGTTTCTTGTGCCAATTCCAGCTTTCTTCAATTAATGCTCTACTTAACAGACAGATTGCAGAACCATCAGTACTTGTTGAAAGCTTGGCTTCATAAATATTACCATGCATGTATCCTTTCAGAACAACTTTGCCTGTATATTTGCTTATAACTTCACAGTGTTCTTCAAAGAAATCCACATGATAACCTCTGTCACAGATTTGACTAACACTCAGCAAATTGTGTTTAAGTCTTGAGACTAGAGCTACTTTTTCAATGATGACATTCCCAAGATTGATATTGACATATCCCAGAGTTTTTCCAATGTTGCCATCTCTATAAGAAACACCTGGGCCAGCTTTCTTCAAAAAGTCTGATAGCAGGGCTTTATTTCCAGTCATATGTCCTGAACATCCACTGTCCAAAACTAGGATGTTTTTCCTGTTGCCCTGCAATCACAAAGACCACTAATGATTAGTTATAAGGACCCAGACTTGCTTGGATCCTTTGGCCTTATTAAGTTTGTTACCATTTGCAGCGGATTTAGCATCAGAATTTATGTTAACAGTTTTCTTATCAGAGTTTGCAATATCAGACTTTGCATCAGAACTTACACTAGAAGGAATAATGCTAACTTCCTTTAAAAAGGTTTTATTTGATAATAATCATAGTACAAACTATGATATTCCTTACAAGTATAAATGGAATGCCATAAACTACCACAATGAAAACAAGAATTTTGTGGCCTATATCTAACAGACTGACTCTTAACTCCTGATTTTGAAGGTAATGAGTTTATGTTCTTATTCTTCCTGCAAAAAGAAGCTAGATAGTTAGAATTTCCACAGTTATAACATTTCTTTCTAGGAGCATTAGAAACAGGCTTATAATCATTGCTTTTATTCACACCTTCCTTTCCATTCCTATTTTTCCTAGGTGGCTTTACCTTGTTTACATTCTTAACATCTTTCAGCTTATACTTAAGCTGCTTCTTTATTATTAAGCCTATGTTAACTTCAGTTGGCTTATCCTGTTTTGGTTTTTCAGAAGTTAATTTCTCTTTAACTTCTGATTTATCAATATCAGAATTTACAGCTACAAACTTAACATGATTTACCTTTGGCTTTTGTTTAACAACTATAGGATCAATTTCTACAGTTCCTTTATCATTCTTATCATCTCCATAACCTAAGCCCTCTTTCCAGTTTCCACTACTTAACAAATTCTGAGTTGTTCTTCCAGAGTTAGTCCAAGTCCTGATAATATCTCTTTCCTTTTCTAACTCAGTTTTTAGAGATTCATTCATTTTAAGCACTTCATCTCTAACATAGAAAGCATCATCTCTATCTTTCTGAGTTTGATGGAACATAACTAACTCTTTTTCTAAATAATCATTCCTCTTTTTATAAGCAAGATTCTCAGAAGTTAATCTTTCACATGTTAAAGTTTGATCTCTATAACTAATGAACATGGTTTTAAGATATCTTCTCAACTCAGTAATATCATCAGTATAAAAAGCATAAGTTGTTTGAGGTACCTTTAACTCAGCAGCTTCAGAGCTGCTATCAGCATTTGCCATCAAGGCATAGTTCACCTCACTTTCAGAATCTGAAGTGTCTATCAAGCTTTTCTTCTTTGTGACAAGAGCCTTGCCTTTGTCACTCTTCACTTTCATGCAATCAGGAGATGCGTGGCCTTTCTCACCACAGTTGTAGCATTTGACATTTGAGTAATCTCCTCTTTCAGACTTTCCTCCTTTGCCTTCAGATTTTCTGAAACCTTTCTTATCAGAACTTACACCTTTCCTTGAAAATTTCTTTCCCCTTCTGAATTTCCTATATGCAATCTTTGTGATTCCTTTCACCATAAGAGCACACAGCTTCATCATCTCTTCATCATGGTCCATCTCAGATAGACTTTCAGTTTTTGAATCCTCATCACTATCAGGACTTGATGACTCAGTATCAGACTTTGTGACGAGAGCCTTTCCTTTGCCTTTCTTTGAGACAACCACTTTAGGGGATTCCTCCTCAGAGTTAAGAGCAATTGTTCTTAATTTTCTCCCATGCCACTTGCTTCTTTGATCCATCTCAAGTTCATGAGTCTTGAGCATACCATAAATTTCATCAAGAGCATAGTTGTCTCTTATAATTGTGGCCTTCAAATCCCAACTTTCAGGAAGAGCTAAAAGAAATTTGAGATTAGTATCTTCAAGATCATATTCCTTATCCACCAGTGACAGATCATTCAAGAGTTTGACAAATCTGTCATATAAACCAGTTAATGATTCATCGGGTTTTGAGTCAAAGTGCTCATACTCTTGTGTGAGTATAGTCCTCGTGTTCTTCTTAATTGAATCAGTTTCCTGGCATCTTGTCTCCAAGGCATCCCATATCTCCTTTGCAGTCTTGCATTTAATTACCCTATTTGACATTACATTATCAATGGCACTGTGCAGCAAATGTCTTACCTTTGCATCCTTTGCAATAGATGAGATATCTTCAGCTGTATATTCACTTTTCTCCTTTGGTACAGTCTGTGCTGGTTGATCTGCAACTATAACAGAGAGCTTGGTTGGCTTATGTGGTCCTTCATTAATTCTGTCAAGGTATTCTGGATCTGTAGCTTCCAGAAACATAGACATACTCACCTTTCATATGGGATACTCAGAAGGTTTCAGTATGGGAACCCTTATAGTCTCATATCGATTATGGATTTGAGTCTTTGGAGTTTCTTAAGTTTTGGTGGGCTTGGTTGGAGTTTGTGCTTCTTCAGACATGATTTTTTTTATCTTTACTGTATGTATGTTAACAGATAGCTTTGTTACCACTTGTTAGGTCACACACACTGTAGAAGGGGATTGAATACAGTGTTTACTACAATCAAATCGAATATAAGAACTCAAGTAACAAAACACAGATTTTATTTAACACAATAAACTTTGTTACAAAGAACTCTGTTACAAAGAACTCTCCAGGTTTGCACATATGTTAGGGGATATGATTCTCCCTCAATCAATGGAGGGCCATTCTGCCAAAACCGTTGGATCTATCATGGATTATGTTGCAGGTTAGTCCTTTCATGTAAGTAACTTGTCTACTGAGATATATTATGTTTCTCGTACTATGTTTGATCTACTGATACCTACCATCTTCTTACATCTCTTCAGCTTTTACAAAGTATTTTAGTTGCTCGTGAAGTTTATGAACATGAGTTGAAGATACTCAAGGATATTGAAGTTGAACACAATAGGTGCGCTTCAAAAATTCAAGCTGTTGAGGAGCAGGTAAAGCAGAACCTTAAATCCAAATATGACATCCAGAAAGAAATTGAGGTTTTTGCTACAAAAGTTCAGTCTTTGATACGTGAAGAAGTCGAAAAGGTCATCCACCAGCAGATCATGAGGACACGTGTTGACATGATGCTCGAATATCACAGGGGTGAATGAAGCTCATGAGATGTACTCGAAACTTTGAAAATTTATATTGAAGCTTTTCCCGATGATGCTTTTCCCTTTGATGAATTCAACAATCCCGACGATGGCGACACTGAGATGAAATCCCCTAGAGATGGTGATCCCAATGACGAATAATTGGATCCTCATATTCGTGATTAGTTTTCTCTTTTGCTATGAACTCGTTTTAATTTTTGAACTTGTCTCATTTTAGTATTTTATTGGTTTTGCTACAATAGATCCATGTGTCGCTTTAATGCGAGGGATATTTGTTTACTTTTTGTTGGTTTTCATGTCAAATGTTTAGCATACCTTCGAGGTCGTTATGAAACTTTATTTTCATCGTTACTATGCTCCCTGTCTTACTTGGATGTTTTAGACATATTTGTGATTTAATTCTTGTCATCAATTCTTGTTATTCCCTCTCCATGAAGTAAATTAATACACACATTTGTTATTTGGATAGTTTGTAAGAACAAATTCACCCAAGTGTTATTATCCAAAGTCGTAAACTTGCATTTATCAAGAAATCATCGTAAAATATTGTGATTAATTTACTCATTGTATTGAAATTTTTCATGTAGTGTTGTAAGACATACTACCTTGATAAATGAACGTGCCTTTACTTTATCATGATAACAATGAATTTGATTCTAACTTTCGTAGCTAATCGTGATTTTCCGTCAGACGGGAGTTTTTTTGATATATTATTATATGTCGGTGCATGCACTCGTAGAGTGGTTAAGAGGCCTTTATCCCTCTTGAAACTGTAACACCCCCAAATCCGGGGTCGGGGATCCGGGTTGTTACGAGTTCCATTTCCCTTAATAACACTTAATCTTAATAAACAACCAACTACTACATACTGTGACCCCATAATATACACACACACCACAAGTTACAGTCTCAGAGATGAATACCAAAAAAATAATACAAGTCACTTTATTCCATAATTATATGCCATTACACCTTAAAAGGGTTTCTGAATAAATTTACATTTCCTTGCCATTATTACAATTCATAAATATACATAAGTCTGGTACATCAAAAGTTGAAACGCCTACAGGAAACTGCGGAACGTTTCCTAACCGCTTGCGAATCGGGAGCTTGGTCCTGTTCATCTTTTCTATCTGTTGTTGTGTGATGAAGAAGAAAGCAAGGGTGAGCAACAAGCCCACCAAAATAATATGTATAATAATTAACAATATATGAGCATTCTCATAGTACTCATGAAAGTCTTGGTCAAGAAGAAATGAACCAAGTTTGATATCTTAATGCGACGAAGTCGCAAAATATTCAATATATATACTTATATACTTTTCAAAATCTTGGAAGTCCTCTTCCATGCCTAATATACACGGAGTTCCAGTTTATAACTGTATAAAAATATCATTGCAAGGTGATCTCATATATCTAACCTTGTCTCAACATTTTTGTGAAAATCTTTGTCATGCATAAGATAATCGTTAACCAGATATAAGTTTAAAAGATGAAGTTACAAGATACTCCAATATACTTATATCTTTTCCAAATACTACTTGAACTACCACCGTTCAAGTTATAATCAGTTTCAAAAGTTCATCACACTGATGAGACTACAAGAAAAGATTTGAATAAATTCAATCTTTGAATATCATTATAAATAATGAAGTTACGAGGTACTTCATTAAGTCCCGATATATATATACACCTATATATATATACATTTCATACACTCCTTGAAAACCTCTGTTATGAAAATTATAAACAGAGTTGCAATATCCAATGAATTTGGAAAGGAGAAAACCTTGGCATAAACCTGATATCTTGCTGATCAGGCAAAAATACCAATAAGTAACCTTTTCTACTAGTAGATGGACGAATTCCCCACTGGTCATCTCCCTGGCCGCAATAGGACCTTATGTTGGACTTCCACTCAGCCACTTACGCATTTGATGGACTCCCACTGAGCCACTTACACTATCATGGACGCCTACTGAGCCCATGTTGCTTATGCCGACTCAAATAGATGGACTTACTTCCCGAACGTTGGGTAAGTAATCAATTCATTTATCAAAACGGCAACCTCGTTGCGAAAATAAAATACACCACAGAGCCGGATCCTTTAGATTTTTTGAGCGAGTATTGAAGTCCCCTTCAAAAAGGAAGATCTTAAATTTGAAAACGAGTTTTGGGATCCGCTCTAAACTTTAAAAATCATTTTGAAGACTCGAAAACATTTTTAAGAATGTTTGGAGTACTGCTGATTTATTAAAATAAATTAGTCCCAATATATTAGAAAATATCTGAATATTATTATTTAAATAATATTCCCAAAAAGGATAATCTCTTTAAAAATAATCAAAGTAGAAGTGTTAAAACTCATACTTGAAATGGGTATTAAATAACCAAAGATATACTTATTCGAAAGTACTATCTTTATTTGAATAATCAAAAATAAGTTTGATTATCGAAACATTATTCCTTAATAAAATAAAGAATATTATTTAGTAAATAATCGGAGTCATAAGTCCTCGAATGAATATTCAAAATAATATTCATTAATAAAATAAACGGAGTCATATGTCCTCGAATTAATATTCAAAGTAATATTCATTAATAAAATAAACGGAGTCATAAGCCCCCGAATGGATATTCAAAATAATATTCATTAATAAAATAAACGGAGTCAGAATCCCCGAATGAATATTCGAAATAATATTCATTAAATAATATAAACTGAGTCATAAGTCCTCGAATGAATATTCAAAATAATATTCATTAATAAAATAAACGGGGTCATAAGCCCTCGAATGAATATTCAAAATAATATTCATTAATAAAATAAAGTTATCGAATAAACCTTATTCGATTAATAGTTTTGAAAACTATATCAATATATATATAACTATATATATATCATATACTCGGGAACATCTACTCCCGGTTTTAGAAAAGGGTTCACCTTTGGGTCCCCTATCCTCAGGGTATACGCAACTACTGCTTATCTCTAGCATAGGTATTATGCAACTAATAAGCATTTGTACCAACATATATATAAATCAAGAATACGAAACAGGTATGCATATATACCATATCACATGCTACAATATATCGCAAGAATTTGCTAATAACAAACATGCATTTATCACAAGATCATGCATATACACATATACATCACAACAACAGTTATACGGGTGAAAAACTTGCCTGAGCGACTAGGGGTTATAAATGGCTTGGGACGAGTCTGGTAACCTATAAACAACATATAAGTTGGAATTAAACCAAAGTCGCTTATGAATCTATACTTTAACTAATTTAGACTCTAACGCTCGCTTTGCGCTTGACGATTCACTTAAGTCGCTCGAGTACCCTCGGCTCCACCATTTTTAATAAATTAACCATTATGAGTTTTAAGGAGATTCTTTTGCAAGTGTCTTACCAACTGCCTATTACACTTTACTTAAATGTTTCATACTCCAATTAGTCCTTTAAGGTCTTTAACCTATGTTTCAAAGTAAGGCGAGGGGTAATGGTTCGTTCGCGAAACGTCGTTACTTAAAACGGCCGTTTCTCCTAAACCGTACATCGGAATCAAACGAACCACATATCAAAACGAAGCTCGTAACATGAACTATCTAATAATGGCAGTGGTCAAAACCTAGCAGGGAGTTCTCGGGTCCTAATGTTAAGAACAAAACAGCGTAAAGTAAATCGGACATTACGACGTCTATGTTTACGCGATTTCCCAAATTTAAAACACTCCAATTCAACCCACAATCAATCCAAAATCACAACCCAATCAAAACTCCATCCATACTACATCATAACAGCCCCAACAACTCAACATTAACAATTTTTACTTAATCTTAAACTTGAATTTAAAACTATACTTAAGTCCTTTAACTAATCAACAAGATTTCAACATCCAATTCACTACAACTCCCTCCCAAACTCTAAACATACAAGCATCAAGCTTCTCTTTTACCATAATAATAAAAACCATCCTAATATACAAAGTAAAGTTAGGTTTTGGAGATGTTATACCTTCCTTGAAGTGATTTGAGTAGCTAGGAAGCCTTAAGAAGCCTTGAGATATCTTAGGGATGCTTGGATCTTAAAGGAAAAACAAAGAAAATCATGTTAAAAATCTTGAAATCACTATTCATTATATTCTTCATTGATTTCTTGGAAGAGATTGAGAATGAATTGGAGGCTTAAACTTATAGGATAGCCATATCTATGCATAAGGAGTATTAGATAATTACCTTACTAATTAAGGAAGCTTGAAACTTGAATTTTGAATTTTCCTCCTTGAAATGAAGAGAAAAGCCGAGAGCTTCTTGATGAAGAAGTGAAATGATTTTTGTGTTTGTGAGTTGTTTTGCCTAGCTTGGTTGCTTTTGATTTGTTTTTGGTTAATTACCTTTTTAACCTTGAACTTTGTGTGGTTTTAAATCAACCACACCTCCTTCCCCTTATGTCATGCTTATGTCACCTTGTGATGTCATCCTCCCTCACTTGCCCTCTTCTTATTGGTTGGATGACCTCATCATCCCTAACCTTCTTGATTAACTCCTAATTGTTTGCCTAATGACCGTTGATCTGTTATACGGTTCGCTTAACTTTCGTTCTCGTTTCTCGTTTGAGGGATCATACCCGGGATCTTATTACTTGGGTTTCCTTAACCTTTCTCAATACATTATATTCCTTTTATGATCCTCTCTTATAATCCTTTAATTTAAATCCTTTTTATCATGTTACCTTATACTCAATTCTTTCTGTATCTAGTGGATTTCCGGGAAAAATCAAAGTGTTCGGAATTGGATTCTGACGGTCTTTACATACACTTATATACAATATAGAGTACCAATAAAATCTCAGAATATCCATATAAGAACCCCTACATAGTGTGGCATGAAAAGTTTTCTAGTTCATAAATATCAGTAAAAACACTGTTCATAAGGGTTACAAAAAGTTCAAAATTTTGGGGTTATTACAGTCTCCCCTCCTTAAAAGGATTCCGTCCCGGAATCAAATAGAAAACAATTGGGGGTACTTTTCTAGCATTGCGCTTTCTAACTCTCGAGTAAATTTTCCCACATTGTGGTCCTACCACCAAACTATGCCTAGTTTGATAACCCTTCTCCTAAGCACTAGTTCCTTTTCACTCTATAACCCTTCCTGGTTGCTCCATATAGGTTACGTCGGGTTGCATGTCTATGCGCTCATATGCCCCTATTTATCTGGCATCCGAATTACACTTCCTTAACATTGATACGTGGAACACATTATGAACTTGCTACAGGTTCGGGGGTAGGGCTAGCTCGTATGCTAACTTCCCAATACGTCTTAATATATCCAAGGGTCCAACAACTCGTGGGCTTAGCTTTCCTTTCTTTCCGAACCTTATCCATCCTTTCTAAGGGAATACCTATAACAGCACTATGTCCCCTACTTCCTATACTTTGTCCTTTTGTGTCAAATCAACATACTTCGTGTGCCCATCTTGGGCTACTACCAGCCGTCCTCTGATTAAATCTATTATATCCTTGGTCCTTTGGACCACTGCTGGTCTGAGCATCTTGCGCTCTCCAACTTCATCCTATCATAAGGGAAATCGACATTGTTTTCCCTCAAGGATCTTATAAGGTGATACCTCGATACTGACATACGATTGATTATCATGAGAAAACTTAATCCGCGTTAAGTGATCATTCCAAATTCTTTCAAGTCTATTGCACCGACTCTCATCATAGCTTCTAGCATTATAGCTTTTGCTTCTCAATACCCATTTTTTTTCCAGTTCGTAGTCGTTACTATCTTCCGTACATAATACTATACTGGTTACACTTTTTCTCATTAGCGTTCTATAACCTTTTAATAACCACGTCAACCTTAGTATCACGAACGTGTTAGAATCAGAATACCACCGTACTGATACTACTTCCTTTCTAGCTGCTTCTATCTTCGAAAGCTTGATCCATCATATAGAAGTAAAGGAATTTGTTGAGAGATCACTATGATCATGAACACTTGTTATATCGCATAGTTAGTACAGAAGGTGGCCAGCCTTTAGTACTTGACAAGCAATTAAACAATAGATGGTATCCTACTAGGCTTCTATCACACAGATAGATAGTCATTCGGCAATACCTCCCCTTCTGGAAGGGTTGTTCTTCTCAGCTTACATGAAATGAAAAGGAGAGAAAAGAACAAATTGAAGAGAATTGTATATATATTAAAATATATACCGCCACAAAATATCTGGCTTGAAATCTACCTCTGAACTATAGAGGTTTATCATAGGAGAATAAAACATATATGTATATAAATCAACATTAAGCATTATAGCATCGTATTTCACATGCCTAATTATTTATGATATTCCGTCCATCATTCTATGGACCCATGCTCTTCCTCGAGCTTATACACAATCACCTTTGAAACTCCCTTGACATCGAAAATCGAATCTGGGATTTCATTCTAGACATCATCGTTACTAGAATTCTATGCTTGCACTGCAACCTTCTTCGTAATAATACGACTCTCTATTCCTAAGAAGGAATAAATATTCAATAGGTAGATAATCGACTTGATTAGTCTATCAATGATAACTTATACCTCACCACGACCCGATTAGTGGTACTCAATCTCAACATCCATTCTAATACAACTCTTACGGTTGTAATCGACTCATTACTCGAAGAATCATTGCTGCATTACTATGGTCCATCGTTGACCCACTGTAGTCATTCGTTTTCCTTGGATCTTAATAGCTAACCATATGGAGTCCATACCTGTCATATCAAATTCTTCTAAGGAGTTAACATAATCACCATTCATAATTCATGAAGAACACTCCAGATCCTGACGTACTTTCATGACATGAAGCAGATAAAATTACAGAAGAGTTTCAATCAAAGCAACGATAGCAGGTTAATACCATTCCTAATCATATGTCCTCAATAAGAGACTGGAAACTCAAGGGTTCATTTAGTTCTTTCTGTTGGGTTCCGAAGGCATAAAACGCAGCGGATAAACGTAAATAAAACAAAAAAATTCGAAACCCAAAACAGGATCCATGTATAATTATGGGCAGATTATGGAGATAACGAATCATACCTTTCAAAAGCTTAACTTTCACGAACTGAACGGAGATCCTAGCTATCACGCTTTGTGTCTACCTCTCGGAGAAACACCTCTATGGTATCCACACGAGCACCTTCAAGAACGTCTCACGAACTTGACTACGGAATGGATGTACTAGCCTCCTTCTTGACGATCTGAATTGCCTCTGCCTCTCTTTGTTGCTAGGGTTTTCTCAAAAACGTACAAGCCTCTTTAACCTATCATTATGTATTTATAATGGCTGATTAAAAAGGCCCATAACAACAAAGCCCAACCCTAGTAGGTATTGGATTAAATAATAAAAACGAATTTCTATTACTTAATTAATAACTAAGTCATACTTAATTATTATGGGCAAAAACATTCCTTTTAATTTGAATTTATATTATCTCAATTAAGTCTTACTTAATTATAATAAAATTCAAATAATCATCAATTAATTTAAATCCATAATTTAAATTAACTATTCCATTAAGTGCTCTATTTGTGCGACCCTATAGGCTATTATTTAATTGGCAATAATTTTATTCTCTAATAAAATTATAAACAATAAGCGGTATCTAGTAATACATCATTGTTACCCAATTAAACAATAATTAAATCGTGATTAGATAAAACCTTTCGTGATTAATGTTTTTCGTGTAATATAATCCCTTTAACCATACATATTATAGATTAAACTCGAGGCATGTATTTAGTCATCCTCTTCAACATTTAATCCGGGTTTACTTGATCCATGAGTAGATTATCAAGACAAATCATTATTTGAGCATGGCCATGCTTTTATAATCTCACTCAATCAAGAGGCCAATAATATCTCTCCTAATTATAGGAGGGTTAAATCCTTTATCTATCATTCATATTTCTCATACGACTCATGATATACCCGATGTCCACTTTTATCATCACCCGATTAAAAGTAACTTTTAATGTAGTCAAAGTATATTAATCCTCGTATAGAAATATAATGATTTCAAGTCAAAGGATCGTTACACCATTATCACTGTGAGTCTTTCTTATGACTTTATTAAACATGAAGAATCTCACTGTGGGTCTGTCCAGTACCATGTACTCTCACATGTACCTATGTATTGACTTTAGTATCCCCATACTTATAACCAATGAGATGTGGTTATCTTGTCAAACAACATACTAGTCTATTTATGTATTATTATTGTCCTATATAATAATACTCGACTAGGGACCTTTAAGAATATGATATATTATATAATCTCAAGTTCAAGTCATGTACTTAAACTATACAATTTGTATCATGATTCTAAGGACATTTATTATGCTAACAAAATATCGCAGTAATTAAGGTCATAATAAATACATTTATTGAATGATCAACTGACATAAAGATTTAAAAGAATAATGTATTGCCTCTAGGGCACCTACACTAACACTTTCATAATATGGCCCTGGCTTATCTCAAGATATGACCTTCTAAGATAGATAGTCCTCTTACGGCGGTTGCATAAATTAAATCTTTACCAAACTACTATTATGGTTGAGTATCGCACAATCATCAGAAGGAATGTCAATCCTTCATACCATAATACAACCTTCACGACTTTAACCATCTTCGTTGTATTCCTTTGGCACGAGCGCCTATAATTGTCCTCTTACACTTAAAGTGTCGGCCACCTCTTTGGCCTTTCCTGATAGTAAAATTTCCTGACAATCAATGTCTTTTAAATGATCTTCAACTAAATTTTTCTACCTCATTTCCAATCACTACTTGCGTGAAAATGCTCTTCCTTACGCTTTGGTGAAAAATATATCACCATTTTTCCATAAGTTATTGCCTCGGTCTTTTAGAGGTTAACATTGTCACAACTGACTCTCGATCATACTTAGGGCGTCTCTTATCTTGGGTCTTACATGTTTTCACCAATCTCGACCTTCATTGGGTCGATCTATACTTTCTTATGGTTCAACACGTGCCCACCTGGCATCATTATAATTATGTCATATTTCCTTTATCAAAATTTCTATTCTTGAGAACTTTGAATATTATTTTTTTTTCCTTGTAAAACCTCTTAGGTTATTCTTGAATCGTTCCTCCTATATTCCCTAGATACAGGGCATATCAAAATACCATTTACTAATACCAGAATCATTGTCTATATACTTCTGAAAAATTTCTCCACTGATCCTTAAAGGTTGTTGTTACCTTAATCCTTTCCAATTCATACTGTCAAACTCATACTATCCCTATTAAGGGTGAAATGCCAACCTTTATGCATTCCCCTAGGATTCATTTTAAGTTACCGATGTTCTATCCTTAATTCCACCTTTAGAAAAAGTACATGCATCCTTCCATGGATAAATTAAGTCATATATCCTTGATAGATTATCTTATTTAATCATTCCCATCTCGATAGTCTATACCAAATTTCACAATAATATCCTTATTCAAAATGAGGTCAACCAATATGGCCTCCAAAAGATAACAACGGTTATCCGCTTTTCTTTCCTGATTTAGTAATGATAATAGGGATGTTCTAGAAGATATTGGTCGTGTTCAACGTGAACTTCTTCTTAATAAATCCTTATTTTCTTTTGTTGTTTATCTCAACAGTCATCTCAATTTTGGGATATCTTTCATGCCCGGCGTCTCCCTTTCTGGGTATCATGCCCCCGGTCTTACACTTCACTTTCTTGAAGGTCACTTCCTTCATCTAATTTTCCTAATTTCTTACTTTCTTGTCTCCTCAGTCTATCCGCGTCTCATTATTTATCCTTCGAACTATCTCAAGGTTTCCCCGAATCCTTCCAACTTGAAGGGGTACAACATATATATCTCTTATGCCTTCAACCATCAACTTTAACTCATGGTAAATCATCCTCATTCTGACGATCATATACTTTTCTATTTCTATTACTACGATTCTTTAAGGTTTCCTCATACCCAACTCCCTTATCATTCTTCAAACTCTATTGCCTTTATATTCCGTTCCACTTCAGTTTCTTTTTATTTTCCTTTCTCTTATCATTATTTCATGAACCCACTAATCATTGACTTCAAACATCACATCGTTCTGGGATTCTTGTCATCCGAACGAATCTTGACAACTTTTATAACTTAGCTTCATAATTCATCATACTCGTCCGCCTTTGTTCTGGCTCTAAAACTTTTACACTATCTCCATAACCTTGGGAATTACTTTCCCGAAAACAATTGATTGAACTTTAATCAGTTTATTCTAACCTCTGGCTCCGTGCCTTTCTTGGTCTTTCACCAGCGGGTGGTCTCTCTCTTAGGAGGGTAAGTGACAAAAACAGTCTTTTGCGCTTCATCAATCATTTAGAATATAAAATCATTTCTCTATTTCCTTTGTCCAGGCTCTTGCCTCGGCTAGGTCAGCTTGTTCCTTGGAACTCTGAGAGCTTAGTGACTTAAAGGTCCTGAAAGAATTTCCCACTGCATTGTTTCCTCAGGGTGGTGTTTGGGAATAAAAGTATAATTTTTGTTTAGGCAGGTCCATGAATTGCCCCATAGGAGTACCATCCTGGTTCTCCCTATCTTGCTCGACTTCTGTTTTCTCAGTATGAAATGTTTTCTCATCCTCCCCATAATCGGGGTCATCTTACATGTTTTAAATCCTCATTTTCCACTTCATTATGTTATGGGTTCCTTCTATCTTGATGGCGTCCTCCCTGACTATCACATTCAGGGTTTGCCCTAAATCTTATTCCTCGAACTATGACTTTCATCTAAGATCCAGTCCTTAAGCTCGTGAACATTTGGAACCCAAATTCTGTATGGATACCTCATTATTCCCTCATCATCTTTCTAGGTATTAA
The DNA here is from genome assembly GCF_009905375.1 of Apium graveolens. Lineage (NCBI taxonomy): Eukaryota > Viridiplantae > Streptophyta > Magnoliopsida > Apiales > Apiaceae > Apium > Apium graveolens. The sequence goes on along the minus strand of NC_133651.1, from coordinate 230,596,461 downwards.
TCTTTTCTCCGGTCATTGGTTCTCTGCCTCTATTCATCACTTTTTTTTTCTTGGCACAATATGATCTTCTCCAATAATTCGGGCTGTATTGCAATCTCAAACAGCTTTTCGGTACCGGTTCCGGTTACCTTCACTTCTATTTCCAATTTCTCAAAATCTCTTGTCAACTCTCCCAAAGAAATTTTCATCTTGAGTCTCTCTTTTATACTAAGGGCATTAGCCACTATTTTGCTTTCCCTGGATGATAAAGAATCTCATAATTGAAATCCTTGATTAGCTCTAACCACCTCCTCTGGCGCATGTTGAGCTCTTTCTGCGTGAAAATGTACTAGAGAACTTATGGTTTATGTAAATCTCGCAATTTTCTCCATACAAGTAATGCCTCCAACTTTTATGGCAAAACTATTGCCACGAGCCCAAGCTCATGGGTGGGGATATCGAATTTTATATTCCCTTAGTTGTCTTGACGCGTACGTGATTACCTTGTTGTGTTGTATAAGAAGCACCCTAATTCCTTATGTTAAGCGTCATTACAAATAAAAAAAAATCTCATTTTCCATCCGGCAACGCCAACAGAGGGGCCGTTACCAACCTTTGCTTCAGTTCTTAAGAGCTGTTCTCGCATTTCTCTGTCCATTCGAACTTCTCAGTCTTACGAGTAAGCCGCATTAAAGGGGCTACTATCTTTACAAAAATAAATGAACCTCCGGTAGTGACCGACCAATCCTACCTCTGGTAGTCGCCCTAACCATGGTCATCAATTCCTCAGTGGTCCTTTATTCATTCTTGTCAGGATCCTTCACGACATCCTTCTCAGCAATAATCCCTTCTAGGACAACATCCTCAACCGCTACATCCTCAATATGAACATCATCCGGTCCCGTGTTAGGACGCTCTATCGGATCCACAATCTGATCTCCAATACCTAATAAAATATCATCGCGATGTTGCTCCTCAACCTCAGGGTTCGGAGTCCCGCTACCATATACGATAACGAACTACGCTTCTATCACGATATTTATAAGGGTTCCCATAAGGGTTTTAGCTGTCAGTACTACGTTAGGTAGCCCGACTATGAACTTGGCAAGAGTTCTTATTATCTTAGTGAACTTATTATCTTAACGTCACATCATCTCTGAGGTTTATAACGCTTAGCTCTGATACCATTTCTGTAACACCCCCAAATCCGGGGTCGGGGATCCGGGTTGTCACGAGTTCCATTTCCCTTAATAACACTTAATCTTAATAAACAACCAACTACTACATACTGTGACCCCACAATATACACACACCACAAGTTATAGTCTCGGAGATGAATACCAAAAAAATAATACAAGTCACTTTATTCCACAATTATATGCCATTACACCTTAAAAGGGTTTCTGAATAAATTTACATTTCCTTTCCATTATTACAATTCATAAATATACATAAGTCTGGTACATCAAAAGCTGAAAGCCTAGCCTATTGGTAGATCCTACCTCGGCTATGACGGCATCAACGCCTACAGGAAACTGCGGAACGTTTCCTAATCGCTTGCGAATCGGGAGCTTGGTCTTGTTCATCTTTTATATCTGTTGTTGTGTGATGAAGAAGAAAGCAAGGGTGAGCAACAAGCCCACCGAAATAATATGTATAATAATTAACAATATATGAGCATTCTCATAGTACTCATGAAAGTCTTGGTCAAGAAGAAATGAACCAAGTTTGATATCTTAATGCGACGAAGTCGCAAAATATTCAGTATATATACTTATATACTTTTCAAAATCTTGGAAGTCCTCTTCCATGCCTAATATACACAGAGTTCCAGTTTATAACTGTATAAAAATATCGTTGCAAGGTGATCTCATATATCTAACCTTGTCTCAACGTTTTTGTGAAAAACTTTGTCATGCATATGATAATCGTTAACCAGATATAAATTTAAAAGATGAAGTTACAAGATACTCCTACATACTTATATCTTTTCCAAATACTACTTGAACTACCACCGTTCAAGTTATAATCAGTTTCAAAAGTTCATCACACTGATGAGACTACAAGACAAGATTTGAATAGATTCAATTTTTGAATATCATTATAAATAATGAAGTTACGAGGTACTTCATTAAGTCCCGATATATATATACACCTATATATATATATATATTTCATACACTCCTTGGAAACCTCTGTTATGAAAATTATAAACAGAGTTGCAATATCCAATGAATTTGGAAAGGAGAAAACCTTGGCATAAACCTGATATCTTGCTGATCAGGCAAAGATACCAATAAGTAACATTTTCTACTAGTAGATGGACGAATTCCCTACTGGTCATCACCCTGGCCGCAATAGGACCTTATGCTGGACTGCCACTCAGCCACTTACGCATTTGATGAACTCCCACTGAGCCACTTACACTATCATGGACGCCCACTGAGCCCATGTTGCTTATGCCGACTCAAATAGATGGACTTACTTCCCGAACGTTGGGTAAGTAATCAATTCATTTATCAAAATGGCAACCTCGTTGCGAATATAAAATACACCACAGAGCCGGATCCTTTAAATTTTTTGAGCGAGTATTGAAGTCCCATTCAAAAAGGAAGATCTTAAATTTGAAAACGAGTTTTGGGATCCGCTCTAAACTTTAAAAATCATTTTGAAGACTCGAAAACATTTTTAAGAATGTTTGGAGTACTGCTGATTTATTAAAATAAATTAGTCCCAATATATTAGAAAATATCTGAATATTATTATTTAAATAATATTCCCAAAAAAGATAATCTCTATAAAAATAATCGAAGTAGAAGTGTTAAAACTCATACTTGAAATGGGTATTAAATAACCAAAGATATACTTATTTGAAAGTACTATCTTTATTTGAATAATCAAAAATAAGTTTGATTATCGAAACATTATTCCTTAATAAAATAAAGAATATTATTTAGTAAATAATCGGAGTCATAAGTCCTCGAATGAATATTCAAAATAATATTCATTAATAAAATAAACGGAGTCATATGTCCTCGAATGAATATTCAAAGTAATATTCATTAATAAAATAAACGGAGTCATAAGCCCCCGAATGGATATTCAAAATAATATTCATTAATAAAATAAACGGAGTCATAATCCCCGAATGAATATTCGAAATAATATTCATTAAATAATATAAACTGAGTCATAAGTCCTCGAATTAATATTCAAAATAATATTAATTAATAAAATAAACAGGGTCATAAGCCCTCGAATGAATATTCAAAATAATATTCATTAATAAAATAAAGTTATCGAATAAACCTTATTCGATTAATAGTTTTGAAAACTATATCAATATATATATAACTATATATATATCATATACTCGGGAACATCTACTCCCGGTTTTAGAAAAGGGTTCACCTTTGGGTCCCCTATCCTCAGGGTATACGCAACTACTGCTTATCTCTAGCATAGGTATTATGCAACTAATAAGCATTTGTACCAACAGATATATAAATCAAAGAATACGAAATATATCGCAAGAATTTGCTAATAACAAACATGCATTTATCACAAGATCATGCATATACACATATACATCACAACAACAGTTATACGAGTAGAAAACTTGCCTGAGCGACTGGGGGTTACAAATGGCTTGGGACGAGTCTGGTAACCTATAAACAACATATAAGTTGGAATTAAACCAAAGTCGCTTATGAATCTATACTTTAACTAATTTAGACTTTAACGCTCGCTTTGCGCTTAACGATTCACTTAAGTCGCTCAAGTACCCTCGGCTCCACCATTTTTAATAAATTAACCATTACGAGTTTTAAGGCGATTCTTTCGCAAGTGTCTTACCAACTGCCTATTACACTTTACTTAAATTTTTCATACTCCAATTATTCCTTTAAGGTCTTTAACCTATGTTTCAAAGTAAGGCAAGGGGTAATGGTTCGTTCACGAAACGTCGTTACTTAAAACAGCCGTTTCTCCTAAACCGTACATCGGAATCAAACGAACCATATATCAAAACGAAGCTCGTAACATGAACTATCTAATCATGGCAATGGTCAAAACCTAGCAGGGAGTTCTCGGGTCCTAATGTTAAGAACAAAACAGCGTAAAGTAAATCGGACATTACGACGGCTATGTTTACGCGATTTCCCAAATTTAAAACACTCCAATTCAACCCACAATCAATCCACAATCACAACCCAATCAAAACTCCAACCATACTACATCATAACATCCCCAACAACTCAACATTAACAATTTTTACTTAATCTTAAACTTGAATTTAAAACTATACTTAAGTCCTTTAACTAATCAACAAGATTTCAACATCCAATTCACTACAACTCCCTCCCAAACTCTAAACATACAAGCATTAAGCTTCTCTTTTACCATAACAATAAAAAACATCCTAATATACAAAGTAAAGTTAGGGTTTGGAGATGTTAAAAATCATGTTAAAAACAAAGAAAATCATGTTAAAAATCTTGAAATCACTATTCATTATATTCTTCATTGATTTCTTGGAAGAGATTGAGAATGAATTGGAGGCTTAAACTTTTAGGATAGCCATATCTATGCATAAGGAGTATTAGATAATTACCTTACTAATTAAGGAAGCTTGGAACTTGAATTTTGAATTTTCCTCCTTGAAATGAAGAGAAAATCCGAGAGCTTCTTGATGAAGAAGTGAAATGATTTTTATGTTTGTGAGTTGTTTTGCCTAGCTTGGTTGCTTTTGATTTGTTTTTGATTAATTACCTTTTTAACCTTGAACTTTGTGTGGTTTTAAATCAACCACACCTCCTTCCCCTTATGTCATGCTTATGTCACCTTGTGATGTCATCCTCCCTCACTTGCCCTCTTCTTATTGGTTGGATGACCTCATCATCCCTAACCTTCTTGATTAACTCCTAATTGTTTGCCTAATGACCGTTGATCTGTTATACGGTTCGCTTATCTTTCGTTCTCGTTTCTCGTTTGAGAGATCATACCCGGGATCTTATTACTTGGGTTTCCTTAACCTTTCTCAATACATTATATTCCTTTTATGATCCTCTCTTATAATCCTTTAATTTAAATCCTTTTTATCCTGTTACCTTATACTCAATTCATTCTGTATCTAGTGGATTTCCGGGAAAAATCAAAGTGTTCGGAATTGGATTCTGACGGTCTTTACATACACTTATATACAATATAGAGTACCAATAAAATCTCAGAATATCCATATAAGAACCCCTACATAGTGTGGCATGAAAAGTTTTCTTGTTCAGAAATATCATCAAAAACACTATTCATAAGGGTTACAAAAAGTTCAAAATTTTGGGGTTATTACAGAAACTCACCAAATTTTGTGTTATTTCTTATTGTAATGTAAACATATAATGTTACTTGTCATCACAAGAGGTCCCATAAGACGTTCACGTTGATTGAGATTATCATATGCTTATATTACTTTTGACTCGAAACCATACAACGTAGTGGGGTGATCAACCCTTGCACTTGTAATTGGCAAATTTTGTCTATTATGAATTTTGCGGGTTATGAATTGGTGCATATGACTATTATAGAAGCAATTTTAACTATATTATGATAAAGCAAACTAATGTAAACACGAGTAAATCAAGAAGATAAGCGCAATTGATAGAAGCAGTTCGCATAATCAAGTAATTTATAATGCAAGATGTCATGAATGAAAAACACGAAATGAAACTTCTTCAAGTAAAAATTCATATTAAACATGAATGAAACTCGATAATCAACTATTGATATGTCCTACCGACTTATTCATAAAATTCTCTCTATTATTAGAAATAACAAGAGGGATTTAGAGAACTTTACACGTGATAAAATTTTAGGTGTAAAACATTCCAACTCCTCGATACTTGAACGTAATCCATGCTAGACAATCGATAAGCTCCACGCCCGATGATAATATCTATAAGATAGGGTCCATCCCAAGTGTCAGCTAACTTTCTTGCTGTTGCGTTAATGGTGTTCTTGAACATCTTCCTCAACCATGTCGCCAACATGAAATGCTCTCAAATGAACATATTTATAGTAAGTGTTGGCAACCCTTTGTTTATATGACACCATATGTATCCTTTCCATTTCTCAAATTTCATCCACTGTGTCTATGTCATGTGCCAATTCCTTATCATTCATGTCTGATGTAAATAACACATATCTGGCAGTGGGCATTATGACCTCAGTTGGCAAGACGACTTCAGTTCCATAAACCAAGCTATAATGCGTCTGTCCTGTCAACGTCTTTGGATTAGTCCTGTCTGACCATAATACCCAAGGAAATTCTTCAGCCCACTTTCCCTTGCATGATGTCAATCTCTTCTTGAGGCTGTTGATTATAATTTTATTACTCGATTTAGCCTGTCCATTAGCCTGGGGATACCTTGGTGTCGACTTGATCAAGTTGATATTCTATTGTTTACAAAATGCTTCCATCTTATCACTTATAAATTGTGAACCATTTTTACAAATAATTTCAGATGGCACACCAAATTTACATATGATATTCTTCTTGATGAACGAGATCACCTCATTCGACATGACTTGTTTGAACGCCTCTGCTTTAATCCATTTAGAAAAATAGTCCGTCATGGCTAGCATAAAAGCTTTCTTTCCATGTGCAGGTGGCATCTTCCCCACAATGTCCATTCCTCACTTTATGAAGGGCCAAGAAGGAATGGACATGTTCAGGTGCTCAGGTGGTTAATGTATCATGGGAGCATGCCTTTGATAGGCGTCACACTTCTTTGTGTACTCCAAGGAGTCTTGCCTTATTGTTGGCCAATAATATCCCAAAAGTAATATTTTTAATGAAATATTTCTCCCATTAGTATGATTCCTATATTCTCCTTCATGTGCATCCCTCAAAACCATTTCAGCCTCATGATTTTCAAGCATCTTTGAAGTAGTCCCGTAGATGAATTTTTTAAAAACTCATCATCCAAAACAGTGAAACTTATCATCTTCATCCTAAGGGTCCTGGCTTCATTGTTGTTGTTAATTCTGATTCTATGCTGCAAGTAGTCCTTATATGTTTGAATCCAGCTGTCTATGACTTCATCTGCATTGTCACCGTGTCGATTGAGGGCCAACACCTCCATTTCATGAGCCAATATTTCAACAGTAGGTTTCATGATGTGTACAACCGGGATGTTGTTCAGACTAAGACCTTTGAAGATAGCCCCAAGGCCAACTAGTGCATCAGCTTGAACGTTGTTTTTCCTTGGTACATGTTGTATGTTAAACGTGTCAAAACAACTCATCAACCTTTTAGTGACATCTAAGTACATAATCATCTTGGGGTCTTTAGCTTCATAAGAACCGTTGACATGATTGGAAATTAACAGTGAGTCACAGTTTACATCGACGTGTCTAAGCTTCATGTCTTTGGCAGTCGTTAATTCCAAGATCAATGCCTCATACCCAGCCTCATTATTAGTAGGTTTGAACTCACAACATATTGAATATGCTACTATATTCCCCTATGGCGATTTTAGTACAAGCCCTAATCCTGTTCCATTCATATTTGAAGCTCCATCGGTGTATAATATCCAGTTTGGCGTCTGCCCTTGAAACGACTTGTTGAAATTCCTCCTCAGATGTCATTTGGCTTGGACTGAAATCAATCACAAAGTTAGCTAAGGATTGTGCTTTTATGGCAGTCCTAGTATCATATATAATGTCATATGTGCTTAAACTTATGGCCCGTTTTTCCATCCTTTCCGTCAATTCAGGTTTACTCAAGACAGTCCTCAAAGGAAAATTCGTTATCATGTATTCTATGAGATTAAAATAATGCCTTAGCTTCGTTGAAGTCATGGCCAATGCAAGTACTAGTTTTTCAAGAGATGTGTACATTGTCTGTGCATCCACTAGGCTTTTGATTACATAACAGACGGGTGATTGGACGCCTTCATGTTCTTTGACAAGCTCTCCATTCACAGCGTGATAAGTAACATATAGCTAGACATAAAGGTCTTAAGGTTTTGATAAGAGTGGAGGAGTGCTGAGATAATTCTTCAAGTCATCCAGTGTAGCTTCATGTTTTTCCGTCCATATGAACCCCTTATTCTTTCTCAAGACGTCATAAAAGAGCTTTCACCTATCCGATGATCGAGAAATGAACCTGTTCAAGGCTGTAACCCTTCCCGTCAGTTTCTGGATGTCTTTAATATTAGATGGGCTCACTACACCATTTATGACCTTTACCAAAACTTTTTTTTGATATTACAAGCAAAAATATTTCCATAAATCACTAAAATTTGGTATGAGATAATAATTTTTTGTATTGCAGTACAGGGATAGTCGATGTTAGCATAGACATGACAAAATTTCTCTTACAACATAAAATATAGTGTTAATATTGGTATTAGATTTAGTGTTACAGTAAGACTAAATATTTAGACGGCATAGAAATGGCAGGCCAAATTTTGACAAAAAAAATTTTTTGTAAAATTTTGATCCGCTTTTATATTGTAACTAGAATATACGCTCACATTTACACAGTTATAGACTCACATATGTACACACACTCTCTTATCCAAAACTCTGTCTAAATTAGGGTTCTAAATTCGCTCGAAGAAATTGAGCTTTCTTGCAAGTCGCGGTTAGATATTGGAGATTGTAATTAGGGTTCTAAGAAATTTGAGGCTTTCTTCTCAAACGGGTTCAACAAATGGAGTTTGTATTTGGGGTTCTAGTAGTCGCTTTTTTGGAGTAAATTAGGGTTCTTGTAGTCTATTTATTCTAAAATTTGGAGTTTTCTTATTGTTCAATTCAAAAGTGTGTCGGGTATGGTCTTATTTTATTCTCGGATTTGTGTGTATATCTTCATGTGTGCTCATATCTCTCTGCGTAATTATCATTTAGTCTCTTATTTATGCTCTTTTTTGTGTTTGATTCAAAAGTGTGTCGGGTATGTGGAAATTTATGTGTAAAAAATGCTACCCTCATTCATCTTCATGACAAAAAGGTTGTTGAATTGGAATCTGGTTGCGGTTTGGTTAGGTAATTATATCCCCCCCTTATACTTAAATATCGTGTTCTTATATGCATTTTAGACATACCTTTTGTTGTTCTAGTGTAATTCCCCTTTTTTATTATTATTATCAGGGGCATTGCAGCTCTATTAAGGGAACACGTTCTTCTAACCGATTTTCCAGATAGGCTAAAGCTCCTTAAAAAGAACGTCCAAAAAAATTTGTATGCAAATGTGCAAGTTTCTGCAACTGTTATTGAGCTCACTTGTGGAGATCACCCTCATCCTAAGCTCATGAATCCATCACCTGATTATGGTAATTGTGCTTTTAATGTTTATATTAAGAGATACAAGTTGATTTTATTTTGGAGTTGTAGGTTGCTATAAACTTGTTACTTGTTCACACTTTGGATAAAATAGTACAATTTTAATTGACCAATAGTAAGTCCCCTATCTTATGTTTTCATATATTTAAGTTGTATGAAAGATGGTATGAAGCTGCATTAAGTACCCAATTATGTTATGACATCAAGACATAATATCACATAATTTTGGTTATTTTTCCCCACAAATTTGTATTACCTTTGAGAAAATTGTTCTTTTTCTATCAAATATCAATGCAAAGATGTCGTCATTGGAGCAACATAGAGTGCAACCATATATTGTATGTTTCATAGTAGCAACCATCAACCAGTAACTAACGGACCACATAGAGCACAACACTATTAAGCTACTCAAATAAAATATTTTATATATGTCTAGATTCATAGATACTAGGTCAGTTGTTAGTGATAAGATTGTTTCTTCTGTCGTATGAAAATATCCTTATTCATCATATGCACTGTTACAAGTGTATGGTTGGTGCTACAAAACTTTATCTTGCACTAATCAAAACAAAGGATATTATAAAAGAATATAATATCTAAGGATGAACTTTTTCTTGTCACTTTTTTAACTTTGAAGTACCTTATAAATGCTATTGTAAAAGATAGTCATAAAATGCTCATTCGCTTATAAAAATGCTTCAGGGAGTCTGTTTTTAAGCTTACATTTGCTGGAATTTGCATGGCCCTAATTTACATATATTTTTTGTCAAAAAATTATACAGTGCTCGGTCCAGATGTGATTTATAGTGAGGAAGTAGTGATACATTTGATCGAAACATTTGTAGAACTTTGTGAATCCCAAACAATGATCATATTGGCAGGAGAATTTCGAAATGGTAGAAATTTCAGTTTTGGTACTAAATATCACAGTAATTTTTTATACCATGATGTAAAAGACTTCTTTATTTGCAGATGTCATCCTAGAGTACTTTTTAGAACCAGCGATGAAGGTTTGATTCAAATTTGGAGCTTTTTTCTTGTTCAGTGTCAGGTATGCTCTTATTTTATTCTCGTATTTGTGTGTATATCTTCTTGTGTGCTCATATCTCTATGTATTATTTTTATTTAGTCTCTTATTTATGCTCTTTTTTGTGTTTGATTCAAAATGTGCCGGGTATGTGGAAATGTTTTGCAGTCTATACTCTGCTTCCTGATTTATTTTTCTTCTACTGACTTATTAGTATTTATTTTATAAACGTGAGTAATTAAACTTCTTAGCTTTATGTGACACAAACATATTTATATAAAAATATGTTGTACCAACTGCATACGACTCCAACAATGCTAGTGAATGGCTCATTTTTCAGAGAATTATCGCTAGAGATTTTAAATTTCCAGACTACTTTTCCAGTGAATCTAGAGACTTAATTGATCGGTTATTGGTGAGCTATATGTTATGTCTCTATATCCTTTTTTTGTACAGTGCAAGAGAGAGGACTCTTGAGGTTGTTCAAAGGATTTGACTAGCCTTTCTTGGACTAATTACACTCTACTTAGATCCAACATAAAACACAAATTATTCGTTCTTCTAACATTCTAGGGGAAAGAAGCCTGTATATTTTAAATTAGATAAAAAAATTGGTTCAATAAGTCCTAAACTCATAATATTTTATGCCACCTAAGCAGCTATTAAAAGAAAAATAACTTGTTTAAATTTTAATATCTTGCATCTGGTTATTGTATTTGCCTCAAATGCATGACTAGTTCATTGTAAAGCTACATTAAAGAGTCAAGGAGGTTATTGTATATGTCAACAATTTATAAGTTTTCTACGAAAATATTCTATTTAATTTTATAATTTTCTGGGATTTGTGATATAAATCACTAGGTAAACCTATTTGTTTGCAGACCCCAATTTATGCTTGAGCTATAGACCTTGAGCATCTCTTGGATTTGGAGGAGGCAGGTGCAAAAGATGCTATTCTCGAAAATGAGCAAGTAATAAAATTTTATAATTTACTGTTGTCTCTTACAAGGAAACTTTCTTAATAATTTCTTGATGTTTTGACTAAAATATTATATATTGATGCAGACAAGTCAGTAACATAATTTCTTGGTGTTTTGACCAAAATATTATATATTGATTTAGACAAGTTTGCAACTGGGCTCTAAGCTTTTGAAAGGGCCTGATGTAAATTCTGATGATATTTCTTATCTAAGTCAGCTTGTTAGGGATTCTATGGAACAACAGGCTCAATCTTCTGATAGAACTGCATCTAAAGAAACTGAGGCCATGAAGTCAATGTAGGTGCATACTTTTACAATTGTTGCTGTCTAGTTATCCTGCAAGTACTCTAGACTTGGTGCTTACATAAGAGGCTCTTGGCTTATGAATTATTCGAGATCATCTATGTTGCCAAACAGACTACTTCTCAGTGTATCATGGAAACTTTGTTTAATAACCCAATGTTGTGTCTCTAACTGGCCTATATATGGCAACAGAATGTGTCACATCCAGCATATATATATAATTTTAATTAAATTTATATGCTTGCTATTTATTCATAAACAAAAATAAGGTTCTAATAGCTTTAAACTAGCTAACAGCAAGACATCATTGGGATGTTTTGATTATTTTTATATTTTATATAATTTTCTCTAAAATTAGTTAATATCAAGTTAATACTTTATATATTCTAGGGTCAAGATACTAAACAGTAACTAACAAAAGAATGTCTTCTAGACTACAGTGTGTTTCATTTCATTTCATTTCATTTCATTCAAAAATAGAGAAATGTGTTTAACATGTCAAATTTATGGAGTCACTTTGATAGTTTGTGCTAAAATATGTCTAAATGTATTGGTCTACAGGATGACATGGTCAAAATTCTCAAAACCGGAGAAAATGTTGAAGCGGCGAATAAACTAGTCTATGGCAGGAAGTTCCCATGACTAGATACTATAAAGAGGGTTCTCCTTAATGTTAGAACTTTAAATTATTTTGGTTTAACTAAAAATATGCTCAACAGTTGTAGCTTTCGGAGTTGTAATTTTTGGATGAATTTGCAAACTTTGTTTATTTTTGTTGACTTGGAATTTTGTATTGTGTTGAATTTGAATTTTAAATTTGAGTTATTAAGCTAAATATGTATATAAGTTTTTAGTGTTGTAAGTGTAACTAATAGATATTTTAAATGTTGGTAAAAACACGACAAAAGTGTTACAATAAATATAGAAAGTGTTAAAAAATAATATTACAATAAAATATACATATGTTAACAAAAGATTGAACTTTTTAATTATCCAGTGTTACAATAGCAAATATGTTGTTGCAAAAAAGTTTATTACAACATATTTTTCGGTGTTACCACACATTTAAAGGTGTTACGATAGAACTGTTGTTACACATGTATGGTTTTACCATAGATATTAAAAGAGTAATCATAGGTGGTCTCTTATAACACTTTTATATGTGTTACCACATATTCAAAAAGTGTTACCTTATACCCCTATTGTACCTATTATAGCAGGGGCAAATCCAACACCCGTAAATCTCCAAAAATGTAACCATAACCAAATTTTTTATTTTTGGTAACACTTTTTGGTTATTTTAACACTTTTTTTGGTGTTGCTACATGCTATATATGATGTAGTGGATTTTAACTCAAAGATTGCTTTAATCTGTTTTGGGCTAGCTTCAATTCCCCTCAGTATCACCATGTGCCCAAGAAACTTTCTAGAAGATACAACAAAATTGCATTTAGACGGGTTGAGCTTCATGTTGTACGCTTTTAAGATGTCATTTCCGTAGATCACGAACGTGATTCTCAGCGTTCACCGACTTAACCACCATGTCGTGTATCTAGAATTCTATTATTTGACCTATTTGATCTTTGAACATCTTGTTGAAGAGTCTCTGAAAGATTGCCCCAGCATTACGTAGCCCAAAAGGTATGGCTTGATTACAATATATCCCCTAATCTATAATAAACACTGTATTCTCACAATCACATGGTTCCATTTGTATTTGATTAAAACCACTTGACGCATCTAAGAATGTAAGCAACTCATGTCCAGCCATCGAGTCAACCATGGTATCAATATGGGGTAACAGATAAGGATCTTTTGGGCAAGCTTTGTTCAGGTTTGTATAATCAACACAAACCCTCCATTTTCCGTTCTTCTTTTGTAATATAACAACATTGGTCAATCACTCAGGATAGTCGACCTCTTTGATCATTCCAGCTTTCAAAAGCCTTTCTACTTTATCATTAATTATCTTGTTTATCTCCGCTGCAAATTTCCTTCTTTTTTTGTTGGATAGGGGTGTAAGTTGGATCAACATTTTGTTTATGTGTGATCACATTGGGATCAATTCCTGTGATGTCATCATATTCCCATGCAAATGCGTCCAGTCTTGTTGTCAAGAATTCCACCAAGTTTTTTTCAATTATGGGTGAGAGGTCTTCTCCTATCAAAACTTTCTTGTCTCCCATCTTTAAATTGACCTTTGCCAACTTCTCAAGTGTCAATTGATATTTGTATATATATAAGTATATGGGATTAATTTGTTAATATAAATGTTTGTGTGATTTGATTGACGCCAATTAATTGTGTGGTATTATTAAAATTTTTAAAAACAAGAAATACATTATTTGCTATTTATATAAGTTATAAAATACATTTTATTATCTAAGAAAAAACAGTTTTTATTTTTTTTATTAATAAATTTTGAATTGTATATTATTAAATTCCTAAAATTTTAAGTTATTTTATGATGTCACTCTTGTTATTTATGGATTTGTAGTTTTATTTATAAAATGTATTCTTTGTAATTAAATAAAATAATAATTATTAGATTACATAATTACCCTTGCATGTATTTCCACTCACATTTCAAATCAAGGATAGTTATGTCATTTTCTACCCCACTATCTCATCTAAAGCTTACCAATTTCCTAAACTAGCCATGCATGCAAAGTAGTAGAGTTGTAGGAACAAGGGTAGAGTGGTAATTGCATTTTCCACTAACTTATGTATATGGGATTAACCAAGAGTCAAGTTGTCATTCACACTCCACTCACCACCACCACTATGTTCTTTTCCTCCCTCCTTCACTCTCGACCGAAACACACACACACACTCTTCTTCATTTTCATTTCCAAAAATCAAGATTTCAACTGTAATTTCACTTTCTTAAATTTGATAAACTCCTTCCATACATTTTTGTGTTGAGATATACATGTTTATTGGATGATTTGGTGTTGCATGTAAGAGGTAGTTCAAACTCAAGTGCAAAACCTTAGTTCCTATGAACTTAAGGTTCAAACTAAAGAGTTAAATTAGCATAAAGGTTGTAAAGGGAAAAATAATTTGAGAATTACTCACATGCATGTGCCATTTCTCCCTCATCCATTCGGCTATGACTCCAAATGAGCCGAATGGAGTAGTAAGTTATGTTGCATGTTAAGTTTCTATTGTTATATGCTTGAATCATGATTATATGATGGTTTTCTTAGTATAAAACCTTTGCATGTTATAAATTTTATATAAGTATGATCTTGATAAGGTTGCATGTCAATATTCTTGGAATAAAATCGAAGTACTATTAGTATATTCTTGGTTAAAGTTGAACTAGTGAATGCATGTCATAATCTATGGGATTTTGAGTCTTGATATGATTTGCATGTAAGAGATAAAGCTTCATTTTGATAATAAAAGAGTATTGTAAGATGTTTACTGAGTATATATAGTTGGTATTATTTTTGCATGTTATGATTTGTGCTCGGTTTATGCTTAAGTACTTGAAAGTATGATTTAAGTAATGGTTTTGTTATTTTGAGTATATAATTCGGTTTTTGGTGCATAAGGGTATGGAATGAACTCAACCTTTAGATAACTTGTGAGTTTAGGAGAGTAAGTATAGTAGATAAGCTTGATTGATTGATTTGATGCTTGGTTTATAAGAGGGAGTTAAGGTGGAAGGGTTAATATAAGATTTGTCATTTTCCAGAAATTTGCACTAGTTTGTAGGAGAGTTTTTAATGGGTATTTGTTGGGAATTTGGAGGCCCAAGCCATAAGAAGTTAGGACTTGACCTATAGTTGATCCCAGAAGCATTAAATGTAAGAAATCAAACCATTTAGTTAGGTGCACAAATCGAATCATGACTTCTAGTCAGAACAGAGACAGTTTGAGCTCACTTTTAAGCTTAGAAAGTGATGTCATTGGTAGGCCCTCATTAGGCCTTGTTTAGAATTGATACTAGGGAGTATGTGGGAGGTTTTTCAAGCCATAGTTTGAAGGTTTAGAGTTAAAACCAAGAGTATAAAGTATTTTCAAATCAAGGCAGTTTGAGTGTCACTAGGACAGGGGGGAGCCATATTTGAGAGTAGGCCCAAGGAGGCCTAGGTTGGGCCTTGGTGTCATTCCAAGTGCACAAGTTAGATTTAGGACATGAGATTCCACTGTAGTAATTTGAGTGGAAAACTTTGAGTGGAAGGGGGATCATTGTCACTTAGTACCATTCGATGTCACCTAAGAGTTGCACTTAGGAACACTTTGTCTTTGCACTTAGCTTTTGTATTCTTAGAGGTAAGGCCTGAGTTGATCATTGAGTTTATTTGTTAGTAAAAGGTCAGTAGAAGGTTAGGCCATAGGTGTGGCTAAGTGAAATGGGGATTGGCTAATAAGGACACTTCAAATTTGGAGAGCTAGTTGGGTTGCACTAGACTAAATAAACATTTCGAGTCAATTGTGTTGGTGGAGCGAGATCATTCAATACTCAATAGTGCACCATTATTTCAATGATGTTTATTATATGATTAAATGTGTTATGTGATCCTAAATGATTATTTGGAGCATGATATGTGAATACTAAAGAGTTGAATGTGTAAACAGGCCTAAGTACCGATATGGGTCGAATTTTCTATAACTAGGATGGGATTCATAAGAATATATCTTGATGAGGTTTAATATTATTGTGTAGGCTCAGGAGAAGATAGTAAGCTTGCCGTCAAAGTCGAGTAGTGCTCCCGGTTGCTCCCACGATCAAGACGAGAGTTGGTCAAGCCTTCTTATGGCAAGTGTCGTGAACCTTTCTTGAGATATGATGCAAGTATTCCCTTATTCAACTTATGATTATTGCAAGTGTCTCTATCCTCACTTATCGTGCAAGTGATGTTTTCTTCAAACTATATCATGCAAGTTTCGTAAACCTTTCTTGATATATAGCAAGTGTTTGAACCTTCTTCATTTATATAATGTTATTAAATCATTTTAATTGATGCAAGTGCAAGTACCCCTATTTCCTTATGCAAGTATTACTTCCTTAAATTCTATAATGATGCAAGTATTATTGTTATGGAATCATTTCGGGTTGGTATTCTAAGTCGAGATTAAATAATTACCATACCCTGTTATCAGTTTTGCAATCTAAAATGAGGAGTATAATGTCTTACCATGTTCATGATCTATCCAGAGTGATCCCTACCTATTTACACCATGTTTATACAATCCAGATTGAATTTATTTCCTTGATCGTATCTTAATTAAAGTAGCAACCTTTAATATACCCAATTGCTTATACCGTAATGTTACCAATTCATAATCCCAGACTTGTCATTTTACAATGTACCTTTCCCTGAACTCATTGCTTTACTCTTGAACCCTTTTTGATTGGTTACCTATCGCTTTGCTCTTGAACCTTTTTAGATTGAATACTTATATCTTTGCTCATTGAAACCTTAGATGCCCGTATATTTGATCTTGTCACATACTTACGACATCAACCATTTTCACTTGATTATTTTCATAACCAGTGAATCATTCCCTTTCAATAGAACCTCAGAATGATTTCTTTGCCTTGATGATTCAATTCATTTGGCAATAAATCTTGTCCTAGTACAATTATTGTTGAAGTTGACCTAGAATCCCTTAAATACCTATATGATCCTTTCATGCTTTAAGAGCTTTTGAAGTGTTATTCTTTGGCATCTAATTTTTATAAAATGCAAAGTTTTAAAGTTGAATTGTCAAAGGGACAAAATGTTTTCTTGAGAATAGTGGATCTGGACTAAGACACGTGTCATTTCCACACTTATTATTTGAGGCTTAAAACCTGCCTCGGGATCCCACCAAAATTGTTTAGAACCCAGCGAGGTTCGGGATTACTTCGCGGCTGATCACCGGCTGTAATCCGTAGCGTCATAAAATGAGATTTTGATTAAAAGATTGTTTTCAAATATAAAATGATGATGTCATTCCCATGATATTATGAACTGTTCTACCCTATGTTTATATTTTGCTAGTAGAACTTGCTGAGTATTTGGCTCACTTCTTGTTTACCTGTATATCTTTCAGGTAGGAGATAATGGTTAGGGTGAAGCAGACAGCTCGTAAGTCCACCGGAAAAGAATCATCGAACCAATCCACGTACCATATGCGAGCTCAGGTAGTTAAGTGATCCAGCAGTGGGAGATGCGTTGTAATAAAGAAACTTTTGGTATGTAATAGTTAGTAATTGGGCTGTTCATACACTAAACCTAACGATCTTGGATAATTTCTGTAACATGTCACCTTTATAATATATGTCTTTAATATTAGCTTTTGTTGTATTAAATTTGGGGTCGTGACAATTTTTGGTATCTGAGCTAAGGTTTAGAGTCACTGGACAAGCCCAAATAGGTTTAGGATATATATAGGTATAAGTATATTAATCGAGAATGTAGGTTTTAATCGAGTCGGTCGCTAATAATCTTATATATATATGTACTTCTTTTGACAACAACTAGAGCATTCGTCCACGATTTCCCCGCCACCCGATACCATTCCTTTCTCCGTTTATGTTGGTTTGAGACTTGAGATGGATAGGCTTCAGGGCAAGTATGGAAAGTTGATGGAGCGCTTGGAGGAGACATTTCAGGATGCCCAGAAACTTAAAGAGAGACCGAGGTCACTAGTAACTGTGAGGCTTGAGACTCTGCTCAACCATGTCAACGCTAAGCTTGGAGATATGCCACCTCACAAAGACCACACCAACCAATACATCTTCCAGATGATTGCTGATGAGCTTCAAAGTGTGGTGAACATGCTTCACAAAGAAGAGAGCAAGGAGATTAAACCTCAGGAGGAGGATGACTTTCAGGAGGAGGATGACCCTCAGAAGGAGGATGAGGATGAGTTCCAGGAGATTAGATTCCATTTCCTTATCTAGTTGACATTTGTGATGGCATTGTAATCTTTTGAACTATTAGTTGTACTCTATGTTCCTTTTCAGACCTGATGTACTCTATGTTTCCTTTTCAGACCTATGATGTTGACTTTATTCGGCTATGATGTAACCTAACTCTATTCCTATTATTTATGCACTTTCGTTGCTTCAATTATACATATCTTTTTCTGCTTTTCTGTTTATAACCTTGAATAGCCTTGTTAAGAATTTGAAATCATATGATCATATTAATCCTGTGATAATCTAGCTTTGAAATATCTGTTATAATCATACCTGCTTGTTACCAATTTTCTTTTCATAAATATGCCTCCTAAAAAGACAAGGCAAACCAGTACTGCTTCTACAACCGACCCCAATATCCTTCAAATATTGGAAACTCTGCAACAACAAACTAATACAATTGCCCAACAACAACAAACTCTTCAACAACAATTACAACAACAATAATTTCGAAACCAAGAGAATCATGATCAACACCATCAACCAGATCCACCAGAACCACCTTAACAAATTGTGACTTTCAAAACTTTTCAGAGTGTGAACCCACCTTCATTTCATGACACCACTGACCCGGTTATATCCAACACTTGGATAAGAGAAATGGAGAGATCTTTCGAATTAATTCGACTTGGGAAGAACAGAAGACCGTATATGCCACATATTTATTAAAAGGGGAAGCGATTTTTTGGTGGGATTCAGTCAAAGCTTTGGAAGAAGTTCAGCCGGTTACTTGGACTAGGTTTAAGGAGTTAGTTTTGGAAAAATGTTACCCCTGATATATGTTGAAACAGATGGAGATGAAATTCCTAGAATTGAAACAAGGAAGTATGACAGTCTTGGACTACGAGAAGAATTTTACAGAATTATCAAGATTTGTGACCAAGTATGTGTTTACTGATGCAGAAAAGGCTCAGAGATTTCAACAAGGGCTCGAATATTGGATTCGAGATAGAGTGTCGATGTTTGATATTGGTACCTATGCTGGGGTAGTTCAGAAGGAGGCATTCATAGAGAGTAATGGAGCACAATCTAGGAAACAAAGAGATAACAAGAAAAGAAAATTGTTCCATCAGAAGGAGAGGTCAGAATCGGGATATCAGCAAGACAAGAATGTGAAGAGAATTGGATTCCAGAAAGGGTGGAATGCCCAGAAGAAAAAGGATGTGAACAAGAGAAAAGACAATAAAAGGAACCCTCAACATAATCAAGGTCAAGTAAATGAGGATAAACAGATAAGGGTTGAATGTAGGCATTGTGGGAAGAAGCATTCGGGAATTTGCAACAAGCTCAACATGACGTGTTATCGATGTAATCAGAAGGGACATTTTGCCAATGAGTGTAAGGTGCAGAAACCTGGAGTAACATGCTATAAGTGCGGAAAAGTTGGACATATCGCTAAGGAGTGCAGGTCAACCAGATTAATAAAAAACATGATGAATATAGCAAGCACTAGCACCGCGGTACCACCAGAAATGTTGGCGTTACCTCCACCACCTACCATGACTCCACAAGCATCAGCAAGGACTTTTAACCTGAAAATGAAGGATGTTGTTCAGAATCTAGAAGTGATAGCAGGTAAGCTTTCGATAAATAATATTGAAGCTAAAGTATTGATTGATTCAGGAGCTACAAGGTCTTTTATATCAGAAACTTTTGCTAATAGACTAAACTTTGATAAGGAGAAGATGAGTGAAGTAATGAATATAGTAATTGCTAATCAAGAAAAGGTACCAGTAAGTCAATTTTGCCCTCAATGAGAGATTGACATCTTCGGGCATAAGTTTCCAGTCGATTTGATATTTTTCAAGTCAGGGGAGTTTGATATAATATTAGGAATGGATTGGTTAGGAGAGAATGATGCTCAGATAGATTGTAGGTCTAAGAAGGTTTATTTAAGAACAAAGAATGGGAATAAGGTGATGTTTAAGGACAGAAGCAAGAGCGACTATTTCTCACCGCTATGCAAGCCAATAAGTTATCGAGGAAAGGATGTGAAGCATATTTAGCTTATATAGTAGATTCAGAAAAGGAAGTTCCTATCTTTAGAAGAAATTCCAGTGGTGAAAGAGTTCCCAGATGTGTTCCCAGAGGAATTACCAGGATTACCGCCAGATCGACAGATTGAATTTGAAATTAATCTTGCCCCAGGCACTGAACTCGTCTCAAAGGCACCTTATAGGATGGCACCAACAGAAATGAAGGAATTAGCAAGTCAGTTACAAGAACTTTTGGATAAAGGAGCTATAAGGCCAAGTATGTCGCCATGGGGAGCACCAGTTCTATTTGTAAGGAAAAAGGATGGAAGTATGAGGCTATGTATTGATTATCGAGAATTAAACAAGATGACGATTAAGAATCGATATCCGTTGCCAAGAATAGACGATTGTTTGACCAACTGAAAGCAGCAAAGTGTTTTTCGAAGATTAACTTAAGGTCGGGATACCATCAGTTAAAGATTAAACCAGAAGACATCCCAAAGATGGCATTTAGGACAAGATATGGACATTATGAGTTTTTAGTAATGCCATTCGGATTAACAAATGCTCCTGCAACTTTTATGGACTTAATGAATCGAGTTTTCAAGAAATACTTGGACCAGTTTGTTGTAGTATTCATTGATGATATTCTAATATATTCGAAGATGGAAGAAGAGCACGAGCTGTTGGATTTTTAATCGCAGCGGGGCATGGCAAAACACTTTTACACATATAAAATCCAAATAAAAGCATATAAATCGTGGTAAAAACATAGGGATCGAATCTAACCTTTAAAATAATTCGGAGACAACGATCAAAGATCCTTAGCAGTTGCTCCTCAAGTATGAAGCACTCCACCGGTATCCACCAAGAAAACGATGTTAAGGAGGAGGAAGGAGGTGGAGAGAATTGGGTTTTCCAAACTTTTTGGGTTTTTTGGGTTCCAATGAAAATAGGGTCTATAATAGTATATTTATAGGCAAAATTTTCAGCTGAAATTTTTTCCATAAATAATATTATTATTATCCCATTTATTATTCTCATTAATAATTAAAACACCTTTTAATTATTAATCCTTTTTCTAAACACTTTAGAAATAATTCTCTCTCTTGATTTAATTTCTAAAAATTAAATCCTTTAATTAATAATATTAAGAACTTTTCTTAATTAATTTATAATCAATTAAATCTCATTTAATCAATTATTAAATTTGCCAACTAATTATTTATTTCATAAATAAATAATTATCAGCCATTATTAATTAATTCCTCCACCATTAAATCATTCTCTTTTTATGGTGTGACCCTGTAGGTTCAATATTAAGCCGGTAGTAGAAATAAATAATAATAAAACTATTTTATCATTATTTATATAAATTCTCTAATTTATTAAATATGATTAATTAATTAATCACATTTATTCTACATCGTGAGGATACTTCTCAGCATATCGCGACTATCCGGATAATATGAATTCACTGCTTAGAATACCAAGAACCTATTCAGTGAATAGTTACCGTACAATAAACTCCTTCTACCCTACAATGTCCCGATTAAATATAAGGCATGGATCTCGTGTCAAGCCTATCTAATTCAATCACTTGCTTACCATTTACTATGCGTAGTTCTATGCAAATTAGAAACTCCTTTCTAATTTCATTCACTCTGGCCAGAGATTCCTGAACTAGCATAAGTGGATCAGCCTTGAACATTCGCTTCCTTCACTGGAAGGGGTAGATCCTTTATTGATCATACACTATCTTCGTGTACAAATTCCTATACCCAGTAGAGCCCTAATAATAGTCCCTGGAGACTAAGAACTAAACCAAAGCATAGTTCAGTGTACACAAGATGACTATGATGACCTCAAGTCTAAGGATACTTGTACAACTATCACTATGTGAACAACTGCTGACACGTGAGTGAACTCCATCAGTTGTTCAGCTGGGCGAGTCATGTTCAGTGAACTTATTCTATAATAAGCACCTACATACTAGCTATAGTGTCACCACACAAATGTGTATGAGAACAGACATCCTTCATAATGAAGCAAGCATAGTATGTACCGATCTTTGCGGATTATTAATTACCAGTTAGTAATCCTACGACCAGGAACTATTTAAGTTTAGAGTTATCATTTTTTAGGTCTCACTATTATGATCTCATCATAATCCATAAAAAGCTTTACTCTAAACTATGGTATATCTTATTTAAACACTCCAATAGATAGAGCCCGCAATAAAAACAAAACAAATCTTTTATTAATATCAATGAAATCAAAACAGATTACATAAAAAGTTATTCCTAAATCCTCATACATGATTGGACTTAGGACATATTCCTTTCAATCTCCCACTTGTACTAAAGCCAATCACTCTAGTATCTAATACCCATCTTGTCTTTATGACGATCAAAGTGACTTTCATAAAGTAGCTTTGTGAGTGGGTCTGCTATGTTGTTATGTGTTTCAACTCTAATTCAATACAATACAAGAAATGTTACCGCGCTCCCACTAACCCTTTTGTAGACGCATGGTTCATCTACGTTTTTGATAAAATCAAACTCTTTGATTGTCTCATCAAAACGAATGTTCCATCTTTCGAGAAGCTTGCTTTAAACCACATATGGTTCGTAGCAGCTTACACACTATGTTTTCATTTCTCTTGGAAAGAAAACCATCTGGCTATTTGCCAGATCTCATAGTCATAGTAAGCAGCAATTGCAAGCAAAATCCGAACTGATTATGACAGGGCTACAGGTAAAAGGTTTCATCAAAGTCAATCCATTGCCTTTGTTTGAATTCTTTTGCCACAAGCCTGGCCTTAAAGGTCTCCACCTGGCCATCTGCTCTAATCATTCTTTTGTATCCCGTATACATAGATTTCATTCCGGATTTCATGGCACTATGCCATTTCTCTGAGTCAACACTACTCATAGCCTCATTATAGGTTACAGGGTCTTCATCATGAATGATTGACAACTCATTGTCATTCTCAATGACAAGGCCATAATACCTCTCAGGTTGGCGAGACACTCTCCCTGATCTATGAATGGGCTGTTCCACAAAAGGTTGTTCAGTCAGAACAGGTATTTCCACTCGCTTTGTAGTAGTTTGTGCTTCTTGAACTTCATCAAGTTCAATTTTGCTCCCACTGTTTCCTTCAAGGATAAACTCCTTTTCCAAGAAGGTAGCATGTCTGGAGACAAACACCCGATGATCGGTGCAAAAGTAATACCCTAAAGTCTCTTTAGGATATCCCACAAAACTACATTTTACGGATTGATATTCCAGCTTATCTGGGTCAACTTACTTGACATAAGCTGGACATCCCCAAATCTTAACGTGTTTAAGACTCGGTTTCCTTTCTTTCCATATCTCATACGGAGTTTGAGGAACAGATTTGGAAGGCACCTTATTCAGTAAATATGTTGAGGTTTCCAATGCATAACCCCATATGAATACTGGAAGATTTGCATAGCTCATCATGGACCGAACTATGTCTAACAAAGTTCGATTTCTCCTTTCAGATACCAATCTGGAGGAGTCCACTGGGAGACTATACCATTTACTTTGAGATAATCTAGAAACACTACATTAAAGTATTCACCACCTCGATCTGATTGAAGAGTTATAATACTATGTTTGGTTGTTTCTCCACTTCATACTTATATTCTTTGAACTTTTCAAAGGCCTCAGACTTGTGTTTCATCAAACACATATCCGAATCCAGATCTATCATCTATGAAAGTAATGAAGTATGAAAATCCACCCATGGCTTGCATAGACATTGGTCCACATACATCTGTGTGTACCATTCCTAGCAAATTTGCAGCCCTCTCTCCATGTCTACTAAATGGAGACTGCAGTGCCACAATGAAGTGAGATTTTCATCATCCCTTTTCTTTTATTAGTTTGTTCAATCTGAAGTAAATTATGTCACATTTATACAGACCATTATTTAAAGTACCACGTTTATAAAGAATATTATCTCTAAGAATAGAACATTCATTATTCTCAATAATAAATGAAAATCCAGCCAAGTCTAACATGGGAATAATATTCCTCACAATCGAGGGAACAAAATAACAATTATTTAAAACAATAGTCTTGCCCGTCGGCATATGTAAATGAAATGATTCTACATCTTTAGCAGCAACTCTTGCTCCATTTCCCATCAGTAGAATCACCTCCTCTTCCTCAAGAGTCCTACTTCTCCTTGGTCCCTGCAACAAATTGCAGATTTGAGAACCACAGGCGGTATCTAATACCCAAGTAGAAATTTGATTTAATGACATATTCACTTCTATCATGAACATACCTGAATCAGAAGCGGTAGTCTCACTACCCTTCTTCTTCTTCAATTCTGCAAGGTAAACCTTGCAGTTCCTCTTCCAGTGCCCCACCTTGTTACAGTGAAAGCAAACAACTTTGCTCTTGGGGTCTTCAGCTTTTGGTGGAGCTGGCTTTTCTTCACCTACTTTCTTCTTCTTGGAAGGGTTCCTCTTCCTTTTCTTAGGATTGGAACTTTCACCAATTAGAAGAACAGAACTCTTCTTAGGGGGAAAATTCAATTTCACAGTCTTCAACATGTTGTGGAGTTCAGGCAGGCTGACATCCAACTTATTCATGTGAAAGTTCACAACAAACTGCGAGAATGAACTCGGAAGCGATTGCAAGACCAAGTCTTGGCTCATCTCCCCATCCATGGCAAAACCAAGTTGTCCAAGACGTTCAATCAAATTGATCATCTTAAGTACATGGTCATTCACAGATGATCCCTCAGACATCCTACAACCGAACAGCTCCTTCAATATCTCATATCGAGCTGCCCTCCCCGCCACATCATACAACTCTTGTAGATGCATTAGGATAGTTTGAGCATCCATATGCTCATATTGCTTCTGTAGCTCAATGTTCATGGAAGCTAGCATGATGCATTAAGCAACATTTGCATCATCTATCCACTTACGATACATAACATGTTCATCATTATGTGCATCACTAGTAGGTTCAGTAGGCTTAGGTGAGGCAATCACGTATTCCAGCTTCTCAATCCTGAGAACAATTCTCAAGTTTCGAAGCCAGTCAGCATAATTAGGACCAGTCAATTTGTGAGCATCTAGTATGCTCCTCAGTGATAGTGCAGAAGACATAATGTATATTATAAATCTGTAAATGATAAACACATAACAACACTTAGCAAATATTCGATTTCATTTTAAAAACACTATATGAATCGGGTCTTTATTCATAAGTGGCTCCCACTAGTTTACCTAATTTATTCAACCCCCTACATGAAAAATTAAGCATTCATAATGCTAGTGGGAATAGGGATCCTACATTCCATTACACAACCCCGGCTGTAGCATGAACCGCCATGTAATGTTCAATAGCAAACAACTCTTGTCAATTACATCTTATGTTATTCCCTAATCAAACTTTAGCCTCTTGAATAATTGAGTCTCGGTTGTGGCACGACAAACTCAATATTCTAAGTCAAGTCTAACCCAACATTCCGTACAGTTGAATCAGTCCCCAAAGGCCCACAGCTGTAGCACGTACCAACCTTTAGATTCTTATTCAATGTACACATCTCTATGTAATAGACAAGTATTTCTTATTTCGAAATCAAAGCCCTCGGCTGTAGTACGAACCGACAATGATTCAAAAATAAGAACTACTTTTCTATCATGTTGGAAGGCTATGACCGACACAAGCCCGTTGTGTCATTGGCCAATTACTACTTGATATTATTTAATTTTAGAGGGATTATATTACGTTACAATCATAATCATATTATAAAGAGATTCTTCCTTTTAAATTAAATATTTCAAATCAATAATCAATAATCAGATGATTCCCAGATCGGGTGGAGCATTGTCAAGAGGCGTCACTTAATAACCCTTTCTTACAGATAGAAATCTGTTGTTGACAGAATCATCCTTTCTCTCATATTGAAAATTCATATTCAATTACGTGTTTTACAAACACAAGAATCTCATGATTGTATTCATAATATTTTTATTAAGGTTATGAAACAATTTCACTATACTAGGTTGTCTAACAAACGCATTATGTTCATTTAAGTTCACCTAAATCTATCATCGCATGATAAACTAAGCATATATCACATATATAAACATGAATAAACATCAAGGTAGGCTTGTTACATCATCTAGCGCATTAGTCTAAGCATTATACATCTCTATGTATCACATAAAGCAATTAAAAGCAATTAAAAACAGTTAAAAACAGCTTTAAAACACTTTCAGAAATATAAACAGTTCAAAACTTTTATATAAACTAAAATTGATCACTCCATTAGATCCGTCTTGGAAAAACGAATCCAACGGTATATTGCACGCCCAAAAAGGAGTTACGAAACTCCCAGAAAATTAATTTTAATGTAAACAGTCGGGCTATAACGCAATACAGGAACGCGTTACAAGCCCTGTAACGCATTCCGGTGATGCGTTACAACCCTTTTAACTAATTAAAAGGTGTAACGCATTCCGTGAATGCGCCACAGGGTGTAACGCATTCCCGGAATGCGCGACACCCATTATTTATTTTTTCCTTTTGCAGCCGCCGCCGTTGCTTTCCTCCTCGAACGTCGTGCAGCCGTACCTGCTTCTGAGTCTTCTTCCGTGCAATAAACAGACAAGCAACAGAGCAGATATATTCTATATACATACTTTCAATTTATATATATATATGATTAATTACGAAATTTAATTGAAACAACTTAAAAAAATCATAATAAAAAATCTATACATCATAAAATTATGAAAAAAATACCTAGACGATCTACAACACTTGTAGAACCCAGATCAACATTCAAAATTATTCTGAGAAACGATTTCTCATCAGACAAAATTAATCCATGATATAACTTGTAAAAATCATAATTAATTCATACAAGCACATAAAATTCTGAAATTTTTACCACAGATCTATATGCATACAACCTAAGCTCTGATACCATTGTTGGATTTTTAATCGCAGCGGGACATGGCAAAACACTTTTACAATCCAAATAAAAGCATATAAATCGTGGTAAAAACATAGGGATCGAATCTAACCTTTAAAATAATTCGGAGACAACGATCAGAGATCCTTAGCAGTTGCTCCTCAAGTATGAAGCACTCCACCGGTATCCACCAAGAAAACGATGTTAAGGAGGAGGAAGAAGGTGGAGAGAATTGGGTTTTCCAAACTTTTTGGGTTTTTTGGGTTCCAATGAAAATAGGGTCTATAATAGTATATTTATAGGCAAAATTTTCAGCTGAAATTTTTTCCATAAATAATATTATTATTATCCCATTTATTATTCTCATTAATAATTAAAACACCTTTTAATTATTAATCCTTTTTCTAAACACTTTAGAAATAATTCTCTCTCTTGATTTAATTTCCAAAAATTAAATCCTTTAATTAATAATATTAAGAACTTTTCTTAATTAATTTATAATCAACTAAATCTCATTTAATCAATTATTAAATTTGCCAACTAATTATTTATTTCATAAATAAATAATTATCAGCCATTATTAATTAATTCCTCCACCATTAAATCATTCTCTTTTTATAGTGTGACCTTGTAGGTTCAATATTAAGCCGGTAGTAGAAATAAATAATAATAAAACTATTTTATCATTATTTATATAAATTCTCTAATTTATTAAATATGATTAATTAATTAATCACATTTATTCTACATCGTGAGGGATACTTCTCAGCATATCGTGACTATCCGGATAATATGAATTCACTGCTTAGAATACCAAGAACCTATTCAGTGAATAGTTACCATACAATAAACTCCTTCTACCCTACAATGTCCCGATTAAATACAAGGCATGGATCTTGTGTGAAGCCTATCTAATTCAATCACTTGCTTACCATTTACTATGCGTAGTTCTATGCAAATTAGAAACTCCTTTCTAATTTCATTCACTCTGGCCAGAGATTCCTGAACTAGCATAAGTGGATCAGCCTTGAACATTCGCTTCCTTCACTGGAAGGGGTAGATCCTTTATTGATCATACACTATCTTCGTGTACAAATTCCTATACCCAGTAGAGCCCTAATAATTGTCCCTGGAGACTAAGAACTAAACCAAAGCATAGTTCAGTGTACACAAGATGACTATGATGACCTCAAGTCTAAGGATACTTGTACAACTATCACTATGTGAACAACTGCTGACACGTGAGTGAACTCCATCAATTGTTCAGCTGGGCGAGTCATGTTCAGTGAACTTATTCTATAATAAGCACCTACATACTAGCTATAGTGTCACCACACAAATGTGTATGAGAACAGACATCCTTCATAATGAAGCAAGCATAGTATGTACCGATCTTTGCGGATTATTAATTACCAGTTAGTAATCCTACGACCAGGAACTATTTAAGTTTAGAGTTATCATTTTTTAGGTCTCACTATTATGATCTCATCATAATCCATAAAAAGCTTTACTCTAAACTATGGTATATCTTATTTAAACACTTAAATAGATAGAGCCCGTAATAAAAACAAAACAAGTCTTTTATTAATATCAATGAAATCAAAACAGATTACATATAAAGTTATTCCTAAATCCTCATACATGATTAGACTTAGGACATATTCCTTTCACGAGCAACACTTGTGGATAATTTTGGAGATTCTTAGACAAAAAAAGATTGTATGCAAAATTTTCAAAGTGCAAGTTTTGGTTAAAAGAAGTGCAATTTTTGGGACATATAATTGGAAGCGAAGGAATTAGAGTGGAACCTTCCAAGATTGAAGCGGTTATGAGTTGGGAGAGACCAAAGACTCCTACAGATGTAAAAAGCTTTTAGGATTGGATGGGTACTACAGAAGATTTGTGAAAGATTTTTCAAAGATCGCTACGCCACTAACCAAGCTAAGAAGAAAGAATCAAAAGTTTGAATGGAATGAGGAATGTGAAGAAAGTTTTGAAGAATTGAAGCAGAGGTTGGTTACCGCTTCAGTATTGGTACTACCCGATGACAAGGGAGATTTTGTGATATATAGTGACGCCTCACATAAGGGCTTAGGATACGTGCTAATGCAACACAATAAGGTGATTGTATATGCCTCAAGACAGCTAAAGCCTCATGAATTAAGATATCCAACCCATGATCTGGAATTGGCAGCCATAGTGTTCACACTCAAGATATGGAGACACTACTTGTACGAAGAAAAGTGTGAAATCTATACGGATCATAAAAGCTTGAAGTATATTTTCACCCAGAAGGAACTCAATATGAGACAACGGAGATGGTTGGAGTTAATCAAGGACTATGATTGTTCGATACATTATCATCCAGGAAAGGCTAATGTAGTAGTCGATGCCTTGAGTAGGAAGGAAAGGTTAAATGTGATGCCAAGGGAATTATCTGAAGAGATTGAGAGATTTAAGTTGGAACTTTGTGATTGTGGGACATTAAAAGAGATTTGTTATGCCATGACTTTTCAGCCAAAACTGTTACAGAGGATAAGGAAATGTCAAGAAGAAGTGATGAGTCAAGAGAATAATAAACTGACGGGAGAATAAGCATGTACGAAAAAGGATGAGCAAGGAATATTAAGATTTTCATCAAGGATCTGAATTCCTCAAGTGATTGAATTGAAGAAAGAGATACTACAGGAAGCACACAACTCAAAATTTTTGATTCACCCGGGAAGCACCAAGATGTACCAGGATTTGAAAAAGAAATTTTGGTTGCCAAATATGAAAAGAGAGATTGCAGATTGGGTCTCTAAGTGCTACACGTGTCAAAGAGTAAAAGCGAAACATCAAAGAACAAGTGGATTGATTCATCCATTGAAGATTCCTGAGTGGAAATGGGAAAATATCGCCATGGATTTCATAGTGGGACTGCCTCGAACAAAATCCGGACATGACACCACATGGGTTATAGTTGATCGCCTCACAAAATCAGCACATTTCTTACCAATCAACGAGAAGACTTTATTGGATAAGTTGGTCCATATGTACGTGCTTGAAATTGTGTTACGACACGGCGCACCGGTATCGATAGTTTCAGATCGAGATCCATGATTCAACTCAAGATTCTGGAGATAGTTTCAGGAAAGTTTGGGCACGAAGCTAAGTATGAGCACAATATATCATCCACAAACTGACGGTCAAAGTGAGCGAACTATTCAAGCAATCGAAGACATGTTGTGTCGTTGTGCAATTGATTTCGCAGGAAGTTGGGATGATCACCTACCACTTGTAGAATTCTCATACAACAACAGTTACCACTCCAATATCGAAATGTTTCCATATGAATCTTTATACGGAAGAAAATGTAGATCCCCGACAAATTGGGATGAGGTAGGAGAAGGAAGAGTTATTGGTCCTGAATTGGTTCAACAAATGAAGGAAACGGTCGCCTTAATTCGGAAAAGGCTAATTGTTGCTCAAGACAGACAGAGGAAGTATGAGATCCCTCCCGAAAGGATGTGAGTTTCCAAGTAGGTGAAGCCGTATTGCTGAAAATATCGCCTTGGAAGGGTTTAACCCGATTTAGGAAAAAGGGAAAATTGGCATCTCGTTATATTGGTCCTTTTGAGATTCTAAATCAAGTAGGAAAAGTAGCCTATGAGCTAGCTCTACCGCCTCAATATCAACATGTTCATAACATATTCCATGTGTCATTGCTTAAAAAGTATAATCCGGATGCTAAACATGTGATAGAGTATGAGCCATTAGAAATTCAGAAAGATTTGTCATTTGTGGAACAACCTGTCAAAATACTCGACTGGCAAGAAAATAGTCTTAGAAATAAGTCGGTAAAGATGATAAGAGTGCTTTGGAGAAATCCCAAAGTCAAAGAATCGACATGGGAATTAGAGTCAGAAATGCGAGTCGAGTGCCCTCACCTATTTTCCTTAGATTCTGGGGATATAATCCTTTAAGGGGGAGAGGATGTCATAACCAGTATCTATTATCCCTTAATTGATATATATATATATAAGTATATTGGATTAATTTGTTAATATATATGTTTGTGTGATTTGATTGATGCCAAATAATTGTGTGGTATTCTTAAAATTTTTAAATACAAGAAATACATTATTTGCTATTTATATAAGTTATAAAATGCATTTTATTATCTAGGAAAAATCATTTTTAATTTGTTTATTAATAAATTTTGAATTGTATATTATTAAATTCCTAAAATTCTAAGCTATTTTATGATGTCACTCTTGTTATTTATGGATTTATAGTTTTATTTATAAAATGTATTATTTGTAATTAATTAGATTAATAGTTATTAGATTACATAATTACCCTTGCATGCATTTCCACTCACAATTCAAATCAAGGATAGTTATGTCATTTCCTACCCCAATATCTCATCTAAAGCTTACCAATTTCCTAAACTAGCCTTGCATGAAAAGTAGTAGAGTTGTAGGAACAAGGTTAGAGTGGTAATTGCATTTTCCACTAACTTATGTATATGGGATTGACCAAAAGAGAGTCAAGTTGTCATTCACACTCCACTCACCACCACCACTCTCTTCTTTTCCTCCCCCTTCTTTACTCTCGGCCGAAACACACACAGACACACACTCTTCTTCATTTTCATTTCCAAAAATCAAGATTTTAAGTATAATTTCACTCAACTGGAAAACTCAACTGGAAAACCTTAGTTCCTATGAACTTAAGGTTCAAACTAAAGAGTTAAATTAGCATAAGGGTTGTAAAGGGAAAAACAATGTGAAAATTACTCACATGCATATGCCATTTCTCCATCATCCATTCGGCTATGACTCCAAAGGAGCCGAATGGAGTAGTAACTTATATTGCATGTTGAGTTTCGATTGTTATATGCTTGAATCACGATTATATGATGGTTGTCTTAGTATAAAATCTTTGGGTGTTATGAATTTTATATAAGTATGATCTTGATAAGGTTGCATATCAATATTCTTGAAATAAAATCAAAGTATTATTAGTATATTCTTGGTTAAAGTTGAACTAGTGAATGCATGTCATAATCTTTGGGATTTTGAGTTTTGATTTGATTTACATGTATGAGATAAAGCTTTATTTTGATAAACAAGAGTATGTTAAGATGTTTACTGAGTATATATAGTTGGTATTATATTTGCATGTTATAATTTGTGCTCGGTTTATGCTTAAGTACTTGAAAGTGTGATTTAAGTAATGGTTTTGTTATTTTGAGTATATAATTCGGTTTTTGGTGCATAAGGGTATGGAATGATCTCGGCCTTTAGATAAATTGTGAGTTTAGGAGAGTAAGTATAGTAGATCATCTTTATTTATTGATTTGATGCTTGGTTTATAAGAGGGAGTTAAGGTGGAAGGGTTAATATAAGGTTTGTCATTTTCCAGAAATTTGCACTAGTTTGTAGGAGAGTTTTTAATGGGCATTTGGAGGCCCAAGCCATCAGAAGTTAGGACTTGACCTATAGTTGATCCCAGAATTTAAATGTAATAAATCAACCCATTTAGTTAGGTGCACAAGTCAAATCATGACTTCTGGTCAGAACGGAGATAGTTTGAGTGATGAGCACTTTTAAGCTTAGAAAGTAATGTCATTGGTAGGCCCTCGTTAGGACTTGTTTAGCATTGATACTAGGGAGTATGTGGGAGGTTTTTCAAGCCATAGTTTGAAGGTTTAGAGTTAAAACCAAGAGTATAAAGTGAGTTTAAATCAGGGTAGTTTGAGTGTCACTAGGACATGGGAGAGCCATCTTTGAGAGTTGGCCCAAAGAGGTCTAGGTTGGGCCTTGGTGTCAGTCCAAGTGCAAAAGTTAGATTTAGAACGTGAGATTCCAGTGTAGTAATTTTAGTGGCAAACTTTGAGTGAATGGGGGATCATTGTCACTTAGTACTATTAGAAGTCACCTAAGTGTTGCACTGAGGAACACTTGGTCTTTGCACTTAGTTTTTGTATTCTTAGAGGTGAGGCCTGAGTTGATCATTGAGTTTATTTGTTAGTCAGAGGTCAGTAGAAGGTTAGGCCATAGGTGTGGCTAAGTGAAATCGGGATTGGCTAATAAGGACACTTCAAATTTGGAGACCTAGTTGGGTTGCACTAGACTAGTTAAGCATTCGAGTCCATTGTGTTGGTGGAGCGAGATCATTCAATACTCAATAGTGCACCATTACTTCAATAATGTATATTATGTGATTAAATATGTTATGTGATCCTAAATGATTATTTGGAGCATAATATGTGAATACTAAAGAGTCGAATGTGTAAATAGGCCTAAGTATCGATATGGGTCAAATTTTCTATAACTAGGATGGGATTCGTAAGAATATATCTTGATGAGGTTTAATATTATGGTGTAGGCTCAGGAGAAGATAGTAAGTTTGACATCAAAGTCGAGTAGTGCTCCCGGTTGCTCCCACGATCAAGACGAGAGTTGGTCAAGTCTTCTTAAGGCAAATGTCGTGAACCTTTCTTAAAATATGATACAAGTATTCCCTTATTCAACTTATGATTATTGCAAGTGTCTCTATCCTCACTTATCGTGCAAGTGATATTATCTTCAAACTATATCATGCAAGTTTCGTAAACCTTTCTTGATATATAGCAAGTGTTCGAACCTTCTTCATTTATATAATGTTATTAAATCATTTGAATTGATGCAAGTGCAAGTACCCCTCTTTCCTTATGCAAGTATTACTTCCTTAAATTCTATAATGATGCAAGTATTATTGTTAAGGAATCATTGCGGGGTGATATTCTAAGTCGAGATTAAATAATTACCATACCCTGTTATCAGTTTTATAATTTAAATTGAGGAGTATAATGTCTTACCATGTTCATGATCTATCCAGAGTGATCCCTACCTATTTACACCATGTTTATACAATCCAGATTGATTCCATTTCCTTGATCGTACCTTAATTAAAGTAGCAACCTTTAATATACCCAATTGCTTATACCGTAATGTTACCAATTCATAATCCCGAACTTGTCATTTTACAATGTACCTTTCCCTGAACTCATTGCTTTACTCTTGAACCCTTTTTGATTGGTTACCTATTGATTTGCTCTTAAACCTTTTTAGATTGAATACTTATATCTTTGCTAATTAAAACCTTAGATGCCCGTATATTTGATCTTGTCATATACTTACGACATCAACCCTTTTCACTTGATTATTTCATAACCAGTGAATCATTCCCTTGCAATAGAACCTCAGAATGATTTCTTTGCCTTGATGATTCAATTCATTTGGCAATAAATCTTGTCCTAGTACAATTATTTTTGAAGTTGACCTAGAATCCCTTAAATACCTTATGATCCTTTCATGCTTTAAGAGCTTTTGAAGTGTTATCCTTTGGCATCTAATTTTTATAAAATGAAAAGTTTTAAAGTTGAATTTTCAAAGAGACAAAAAATTTTCTTGAGAATAGTGGATCTGGACTACGACACATGTCATTTCCACACTTATTATTTGAGGCTTAAAAGCTTCCTCGGGATCCCACCAAAATTGTTTAGAACCCAGCAAGGTTCGGGATTACTTCGCGGCTTATCACCGGCTGATCACCTGCTGTAATCCATAGCGTCATAAAATGAGATTTTTATTACAAGATTTTTTTCAAATACAAAATGATTATGCCATTCCCATGCTATTATGAACGGTTATACCCTATGTTTATCTTTTTCTAGTAGAACTTGCTGAGCATTTGGCTCACTGCTTGTTTCCCTGTATATCTTTCAGCTAGGAGATAATGGTTAGGGTGAAGCAGACAGATCGTAAGTCCACCGGAGGAGAATCATCGAACCAATCCATGTACCGTATGCGAGCTCAGGTAGTTAAGTGATCCAGCAGTGGGAGATGCGTTGTAATAAAGAAACTTTTGGTTTGTAATATTAGTAATTGGGTTGTTCATACACTAAACCTAGCGATCTTGGATAATTTCTGTAACATGTCCCCTTTGTAATGTATGTCTTTAATATTAGCTTTTGTTGTATTAAATTTGGGGTCGTGACATCAGGTCCTGTAATTGTGTCTACAGGAATTTTATTCCCATGATGTTGGATTAGGGATGGCAAAATAATCCGATCCAACGGATACCCGATCCGAAATTTTGGATTTACCGAACCCGATTTTTTGGGTTTGGATATGGATTTAATTTTTGAACCCGAAAATTTTTGGATTTGGATTTAGATATTAGGTAAACCGATCCGAAACCCGATCCGAAATCTGAAACTCTATCCGAACCCGATCCAAACTCGAAATCCGAAAAAAACCCGAATTATTATATATATTAATTATATATATAATATTAGAATTTTATATATTACACATTATAATATTATAATATTATAATATAACATATATATATTAATAATATACATTATACATATTATTATATAATTTTTAGAACATATATTTTTATATTTATGTTAAAAATTAACTAATTATAGAGTTTAAATAAATATAATTATTCCATCATTTAAACGGGTGATAAGGTTTATTAGGTTAACAAAGCATCTTTTAGTAATAAATCTAAAAAACCGGGTATCGATTGAGTTGATTTTTTATATATTAGCTATACATATAATAACACAATTAATGATGTGGTGTAGTGGTTGAAGATGACACGTTAAAACTCTTTCTCTACAAATCGCATGTTCGATCCCAAGCACTTGCAGTATCAATAATTATACAAATTTTCAGATTTCGGATTCGGGTTCGGGTATGAATATCCAATTCAAAAAATTTTGGATTTCGGGTATACCCGAATCTGATCCGAAATCTGATGGATCGGGTTCAGGTATTCATTTTCGGGTATTTTTCGAGTTCGGGTCGGGTTCGGGTATGGATAAAATTTTCGGGTTTGGATATGGATTCTGCAATACCCGATCCGACCCGACCCGATTGCCATCCCTATGTTGGATAGTTGGCTTCAAACATGTCTTATAACATTCATGTTCCGTGTCTTGGTCTTCTCGAATTTCTTGTGCTTCCCATAGTGTTGGGAATATCAGTACTTGATGATATGTTGACATGACTGCTTTCATGTTGTGAATCCATGGTATCTCCATGATTATGTTGTAAGTAGAGTCGACATCAACTATGCATAACTTTTCCAAGAGATTAACTCATTGTGCATATATAGACAACGTGATTTCACCCATCGTGCGTTTAGTCTCTCCACTAAATCCCATTAAGGTTGTCATCTTTTTTATTATGTCACTTTCCGCCAAACCCATTTGCTTCAATGTACTTAATATCATGATATTGGCAGCACTCTCGTTGTCCACAAAAATCCTTTTAATCAAGCAATTTCTGACTGGGAGTGAAATGACGAGACCGTCCTGTTGTGGTTCTCGATATTTCTTTTATCTGATTCATCAAACATCAAGGCTGGTAGACTGTCACTGTCAACTCTTGTTTGTGCAACCCGTATGTTTGTTTCCCTGGCCGCTCTTGTGGCTTGCGAGTATGTCAATCCACACACTTCAGAGCCCCCCCCCCCAATGAATTTTATTACTTTGTGATGTGGGTGGGGTGGCTGCCTCATTGGTATCCTGTCGTCTTTATTTGGTGACAAATTTATAATTATTTTTCTTAATCCAAAACAATCCTTTTACATGTTTTTGATTTTTTTATTCAAAACAAATATTAACTATCAATTTTAATTCTAGAAGCATATAAAACGCACCGTTACAAATTATTTTTACCTAATATATTTTCTTAAAAAATATACTAAACAAAAATAATATTATGCACAATAT
The DNA here is from genome assembly GCF_009905375.1 of Apium graveolens. NCBI lineage: Eukaryota > Viridiplantae > Streptophyta > Magnoliopsida > Apiales > Apiaceae > Apium > Apium graveolens. The sequence goes on along the minus strand of NC_133651.1, from coordinate 230,559,184 downwards.
TAAAATTAATAAGCCCGAATTTAGTCCCCATATAATATAATATATAGTTAACATTATCAACTTATTTTAATTAAAAATTGAAAATAATAAATAATTAATAATATGAAATTATTTTGATCAAAAAATTCAAGACATATTCAAATTTGATAGAAAGAAATTATTACTTGACCGACACATACGGAAAAAGGTCTAACCTGAATAAGCAGGAAAAAATAGAAGAATATTGGTCTAGAAAAAACTCCGCAAACAGAATGTGTTCAGAAGTAGTGATGATCATTAACTCTGACCTGCCCAATCCCGATCTGATCTCGGCACCGAATGGTGCGGGGATTCGGGGGTCTTCTCGAGTACGGTTCAGAGAACGGGGATGATCTTGAAAAAAATGGGGGATCAGATCAGGTACGGTTTCTCACATTCCCTGGCCCGATCCTCGACCTGATTAATATATTATATGTATTTTAATATATAATATAATTATTTATTAATATATTTATTACAATTTTACGTGATGTAGGCAATTTTAGTCATCGGTGTGCACCTATTGATATTACTAGACATTTATACTATTTCATACAGCGCTAGTGGGTATTTTTGCAAAATAAAAAATTAAGCCTAACTATGAATTATTTAAATATAAATTTTGGTTTAAAATAAAAATTCCTGAATCACCGCGGGTCTCCCTGAATCCCGATCGGGCTGGGTACGGGGAACGAAAAATAATCACCGATGGGGATCGGGCTGAGGATGGGGATTGAGTTTGGATTCGGGGATCGAGGCCGAATATAGCATTCCATGACTCTAAGTGACCCAATACCAATTCTCAGTCATAAATGTGATTATTGATGGGATATCTTCTCCTTGCATGTTTATGATTTCATTTCTTAATCCAAAATAAATTATAACTAATAATTTTAATTCTAAAACTATATAAATATTTTGAAATGTAAATAAATAATTGTATATATCATAGTTCTAATATAAAACATATTCATAAATATAATTTAATAGAAATTGTCGTCACATATAGAAAACTCTGCCATACGAATATGTATAAAAAAGATTAAGAAAAAAACGTGAAAATGCCATAATAGAACTAGATATTACATATAAAATCATACCATACAAATACAAATCAACCAAAAATATTATATAGAACAAAATCTTCAACATCCGCTATAACACTATAACACTAAAATCTTCTAAACATAAAACTGGCCAAGATCTTGAACATAAACCACTCAAGCACACCAACTCTTCCTCTCATTTCTGTGTAAAAATCATTATATAATTTTTTTTTAATATCAAAATATGAATATGTCAGAGGGATAAAAAAAAGCATGTCATCTACTATTCTTAATTCCTTCTAGTGAAGAATTCCATGAAATTACCTTTGTACCCAAAAAAATTAAAATCTCATACTTAACGTTTTTAAAAATATGGGCATATATGTAAATGAAGCATCTAAAATGGGTTAACGGATCGGGTTATGGACTATACATGGGTAAAAACCAAATATATACCTAATAGATTTGTCACTATAACAAATTAATTACAGATCCACAATTCATGTCATCAGCAATTCAAATTCAAAAAACATTACTACTTTCCTAATAATCATTACCTTCTTCTTCTTCTTTCTTTTTACATGCCATATCAGTCAGAATCAAATTCAAAAATCAGAATTAATCTTGAATAATTTTGTATTTCTTTGTTATTGAATATCTGAAATTTATTTCAAAATTGAATTCATAATTTTATTCTAATCTTCTTCTCATTATTATATGTATATGTATATGTATAGAAGCCATGTATTTTCTTAAATCATTAGCATTACTCATTTAATTAGTATGTTACTCGGATTTATCTCAATCTTGATTTAATCAATTTTTTTTATGTTTGAGGAAGATAGACAATGGGTGATTTTTATTGCTGGTGATATATTCTTTATTTTTGAATCTACTGAACAGGATGGGTAAGTTCTTTTTACATACTTTATATAATTTATAATTTCAATTTTACGCACTCTAAGTGTTTGATATTTTGTTTGAAATTGCGGCTGCTTTAGTATACATTGCGACAGACGAAGGCTTCTAATTAAATCAAGGTATACAACTTCAAAGTATGGTTATGATACACACAATATCTATCTACCAATATTGATATATTCTAATTACATGCAATACACACGCATAAATAGGATGGGTGAATCGGTGGAGCTTTCGAGTCGACTCGGTATTCTACCTTTCACGAACAAAGTTTTGTTGCCAGGCGCTATTATTCGTATTCGATGCACTTCTCCTAGCAGGTTTTTTATCTTCAATTTGTCGATTTTATATCTCATTCGATCATCCCGTAGATTACTTCTCTTTTTAATTTGATTTGATTGTGAAGTTATATGCAAATACTCACTTTATAATATCTGGTAATTATCTTTTATTGCTTATGTTCATCATATTATTAGCTGAAAACACTATAATTCATGTTAAATTGTATGTGTTTTACCATCAGATTTAAATACTATTTTCAGCTTTTAGTTCAACTCTGTGCAGTACTAGGCCTGAGAACTATGTAAATTGAAGGGTTTTTAGCACATAAACGCAACGAAAATGTAAATTTAAATCTTAAAAAAAACCGAAACCCTCCGCAGGATCCATGCGAAAAATAATATTTAATTCGTAGTTCAGTATGTTTACCTTAAGAAGCTTTACGTTAATGGAAAGATGGAGGTCTTTAATAGCGATCCAAGAACGATGAACGGAAATCCCTAGCAGCTGCTCCTCAAGTGTGAAGCACTCCACCGGTATCCACCAAGAGATCAATGTAATGGAGGAGGAAGAGGTTGAGAGAATTAGTTGCCTCCCTCTTGTTCTACTTTAGAATTAGGGTTAATTATTTGGGTTGAGGCAAATAGGGTTTATAATAGTATATTTATAGGCAAAATTTTCAGCTGAATCTAGATATCTGAATCTAGATCGATCATCTATGAAAGCAATGAAGTATGAAAATCCACCCATGGCTTGCGTAGACATTGGTCCACATACATCTGTGTGTACCAATCCTAGCATATCTGCAGCCCTCTCTCCATGTCCACTAAATGGAGATTTGGTCATTTTACCCAATAGACAAGACTCGCATGTAGGATATGATTCAAAATCAAAGGGGTCAAGTAACCCTTCCTTATGCAATGTCTGCAGTCTATTTTCACTAATATGACCAAGTCCGCAGTGCCACAAGAAAGTGAGATTTTCATCATCTCTTTTTTTTTATTAGTATGTTCAATTTATAGTAAATTATACTCTACGTCACATACATACAGACCATTATTTTAAAATACCACTTCCATAAAGAACGTTATCTCTAGGAATTGAACATTTATTATTCTCAATAACAAACGAAAATACAGCCAAGTCTAACATGGAATAGAAATAATATTCCTCACAATCGAGGGAACAAAATAACAATTATTTAGAACAATAGCCTTGCCCGTAGGCATATGTAAATGAAATGATCCTACAGCTTCAGCAGCAACTCTTGCTCCATTTCCCATCCGTAGAATCACTTCCTCTTCTTCAAGAGTCCTACTTCTCCTTAGTCCCTACAATGAATTGCAAATATGAGAACCACAGGCGGTATCTAATACCCAAGTAGAAATTTGACTTAGTGACATATTAACTTCGATCATGAACATACCTGAATCAGAAGCGGTAGTCTCACTACCCTTCTTCTTCTTCAATTCTGCAAGGTAAACCTTGCAGTTCCTCTTCCAGTGCCCCACCTTGTTACAGTAAAAGCAAACAACTTTGCTCTTGGGATCTTCAGCTTTTGGTGGAACCGGCTTTTTCTCACCTACTTTCTTCTTCTTGGAAGGGTTCTTCTTCCTTCTCTTAGGATTGGAACCTTCACCAATTAGAAGAACGGAACTCTTCTTAGGGGGGAATTCGATTCCGCAGTCTTCAACATGTTGTGGAGTTCAGGCAGGCTGATATCCAGCTTATTCATGTGAAAGTTCACAACAAATTGCGAGAACAAACTCGGAAGTGATTGCAAGACCAAGTCTTGGCTCAGCTCCCCATCCATGGCAAAACCAAGTTATCCAAGACATTCAATCAAATTGATCATCTTAAGTACATGTTCATTCATAGATGTCCCTCAGACATCCTACAACCGAACAACTCCTTCGATATCTCATATCGAGCTGTCCTCTGCCACATCATACAACTCTAGTAGATGCATAAGGATAGTGTGAGCATCCATATGCTCATCTTGCTTCTGTAGCTCAATGTTAATGGAAACTAGCATGATGCATTGAGCAACATTTGCATCATTTATCCACTTACGATACATAACATGTTCATCATTATGTGCATCGCTAGCAGGTTCAGTAGGCTTAGGTGAGTTAAGCACATATTCCATCTTCTCAACCCTGAGAACAATTCTCAAGTTTCGAAGCCAGTCAGCAAAATTTAGGTTCAATCAACTTGTGAGCATCTAGTATACTCCGGAGTGATAGTACAGAAGACATAACGAATATAGTAAATTTGTAAATGATGAACACATAACAACACTTAGCAAATATTCAATTTCATTTCAAGACACTATATGAATCGGGTCTTTACTCATAAGTGACTCCCACTAGTTTATCTAATTTATACAACCCCTAAGTGAAAATTAAGCATTCATAATGCTAGTGGGAATAGGGATCCTACATTCCATCACACAACCTCGGCTGTAGCACGAAACGTCATGTGATGTTCAATAGGCAGACAACTCTTGTCAATTACATCTTATGTTATTCCCTAATAAAACTTTAGCCTCTTGAATAATTGAGTCACGGCTGTAGCACAACAAACTCAATATTCTAAGTCAAGTCTAACCCAACATTTCGTATAATTGAATCAGTCTCCAACGGCCCACGGCTGTAGCACGTAACGACCTTTAGATTCTAATTCAATGTACACAACTCTATGTAATAGACAATTATTTCTTATTTCGAAATCAAAGCCCTCAGGTATAGCACGAAACGACAATGATTTAAAAATAAGAACCACTTTCTACCATGTTGGAAGGTTATGACCGACACAAGCCCGTTGTGTCATTAGCCAATTACTACTTGATATTATTTAATTTTAGAGGGATTATATTATGTTACAATCATAATCATATTATAAAGAGATTCTTCCTTTTAAATTAAATATTTCAAATCAATAATCGATAATCAGATGATTCCCAGATCGGGGGGAGCATTGTCAAGAGGCATCACTTAATACCCCTTTCTTACAGATAGAAATCTGCTTTTGACAGAATCATCCTTTCTCTCAATATTGAAAATTCATATTTAATTACGTGTTTCATAAACACAAGAATCTCATGATTGTATTCAAAATATTATTGTTAAGGCAATAAACGATTCATATTCTAGATTTTCTAGAGCACGCCTTATATTGATTTAAGTTCACCTAAATCTATCATCGCATGGTAAACATAGGCATATATCGCATATATAAAATTAAATAAACAAGTAAATGTAAAGTGCAATAAAGTAAATATGTTTGGTTATGGCCCCATCCTATGTGATCTTTATCAAGCTCATGATAAAGATCAAGGTCAATCTAATATGGTGATGGAAATAAATACAACTACTTATTACATAAGTCTTCTTCTTTGTTTAGACTTCATGTATGCCTCGTCTTCTTCTCTGTATCACCTCCATTAGATAGCCTTCTTGAGTCTTCAATTACATTACATAGATTAAAAGTAAAACTAATCTAATGAACTTACAAGAATAACTCGAGTTACATTCGAGATTTATGATTACAAAGATTGACGACGTGCAAGTCGTATTTAAAACTAAAACCAAAACCATTACACTAAGGTCGAAAGGCCATAACCATCCACTATGCTCATACAACACATAAAATCATGTTAAAACACAAAATCTGATCTTAACATATCATATTATCCATGATCTAATCATAAAAAAAATATGACAAAAATCAGAAAAATCAGAATCAAATCATAAAAACAAGAATCACTGTTTACGGGCAGTAAACGACGTCAAACGCCTTACATACGAGTCGTTGATAGCTTTAGCTATCAGTTTTGTTCAGAAGCTCGTTTACTTATGAAATAAGGTAATCGTTTGCATAAATCGGACACCAGACCCAGATTTCAGCAAATCTGCAGCAGCCAATTCAGAATCCGTATCTAATATGATTCTCATTGTTAGGAATGTATGTGCATTAGTTTGATGATATGTTTAACAAAATACTTAAGTAGAAATTTAGTGTCTGTAGCCTCAACGGATAAGACCACTTTGGCTATCCGTTGATGGTGTAGCTTTACTTAGAAATAAGTCTAGTGTTGTAGCATATTTCAGTCTCTGTATTTAAAATGTAATTCTTGGAAGTTGAGAGAAACTATGAGTCATGTTGACTACTAGATGATATGCAGATAGGAAGGCCAATTGTAAATACTTCATGCCTTGTAATTTTGTATAAGTGAAGTGGTATCAACGGATGACTTAAAGACCTTCAACGGATGAGAAGCTAAGCTTCAACGGATGTCTCTAAAGCTTCAACGGATAAAGTCATCAACGGATAACATCCTTCAACGGATGAGTGCATCAACGGATGAAAGTTTCAACGGATGTTCTGATGATTAGCCGTTGATAAGAGGTAGTTGTACCTACAGACAGAGGCACATGGGTTGATAGAGACAACTGAGATGTGGTAGCCGAATTTCAGGAACAACAGAAAAAGCAGCCGTTCTTCTCTGGTACAAAGATGCAATAGTCAACAAAGTACTGGAGTGAACAGGAAAAGAAGCAAGTGAAGATCTTATTTTATTACTGTATTTTATATTGTTCTTCACTTGTACACTTGGTAATATATAAACCAAGTAGAAGCTAGTAATCAGATGAGAGATTTTCCAGAGCTGTTTAGAAAAACATTGAGAGAAAATTCATCTAGTTTGTACTAGGATGCAGCTGTGATCAACATTGTTTAATCACAGATTTTCTAATATACCATCTCTGGTGGAACAACAAATCCACCAGAAAAGTTTTTAAGGTCTGTTGTGTTCTTTACATTTGTGCTTGAATATATATCTGTCTGCATTAGCTTAAAGCAATTCACACACTTGTTCTTCTTGAACACACAACTTTCATAAACTGCTCAAAACTTGAAAAAGTTTTGAGATTTACATTCAACCCCCCTTCTGTAAATCTCATTGTTAGTCCACTAGGAATAACAATTGGTATCAGAGCAGGCTCTTGACATACAAAGAGTTTAAAGATCTTGGAATCTAACAAAGATGAGTAAGAAGGATATTGGAGTAAAGATCCCAGTTCTTGACAAAGACAGTTATCACCATTGGAAGGTGAAAATGCACCTTCATCTACTCTCCCAAGATGAAGGTTATGTAAACTGCATTGAGAATGGTCCTCACATTCCCCACAAAGTAGCAACAGTTGCTACAGCTACAGTTGCTGTTGGTCAATCCATTCCAAAACCTAGAGCAGAATGGACAATGGAAGACACAGAAGAAGTCCACAAGGATAAGAAGGCTATGAACATTTTGTTTAATGGTCTTAACATGGATATGTTTGATAATGTGATAAATTGCACAACTGCCAAAGAGGTTTGGGACACAGTTCAACTACTGTGTGAAGGTACAGAACAAGTGAAAGAAAACAAAATGCAGCTTCTCATTCAACAGTATGAATACTTTCATTTTGAAGAAAATGAATCTTTAAATGAAACATTCAATAGGTTCCAAAAGCTGTTGAATGGACTGAAGCTGTATGGAAGAGTGTACCAGGTGAAGGATTCAAATCTTAAATTTTTAAGATCCTTGCCAAAGGAATGGAAACCCATGACTGTCTCCTTAAGAAACTCTCAAGATTATAAGGACTTCACTCTTGAAAGATTGTATGGAATCTTGAAGACTTATGAACTAGAGCTGGAACAGGATGAGGTATTGGAGAAGGGGAGAAAGAAAGGAAGTTCAGTTGCATTGGTAGCTGAAGATGAGAGGAAATGCAGACAAGAAACTGCGAGATCTACATCAAACTCCAAAGATGGTATAAGAAATCAGGAATCAAGCAAGGGGAAAGAGCAAGTTGCTGAAAATGAAGACAACTCCAGCCAAGATGACTCAGATGGTATTGATGAGCATCTTGCATTTCTGTCCAGAAGATTTGCAAAGATGAAATTCAAGAAAAACACTAGAGCCACTAAACCTCACAAAAACACTGTGGACAAATCCAAGTTCAAGTGTTTCAATTGTGGTATAAGTGGACACTTTGCAAGTGAGTGCAGAAAGCCAACTTCTGAAACGAAGAAATTTGAACAAGTAGATTACAAAAAGAAATATTTTGATCTACTCAAGCAAAAGGAGAGGGCTTTCATTACTCAAGAAAGGGACTGGGCAGCTAATGGAGATGAAGAGGATGAAGATGTGGAGTATGTCAACCTTGCTCTCATGGCTGATTCTGAAGAAAATGAAGTTAGTTCATCAAGCAATCAGGTAATCACTACTGACTTAACACAGCTTACTAAAGAAGAGTGCAATGATGCTTTTAATGACATGTCTACCGAATTGTATCATTTGCGTGTGTCTCTTAAATCTCTTGCTAAAGAAAATAGTAGGATTAGAGAGAACAATCTGTTTTTAAGTAATAGAAATGCTTTGTTAGAAGATAAGATGATTGACCTAGAGAAAACAAAGTTGCATTGTATATCTGTTGAAAATGAACTAGCTGAATCTGTGAAGAAAGTAGAAATACTTTCCAATCAATTAGAGAAAGAGCAAGAGGTGATTAAAGCCTGGAAGACATCTAGGGATGTAAGTGCTCAAATTGCTAAGGTCCAAGGAATTGAATCATTCTGTGAAACTGCCTGGGATAAAAATAAAAAGAAACTGGAATTAATTGATGGGCTGTCAACGGATGTGGAATCAACGGATGATGAAAGTTATCCGTTGAAGGAAGAAAAGGAGCATCCGTTGAAGGTTCCTCAATCAAAACAGGCAGATGTTTCTAAAAGAGAGAATCTAATGAAACTCAACAAAAAGTTTGGTTCAACTTCAAAGAACTTTGTCAAAGAAGAAGCAAGCACATCCAAAGATGTCAGTAAGGTGAATGTAGGGCACATGACCTTGGAACAGTTAAATAATAGGCTCAAGATGGTTGAGGATAAAAAGGAATCTAAAAGAAAATCCAACAGAAATGGGAAGGTAGGAGTTAATAAACACAACAATTACACACCTGATAGGTATGCTCCTAGGAAAAGCTGTGTGCATTGTAGTAGTGTTAATCATCTATCTGCTAGTTGTAAAACCATTAAGAAGACTCCCATAAATGTACCCTCTTCTATGCCTAATATGTCTGCATCACCTCTGCATGCTATGCCTGTTATGTCTCAACACAATCCTTATGCACATTTTGTAAACATGCCATATCTTAACAATCCTTATCTTGCTGCATTTAGTATGCCTCAAATGCCATACAATATGCCCATATGGAATAACATGTTTGCACAATCAATGCCTAATAATTTTACAAATGTGCTAAATGATTCTGTGACTAACCCTACACCTCAACCAACTACATCTAAGACCAAGGTTGACTTAAACTTACCTAAGTCTAAAGATGCAGGAGGAATGAAGTCTAGGAGAAAGGCTAACAAGAATGGACCCAAGGAAACTTGGGTACCAAAATCAAATTGATTGATTTTATGGTGTGCAGGGAAATGGAAGAAATCTATGGTACTTGGACAGTGGTTGTTCAAGACACATGACAGGAGATTTCTCCCTGCTCACAGAGTTCAAGAAGAGAGCTGGCCCTAGCATAACCTTTGGAGATGACAGCAAAGGGTTTACTATGGGATATGGCTTGATTTCAACAAGGAATGTCATCATTAATGAAGTTGCATTAGTTGATGGTCTCAAGCACAATTTACTGAGCATCAGTCAACTATGTGATAGAGGGAATACAGTTTCCTTCAACTCTGAAGCCTGTGTTGTCACTAGTAAGAAAGACAACAAAGTGGTTCTAACTGGAGTTAGAAAAGGAAATGTGTACATAGCTGACTTCAACTCTACAGATGCAGAATCCATTACTTGTCTCTTCAGCAAAGCAAGCACAGTTGAAAGTTGGCTATGGCACAAGAAGCTATCTCACTTGAATTTCAAGACAATGAATGATCTAGTCAAAAAGGACTTAGTTAGAGGAATCCCTCTAGTTGAATTCTCAAGGGATGGTTTGTGTGATGCTTGTCAGAAAGGCAAACAAAGGAAAGCATCATTCAAAAAGAAGCTTGAAACAACAATTGATGAACCATCACAGCTGCTACATATGGATTTGTTTGGACCAGTCAATGTATTGTCTATTGCAAGAAAAAGATATTGCTTAGTGATTGTAGATGATTTCTCAAAGTTCTCATGGGTCTATTTTCTTGGATCAAAGGATGAAGCAAGTGAAATCATTATCAATCACATCAGGAAAGTCAACAATCATCCTGACTTGAAGGTTAGAAATATCAGGAGTGACAATGGAACTGAATTCAAGAATTTGACATTAAGGCTGTTCTGTGAAGAAAATGGAATCATGCATGAATTCTCAGCTCCAAGAACACCTCAGCAAAATGGGGTTGTTGAAAGAAAGAACAGATCTTTAATTGAAGCTGCCAGAACAATGCTTGAAGAATCAAAGTTACCAACATATTTCTGGGCTGAAGCTGTTAATTGTGCCTGCTTCACTCAGAATATTTCTTTGATCAATCAAGCTAAAGGCATGACTCCTTATCAGTTGTTCAAGAGAAGAAAACCAACTCTAAACTTTCTTCATGTCTTTGGATGTAAATGCTTTATACTGAGGAATCAATCTGACCATAAAGGGAAGTTTGATGCAAAGGCTGATGAAGGGATATTTGTTGGTTACTCAGCTGGAAAATCTTATAGGGTCTACAATCTAAGAACCAACATTGTTATGGAATCTGTGCATGTTGTGTTTGATGATAAAAAGATTGATGGACTAACAGATGAGGGACATAATGAGAGACTCAAATTTGACAACATTGAGATATATTGTGATGATAGTGAAGAGGAGACTGATGGAGATGACACTTCAAAAGGGATTCAAAACATGCCCTTGGATAATGCACAAAATACTGCATCCGTTGATAGAGGCAGTGCATCATCCGTTGAAGTACAAAATGAAGCATCCGTTGATCATAGTTCATCAACGGATAATCGATTTACATCATCAGTTGATAGAACTCCAAGTTCCCTGCAAAGGACCAACAACTTAGGGGGAGTTTCAACTAGTCAACACTCTGTCTCACATCATGACAATACTGAGGCCACCTCATCTAGAGCACATCTTCCACCACAAAGGAAATGGACCAAGAATCATCCCTTTGAACTGATCATTGGTGATGCATCATCTAAAGTGCAAACAAGAAAGGCCACTCAAGATGAATGTCTGTATAGTAGTTTTCTGTCTCAGGAGGAACCTAAGAAAGTGGAAGAAGCTCTATTGGATCCAGATTGGATATTAGCTATGCAGGAAGAGCTGAACCAATTTGAGAGAAACCAAGTATGGAAGCTGGTACCCAAACCAAAGAACAAGAGTCCTATTGACACAAAGTGGGTATTCAGAAACAAGATGGATGAAAATGGCATTATCATAAGGAATAAAGCCAGACTGGTTGCTAAAGGCTATTCTCAGCAAGAGGGAATAGATTTTGATGAAACATATGCTCCTGTTGCAAGACTTGAAGCCATCAGAATATTTCTAGCCCATGCAGCCCATGCCAATTTCAAAGTCTATCAAATGGATGTCAAGAGTGCATTTCTAAATGGGAAATTAGAGGAAGAAGTCTATGTAAGTCAACCTCCAGGATTTGAAGATCCAAATTTTCCAGACTATGTGTATTATCTGTTGAAAGCACTCTATGGACTGAAGCAAGCACCTAGAGCCTGGTATGAAACCTTATCAAAATTTCTTTTGGAGAATCACTTCACTAGAGGTACTGTTGATAAAACTCTCTTCTTTAGGGATGTTAATGGCTCTAGTATACTTGTTCAAATTTATGTAGATGACATAATATTTGGCTCTAGAGATGATAAACTTTGCAAAAAGTTTGCTAAGCTAATGCAAAGTAATTATGAAATGAGCCTAATGGGAGAACTAACCTATTTTCTTGGTTTACAAGTTAAACAAGTTAGTGATGGAATTTTCATTAGTCAAACTAAATATATTTATGATCTTTTAAAGAAGTTTGACTTAATGGAATGTTCATCTGCAAAAACTCCCATGGCCACTGCCACCAAACTTGAATTAAATAAGACTGAAAGGTCTGTGGATATTACAAGTTATAGAGGCATGGTTGGTTCACTTTTATATTTAACTGCTAGCAGACCAGATATAATGTTTGCTACATGTCTATGTGCTAGATTCCAAGCTGATCCTAGGGAGTCTCACTTAATTGCTATCAAAAGGATTTTCAGATATCTCAAGGGTACACCAAATTTAGGTATTTGGTATCCTAGAGAATCTGGCTTTGATCTAATTGGTTATTCAGATGCAGACTATGCAGGTTGCAAAATAGATAGGAAAAGTACAACAGGCTCCTGCCAATTCCTGGGAAACAAGCTTGTATCATGGTTTAGCAAAAAGCAAAATTCAGTCTCTACTTCTACAGCTGAGGCTGAATACATTGCTGCTGGAAGTTGCTGTTCTCAAGTGTTATGGATGAGGAACCAACTCCTTGACTATGGACTTCATGTTGATAGAATTCCTATCTTTTATGACAACACAAGTGCCATAGCCATAACAGAGAATCCTGTGCAGCACTCAAGGACCAAGCACATTGATATCAAGTACCACTTCATTAGGGAGCATGTCATGAATGGTACAGTGGAACTACACTTTGTTCCAAGTGAACAACAAATTGCTGACATATTTACCAAGCCACTTGATGAATCAACATTCACAAGATTGGTAAGTGAGCTAGGTATGCTTAATTACTCTTAAAATTCATGTCTTTATTGCAATTTGAATTGAAGCCTGAAATATATTAGTTGCTAAGAACAAATTTGACTTTTAACATAGTTTATTCCATCAACGGATGTTCCCTATCCGTTGAAAGTCAAAATTGCTCTATCAACGGATAATCATCATCCGTTGAAAGACAAATACATTTCTGGAATTTTTATCCGTCAACGGATAAAACTGAAGTACCTTTCAACGGATGACAATTTGCCTTATCCGTTGAAATGTCACATCAATCGATTCAGGTGTTTAACAGCCGTTGATTCTATTCTCTTAACCGTTGATACTCATACATACATCTGTATGTATTGGTTTTAAAGGTAGTTTTTAGAATACTTACAGTTTATTCTTAAAACGGCTGAAAATCACTAACGCATATTTATTGATAAATCTTTATTTTATATTTCTTAATTTGAGAAAGCATATAAGTCCTTCTGATTGTTCATTTTTACTTTACGCTTTCTTAAAATTTCAAGCATTTACCATTTTCTCTCAAGCATTTCAAGTTATTCTCTGCAATTTCTACTCACAACAATGGCACCAGTCGTGAAGATTATGTCTCAATCTGGGTTCATCTATGAAAAGAACAATTTCATAGCTTTGGTAGAAAAGAATGAAGCCCACTCAGACTATCACAAAATGATGGACTTCATCAAAAACTGTAAACTTAGCTATGCAATGCTGGAAGCCCCAACAATTTTCTGTGAAGTAGTTGAGGAGATTTGGACAACTGCTGAGTTCAACTCCATGGATATGACTATCTCCTTCACTCTCAAAGGTAAAACTCACTGTATTAACTGTGATGATTTACAAGCATGTTTTAAATTGCCTGAGAACAATGCCATGACACCACACACTGATAGTGATGTATCCAGCATGTTAGATTCCATAGGTTATTCTCTTAACTCTGCTAATTTAGGGAGTATTAGAAGAAAAGGCCTTAGGAAAGAATGGAGTTTCCTTGGGGATGCCTTTATAAAGGTTTTCTCTGGGAAAATTAGTAATTTTGATGCCATAACTTCATCTCTGGTTAATATGCTCTATATGCTTGTTTCTGATAAGTATTTTAACTTTAGCAACTATGTGATGCTAGAATTAGGTACTAGATTAGGTAACAAAGCTAATAGACCTAATAACATCTATTATGCTAGATTCTTTATGTTATTGGCTAACCATGTTGCTGAAGGTTTAGTCATAATCAATGAGAATAATAAACTCAAGTGCTGGGCACAAGAGAAAAGAGTTCTTGCAGACTTGATGAGAATGGATCTTAACAGCAGTGTGTCATTGGTATATTTACCAATCATGAATGCACCTCAGGTAGGTGAGGTAATTGCTTCTACAACTCCTACTTCTTCCAACCCCTCTATTTCTTTATCTTCTAGTGTGGCCATGAAATCTGTGATGCCCCAACAGATTTCTACCAAGGTCACCAAAACTAAACTTTCAAAATCAAAGACAAAGAAAACCACCTCTGTTGTTTCTCAAAAGACAACAGTTGTAACACCAACTATTAACCCTGAGGTGAGTGAACAGGGAGTGAGTGGTGAGGGGAGGGGTGAACATCAAAGAAACCCCCAGGATAAGGAAGGAAAGTTGAGTGCTTCCCAAGCTAGCCAAGCCACAGTTTCTCAAAAAGCTGTGGTGGTTGAAAAGGTATCTAGCACATCCCTAGTAGCATCCTCCCAAAAGGATGTTACTATTGAAAATAGTTCCAAACCAGGAACACAGAACAAACGAGGGAGGGACACTAAAGCCAAACACTCACCAACAAAAGCCTTTATTAGAAGAAAGAAGGCTAGAACCCAATCTTCTACACAGGGTGCACACACTGCACAGATACATCCATCTGTATCTATGCCTTCTCAAACTCAGTTTGATGTGACTCCAATAAATGTGGAGTCACAGCCCCATTCTCTCACAATAATCACACATCAATCACCAAACACTTCATCACCATCTCTGGATGTGGATATGTTATTCCCATCAATTCCTGATTCTCCCTCTTTACAACTCAGGGAGAAGCCCCACTCAAATATAGGTGATCATCATCTCTTGGATGATTTGTTGGATCACCCGCAAATTCTTTCAGATATAATTGAAGGATCTGTGTCACCACATCTCAAATCAATCTACACAGATTCAACAGTTATATCACTTTCAATTTCAACTTCTTTTCCTTCTTCAACGGATATCACTCATCCGTTGACAAGTGGTTGTTCTTCAACGGATAAGCTTAACAGCAGTTATTCGTTGATAACATCAGTTTCACCTTCAACGGATATTCCACATCCGTTGACAGTCTCTACACAAATAACTGAATTAATCCCAAGTGTAGAAGACATGAATACTGTGCAATCACTCTTAGGATTGAGGGAAGGGAGTGACAATTTGAGTGAGAGGCTGGGTTGCTCCCAGGCAAAAGGAGAGATTGAGAGCTCAAAAATGCATGCTATTTCTTCCAGCATGGCAAAAGTAAGTGAGTGGAGTACCACCTTAGTAGGTGAAGGTGAGGGAGTGAGTTGTGTGAGCCAGGGGGAGCCCCTGATGCAAGAACATAGAGAAAAAGAGAGAAAAGCAGGTACAGTAGATACAAGGGTGGAACCAGCCATTGCTAATGAGTCAATGATTGTGGATGATGCTGAAAAGGAAAGACAATTTCAGCAACATTACAAAGCTGTAATTGATAACATTTCCTTGGATGCTGACACTTTTACTCATCCTGTGACAGCCTATCAACTGTTGGCTGCTCAGGGCAATGAGAAAGCAGAAAGGTCACTAAATCTAGTGCACACAACAGAATCTCTTCAAAGGGATAAAGCTGCCATTAACAAAATGCCTTCTACAGCTGGTGAGCCATCTGAGGAATTTGGAGCAAATTCTGATGATGATGACTCTATTTCTTTTGATGGAAGCATGAACTTAGGGGGAGATGAAGGCCCTAGTTCAATTCCAAATCTACCTGAATGGGCCTTGACTAAGGAGTACAGATCAGTGGAATTCAATGTCTCTTTAGTCAAACAAATCAACACTATTCAACAGGCCATTCAGAATACTTCACATGCAAGTATCAAGGCTATCCTTCAAGCTCACCTGGACTCACTGCATCTCATGAAGCTGCAGCAAGTGAAGCAGAATCTGAGTATGGATGATCTCAGGAAGGATATTGCTGACTTGAAAATCTATACTTCAGAAAAATTGGATTCAGTCATGCCCTATGGTACATTGCAGGACTTGGTTTTGAGATTGAAGAAAGAATCTGTTACTGAAAAAAGGTTGGCCAAGTTAGAAGACAGAGTTCAAGTTATTGAAAATTCTGTGGCCACCATTCTTCACAATCAACAATCTCAAACCAGTCTCCTACTGCAGCTGGCAAAAGCACAAGGCTTGACCCCTCTCCTTGATGATAACAAAAAGGGGGAGAGTAAAAGGGAAGGGGAAGGAGAGCCATCTACAAAAGTCAACATATCTAAAGTGCTAGTTCCTGCCATCACTACTTCTCCAATCATTCAAATCAAGGACAAGCCTGATGGAATTGATTTGATTCAGCTAGCAGCAGCTGAAATTCAAGTGAAAGAGCAAAGGAGGAGAATTGATGAAAGGTTGCAACTGTTGTTTGGTTCTACACAAGACAAATCAACATCTGTGAAATACAGCACAAAAATTGAACCAATCAACATGGAGCTCATGCCAGTAGGGAGTCATAAGGATGGAGAAGCTTCTTCCAAAGAGCTACAAGCTATAATTCTCAAGCCCAATGAAAGATCCAATAAGGACTCAACAAAGAATCCTTTAAAAGAAGTGGACTTTCCTTCTCCAAAAGCTGATGAGAACAAGATTTTAGGCAGAAGTATTGCTTATCTCAAAAAGACCATGGATGAGGCTGTAAGGAGAAATAGAGCTATTATCATTAGAGAGGGAAAGAGCATATGTGTGATGCAAGGACATCCCAAATTCTCAATAGCCAAGAAGGAAGAAGACAAGCAATTAAAGGCTGACAAAAGAGCACAAGCAAAGCTTGAACAACAGCTAAAGTCAAGTCTAGTTGAAAAAGAAATTGAAGTCAGGGGTGAAGATAAGACTACAAACCTAGATGAGGTTTTAGGGAGTATATTTGGTGAGAGTGTGGAAGAAAGAGAGGAATGGCAGAAGGGAAACAGAAGAAAGGTCAAGGCACATAGAAGGAGTGGAGATAACACTGAAGTAACCAAATCTATATCTAAACCACTAACTTCCATACCTGAACCCCTTGTTGCTGATCCCACAATAAACATCCATGGTGAACCAATCATTCCAAAAGAGGAACCTATTGATTGGGACACTATCAAATTGCCTACCTTTCTAACCACTCTTCCACTACCAAAGAAACAGAAAAGAAAACCAAAATCTACACCTCCCATAACCTCTAAGAAATTCACTCAAAAACAAAAACCTAAGCCTAAGTCACCCATTTCTAAAGATGATTATGTTCACATCTGTGACATAAAAGAAATTTCAGACATTGAACTCTATCTGGATGAACTGGAGGATGTAAGGGGAATAGCTGCCTACAGACAGTTACCAGAGAGATTAGTATTCAGATATAAAGGAGCTGGGGAAAGAACATGGCCTCTCCACAGGATTCTGGATGAAGGCTACTCTACCTTGATTAGAGTCTATTCAGCTATACAAAAGGATTCTGGCTTTACCAGAACTGCCAAGACTGAAATTCTCAACAAGATAGCCAATATAAGGAAAACTTGGAGGGAGCCCAATTCTTTACCCAGGACTTTACTCATTCAAGAAAGGGAAATGAAAATTCACAAATCACCTCATTGGTTGATGGAATTTAGAGATGATAAAGGAGTCAGAAGATTTTTCAGACTTGAAGACCAACTCAAGATTGCCAGCAATGAAACTCTCAAAGAAATGCAATCTAAGTTGGATGTCAGTGTTGAAGATGAAGCTGAATTCTTCAGACAACTCCAACTCCAAATTGAGGAAAATGACAAAAGGCTAGGAAAGAAAACCAGGGAACAAAGAAGAAAAAGATGATTTGCTCAGACTAAAGGAGTGTCCTTGGAAACACTGTAAATCTTCAATTATCTCCTAGTACATACACTTTTGCAGCATTTTTAAATTTCTACTTAGTTTCAATTCATATATCTGTTAAGTGTTTTGTTATCATCAAGTTAACCCTGAATTTATGCCTACAATTCTTATAGACATAAATAGGGGGAGATTGTTAGGAATGTATGTGCATTAGTTTGATGATATGTTTAACAAAATACTTAAGTAGAAATTTAGTGTCTGTAGCCTCAACGGATAAGACCACTTTGGCTATCCGTTGATGGTGTAGCTTTACTTAGAAATAAGTCTAGTGTTGTAGCATATTTCAGTCTCTGTATTTAAAATGTAATTCTTGGAAGTTGAGAGAAACTATGAGTCATGTTGACTACTAGATGATATGCAGATAGGAAGGCCAATTGTAAATACTTCATGCCTTGTAATTTTGTATAAGTGAAGTGGTATCAACGGATGACTTAAAGACCTTCAACGGATGAGAAGCTAAGCTTCAACGGATGTCTCTAAAGCTTCAACGGATAAAGTCATCAACGGATAACATCCTTCAACGGATGAGTGCATCAACGGATGAAAGTTTCAACGGATGTTCTGATGATTAGCCGTTGATAAGAGGTAGTTGTACCTACAGACAGAGGCACATGGGTTGATAGAGACAACTGAGATGTGGTAGCCGAATTTCAGGAACAACAGAAAAAGCAGCCGTTCTTCTCTGGTACAAAGATGCAATAGTCAACAAAGTACTGGAGTGAACAGGAAAAGAAGCAAGTGAAGATCTTATTTTATTACTGTATTTTATATTGTTCTTCACTTGTACACTTGGTAATATATAAACCAAGTAGAAGCTAGTAATCAGATGAGAGATTTTCCAGAGCTGTTTAGAAAAACATTGAGAGAAAATTGATCTAGTTTGTACTAGGATGCAGCTGTGATCAACATTGTTTAATCACAGATTTTCTAATATACCATCTCTGGTGGAACAACAAATCCACCAGAAAAGTTTTTAAGGTCTGTTGTGTTCTTTACATTTGTGCTTGAATATATATCTGTCTGCATTAGCTTAAAGCAATTCACACACTTGTTCTTCTTGAACACACAACTTTCATAAACTGCTCAAAACTTGAAAAAGTTTTGAGATTTACATTCAACCCCCCTTCTGTAAATCTCATTGTTAGTCCACTAGGAATAACACTCATAATTAGAACAAACATAAATCATGTATATATCAGTATATATACAGATTACATAATCATCTTATGATTATACAACTCACATGAATATCATATATTCAAAACCATACATATATAAGCATATTATATCAACATCAAATCATGGCGAATCACGTACATTCTCATATATCGAAAATAGTTAAACACATAAATGAATTAAAAACTTTTCGCAAGTAGCTCTGATGCCATTGAAGGGTTTTTAGCACATAAACGCAACGAAAACGTAAATTTAAATCTTAAAAAAAACTGAAACCCTCCGCAGGATCCATGCGAAAAATAATATTTAATTCGTAGATCAGTATGTTTACCTTAAGAAACTTTACGTTAATGGAAAGATGGAGGTCTTTAATAGCGATCCAAGAACGATGAACGGAAATCCCTAGCAGCTGCTCCTCAAGTGTGAAGCACTCCACCGTATCCACCAAGAGATCAATGTAATGGAGGAGGAAGAGGTTGAGAGAATTAGTTGTCTCCCTCTTGTTCTACTTTAGAATTAGGGTTAATTATTTGGGTTGAGGCAAATAGGGTTTATAAAAAATTTCAGCTAAAATTTTTCCATAAATATTATTATTATTAACCCTTTAATTGATTATTCTTATTAACCAATTAACTAATAATTAAAACACCTTTTAATCATTAATCCCTTTTCTAAACACTTTAGAAAAATAATTCTCTCACTTGATTTAATTTCCAAAATTAAATTCTTAATTAATAATATTACGAATTAATTAAATCTCATTTAATCAATTATTAAATCTGCTAATTAATTATTTATTTCACTTATAAATAATTACCAGCCATTATTGATTAATTCCTCCACCATTAATCATTCTCTTTTATGGTGTGACCCTGTAGGTTCAATATTAAGCCGGTAGTAGAAATAAATAATAATAAAACTATTTTATCATTATTTATATAAATTCTCTAATTCATTAAATATGATTAATTAATAAATTAATCATATTTATTCTACATCGTGAGGGATACTTCTCAGCATATCGCGAATATCCGGATAATACGAATTCACTTCTTAGAATACCAAGAACCTATTCAGTGAGTAGTTACCGTACAATCAATTCTTTCTACCCTGCAATGTCACGATTAAATACAAGGCATGGAACTTGTGTCAAGCCTATCTTATTTAATCATTTGATTTCCCATTCACTATGCTTAGTTCTATTTAATGTAAATTAGAAACTCCTTTCTAATTTCATTCACTCTGGCCAGAGATTCCTGAACTAGCATAAGTGGATCAGCATTGAACATTCTCTTCCTTCACTGGAAGGGGTAGATCCTTTATTGATCATACACTATCTTCGTGTATAAATTCCTATACCCAGTAGAGCCCTTATAATTGTCCCTGGAGACTAAGAACTAAACCAAAGCATAGTTCAGTGTACACAAGATGACTATGATGACCTCAAGTCTAAGGATACTTGTACAACTATCACTATGTGAACAACTGCTGACACGTGAGTGAACTCCATCAGTTGTTCAATTGTGTGAGTCATGTTCAGTGAACTTATTCTATAATAAGCACCTACATACTAGCTATAGTGTCACCACACAAATGTCTATGAGAACAGACATCCTTCATAATGAAGCAAGCATAGTATGTACCGATCTTTGCGGATTACTAATTACCAGTTAGTAATCCAACGACCAGGAAATATTTAAGTTTAAAGTTATCATCTTTTAGGTCTCATTATTATCATCTCATCATAATCCATAAAAAGCTTTACTCTAAACTATGGTATATCTTATTTAAACACTTAAATAGATAAAGCCCGCAATAAAACTAAAACAAGTCTTTTATTAATATCAATGAAATCAAAACAGATTACATAAAAGTTATTCCTAAATTATCATACATGATTGGACTTTGGACACATCTCTTTCATAAACATCATTCGCCTTTCCTTTCGAATTAAACTGTGTTATGTTTAGAATTAATTTAGAGCCTCCCGTTGTACACCTTGAGTTTTTTAGTTTTCTTAATTTCTGTATATGACAACCTTAAAGGCTATAATTAACCTCAAACTTAGATTTTAGCACGTAATTGACTGATTTCAAATTTAGGCGTTCTAATCATCTCAATAATAGAGGTAGTTGTATGTTCTCATATTTATTAGTTCTTCATCTAAATCCTAATTTGTAATTATACTAGACGTAAGATATTATATCGTTGAATATGACCCGATGTCTATGGACAGTTTTGTAGGTTGTATATTAGAATATGAACATTTTTTATTTCTAAATAGTCTTATAGAATATAAATATATGAACTCGATCAAAATATCAATGAGTTGTAGAAAAGTTATTCTGAATTTGAGCGAGTAGTTATGAATTCGAGCTGAACTTGACCATGGGAGTCTTTCGTAAAAATTCAATTAGGTTTCATCATTAATGTAGTTATATATATGTGTGCCGACAGCAAAGAGGAATACATTTTACAAAAAAAATGTAGTTATATATGTGAATTTAGGAAAAATGCTGAAATTTATTAAAAGACGAGTTGCAATGGGAAATCTATATATGCAAATATTGTTTGCTGACATTTTCTAATAGTATCAGCTTAGATGCACGGTAACCGGCAAATTCTTCTGATATTTTTTTCATTTTTTTGTTCATGTCAAGGTAAATGTAATTACTTTTGACGTTACTTTTGATAAATATGTTTGTGTACTTGATTTAAGTGATTAAGCCACAATCGACTTCCTAAGATAAATGTCTGTATCAGAAGTTTGTAATGATCTGATTTTTTTTTCAAATTCAATATAGTGTGAAATTGGTGGAGCAAGAACTATGGCAGAAGGAAGAAAAGGGATTGATAGGGATTTTGCCAGTACGTAATGCTGTTGAAACAATTTCAGTAGGTCATGTGTTATTTTCATGTGATCACAACTTCTTTAATGTACAAAGAGTTAAGAAAAAAGTTATTAATAAACATCTAACGCTGATACAGGGTTAGGGCCTGACATGGGAATGGAAGAGCGAAATCCAAAAAGTCAAATTGATGTGTCTGATGCTCACAAGATTGATGGTAAAAATCAACAGGAAGTTATTCAATGGCATACTAGGTATAAAATCCTTTCAAGACTAATCGTAAGCGTAGTTTACGACATGTTTTCAGTAATATTATTTCTTCATTAGTCAAATCATGAATCTGGACCTAAATTGATTTTCTTAGTATTGTCGCATTATGTTCTTTCATTTATATGTTGCATTATCTGCTTGCATTGACTGGACAGATAAGAAAGAGCAGTCATATTACCAAAAAAACTGTGGAATTGCGCCATTCAAGAGATTGTTACTAAGATTCAGAAGAAAAAGAGCATTGATATTACTAAAAGACTGTGAAATCGGGCAACTCAAGAGATTGTTGTCAAGATTATGATGAAGAGCAGTCATATGACCAACAGACTGCGAAATTCTACCTTCTAAGACGTTATGACCAAGGTCAAGGTCTACCAGAGTGCCCTTCAAGGGAGAAATCCAAGTAAAGATTGATGAATTGATGTGATTTGCAAAAAGATGAAGGGCAGAAATGGAGGACGAAAAGTTGGTTAGAAGAGAAGATGGAGCTGAGAGATATTACAGTAATTTAGATACAAAACTCATATGGCAAGTATCCTTTGTATAATGCTTACAATAATTTTTGAAAATTAATGGAAATTGATTATGGTAGCAGTACTTAGAAACAATAGTGCTGAAGAGTTCAGGGAATGTAGTATATGTCATTTTTATAACCTATTTCCACAATTTGTTAGCTGTAATGTTTAATGGAGATGTGTTACGGGACTAAAATGATTTTGTAAGTATATTAGTATTGAATTTAACTTTTTGTTATTGAAGCAAATTTTAGCATAAACTCTCAAGTGGAAAATGGTAGCCAGGATTCTGGAAACTCACAAGAAAAGCTATCTGCTGAAGGAGAGGGGGTAAATCATGGTATTACCTCTGATACAAAAGGTTTGCCATTTCTTTTTTGCTTATATGCTTGCTCTGCACTTCTGTTTTCTCTTTATTCTGGAGAATATTGGTTATGTGGGAAGAGAGGGGAGTATGAGTATTTTCTTCTCAAAAATTCAATATGACCAAGAAAATACATAGAATAAAATTAAAATTAAAATTAAAAATACTTAAACTCACTTTATCATAAATAAAATAAAATATAAATTTAAACTCACTGGCTATAACAGAGATACTGTAAAATTAACTACTTCCAAATGCATAACCAAGAGACTATAATGCACATATGTATAGATTGTCATTCAAAACGAACTAATGATACTTTCCTGTTAATCGAAACATACTTTAACATTTTACAGTAGATACCATACAAGCTTTTGTGTCGCCCTTACAGAATATGGTAAGAAATGTATTCATCCTTAAGAGCTTGGCCCAGCTTATCAGCAGATATTTTAGCCTCGTTAAAGGATTTCATAAGTTGGGACGAGAGTTCCTCATACTGAATAGGATATAGATACTTAAAACAAAGATTCTCTATCTTATCTTTCCAGCTAGAAATTCCTAACCGATTAGCAAGAGCAAATATGTCCAATGTTTCTTTAGCAAACCTCTGTTGCTTAGAAATAGGTAATGCGTCTAAGGTCATCATATTATGTAATCGATTTGCCAATTTGATGAGTACATGTGACGACTGAGAAGTTTGTGACGTAATTAAGTCAATAAAATATGATTTATGTGAAGTGATTATGATTATGTGATTAAGTGATGGTTAATTGTCGTTACTGTATATTAGAATCTAGGGGCGAAAGTAAAAGCGTTCCAATTTAAAGAGTCAACTTAGGAGTTAAGCTGTGTTGTCGGGTCGTCAGGTAGAACGGAACCCGTCCTAAAAAGGATTTAAAGTATATAAAATGTGAAATATGTATGATTGTGTGAAATGAATGTTTAAATGAAGTATTGTGTCCTAGTGACGTGTCGGTCGATAATGATAATGAGAAGCGTAATTGAAACGCTGAGCGTCGGGCCGTGAGGCGGAACGTGACCCGGAACGCGTAAAAAGGGAATAATATTAAAGAAGGATAATTTTTATGATCATATATGAGTTGTGATGTGTTTATATGTGTGTTTTCCTGTCTGTACGCATGATTACGTGATCTGTTGATATTTTTATGGATTTAAGGGAATTATTTGATTTAAATAAAGGTTTATTTAACCTTCGCACATTTTTATAAAATTATCTGAGTAAGATAACTGCATGAGATTTGTTCTGTTATCTTCGTAATAATCCTGTAGACTTTCTAAAAATGATGGACGGATTTATTTGATGATCGTTGCATTTTAAATTGATTTTTATGTGATGAAGTGTTATTATTAGCACAAACTTGTAAAAACCATATAAAATCAACCGTACGCTCAAAAGCTTATTATGAGTAATGGTTGGAAAGCTAATTTCGAGATTCACGTTTTAAAATTATCATTCATATCAAATTCATCTTTTCCGAGAGAGACATTTGCAAATCAAATTCGTTTTCTTTTAAGAATAAAAAGTGAATCAGAAATGAATACCTAATTACCATACTACCCCTCCCTTGGTAGTATATAATCTCACCCACCTCCTCTTTTCTTTCTTTTTACCCGAGCTTCTCTCTTCTCTTTCTTTTTCTCTCATTTCTTCATCCCTATCGGGATTTCTCTCTCTCTCACTCTCGGTACACTCTCTCTTCAATCTCTCACTTGTTCTTCACTCTTTTTCGGTTATAGAACCATGATTGTGTGAGATTTTGTGATATCTACCTATATACATAAATGCATGTCACTATCTTCAAGTTTTTGAGAAAAACCAAAGTTGGATTTGGTGGTTTTGAATTCGGTTTTCATGAAAACAAAAGGGTTTTGGTTCTTGAATGATTTAAAGTGAAGATGAGTGCTTGCATATGTGTAATCACTTGAGAAAATCGGTGGTTGAAGGTTGGAAACCCCCGAATGGGGGCACCACCGTGATGCCACCGCCACCGGTGATGAACTCCGATGAACCGGTGGTGAGCAATGATGTTGAACACTGAGCTATAGTATTTAATCAATCATTTTGTGTTTGCATGTGGTTTCTTTTGAAAGGCCGAATGGTTTTGTAGTTTACAAGTTGATGAGTTGATTCTTGTTGATTATGAATGTTAATCTAGCTTAATGTTAAGAGATTAGTGTGATTAAAGATGCAAAAGATTGAAATTGAGTTTGCATGTGAGGATTCTTAGAAGAGGCCGAATGGTTCTTGTTTTTTTGGAAAATCATGTTGATTTGTTGGTGCAAATGATCTATTGATGATTGTTTTATAAATTGTAGAGTAATTAGAATGAGTTATAGTCTAAATTGATGCATGATTTCGAATGTTTCTACTCTATTAAAGTTGAATTAAGTGTTAAATTGAGTGATCATCCATGATTATGTTTGACTTATGAGTTTAAATGAGTTGTAAGAATGAAATTAAACTAGTTTGGGATTATATACTTGATGCATGTCAAAGAAGGGCTTTGCATGTTTGATTCTTGATTGTGATAAGTGTTAAGGCCGAATAGGCCATAGGGAATAAAGGTCAAAACTTGAATTTTGGTAATTGAAAGAATGATTGAGTGTTTATATGTGAAAATCTTTGATTTTGCTTGTTGGATTGTTGTTTTGGTTCGAATTAAGGATAAAAGAAAAAGGGAAATTGAGTTAATTGATTTTAAAAGATATAAGTGATAGCTATGGTCGTAAGTAATTAGCTATAAATGAAATTGTGTGTTCGTATGAGTTAAAAATGTTTGATTTGGAGAATAGTCAAGATTTAGCGAGTATAAGTTGGTGATCGAGTATATAGCGATATAAAGGCTATGAGAAAAGAATGTGTTATATGCTATGTACATGTGTGTATATAAGCTATACTCGTATAGTTCGAGTCAGAAGTATAATCGAGCTATCGTATTGAGTGAACGTTCCGGGAATGAGAGTTGAGAACTAATTGAGGTTTTGGTTTTGATTGTAGATTCGGAACGTGAGGGCATTCAGGCTAGGAAAGGGAAAGGTATACTAGGTGGCAGTAGTTCAACCTTTGTGAAACAGGAAAGCGAATTCAGACAAGTAACTCTAGTTACTTGTGTAAATGGTTATAGAGAGAATGTTGTTCATACCATGTAGAGTATTGAAATGTTAAAATGATGAACCCCTGATATCGATTTGAGATACCATGTCTTTGATCTTGTAAAACTGCTACTGATAAGCTTATTGATTCAACCCTTTGGTAACCTATCTTTTCTGTTCAAATTATTTGATATGCCATGAACTGTTATAAACCCTATAATTACCTTTACGAATCCCCTTGTAATGATGTCATATTCTTTGATCACCATATCCCCTATTGATCATTGGAACAGTCTGATTCTTTTAACTTAAGTACCTTGTTATCATTGATTCAAAACCCCTAGAATTTCATCTTGTTTATCCTTGATTCATTTCCTTAACTTTGAATTCTTGAAACTGAATCTAAGAATGAGTTTCGACTTGAAAGAGTCCGAATGATTTCATATTCTTGGTAATGATTAAATGAATTTAGAAAACCTACGTTTTCCAAATCAAGATTTTCCAAATGAATTCCTGATGGATTGGATTGGACGTGAGAGGCTAGTGGGACTAGTCCAGTCATTGTAAGAGGCTAACGGGGCTAGTCCAGTTTAAGGCTGAAATTATGCCATATGGTACCTTAAAGACCGGATGGAGGTCAGTACGGGCTGATCACCCGTATTATAATGAAATGAAAAGATAAAGTGGTCCAATCAAGGGTTCTATATTGATTTTAAAAAGGAATTAAAACTTCATACTCAGTAATTGATTCTTTGAAAAAAATGAAAATGGTTTATATTGCTTTGAAAAGAGTTGATTGTAATATTGTGAAGCTTAAAGCTCGTGAACCCTGATTTTAATCTGTTGATCATATAATTGGTTCCATATAGTGAAATATTGTTGTTTTCTTTTCTGAAAGATCTGTTTTGATCCTTTAATGATTTGTGATGAATGTCGGCTTTCACCCTGCTTCGAGCCTTGTTCCTTGAAAGCCCCACATTTTCCTTCATAACCCTTTCATAACCCGAAAGATGGAAATCTGCCACCTAGAACAAATAAAGTAGAATACCCTGAGATTGGTAAAGTATATTGTGGATTTTATATCGTAGAACTGCTTTGTAGTTAATTGCTGAGTTTTATACTCATATGTCTTGTTTTAATCTAACCATGGCAGTTAAGCAAGAAGATGGTCAGGCTTAGGCGCACTGCTCGTAAGAGCGTACCTGGTGGTCCCTACCGTGTTGAAGGCTTCCGGTTGCCAGAGCAGGTAGTGGTGTTTTTGAGTAAAAAAGGGCTTAGCCAGAAGGTTGTAAAGAGACAATGGGTTATCTGTCGGTTCCAAGCCGGAATCGATTATGTTTATTTAATATTATTTTGGGGTTGTAAGTTATATTTTATGGTTGGTAGTTGTAATCTTGTCTGATACTTATTTCTGTTTGATCCTGTTAGTAGTTAATCGGGGTTTATGCTTATTTAATTATTAGATTAAAGGTGTGTGGGTCCTCATTACCTATCCCCGAGATTGAGGGCGTCACAAGTTGGTATCAGAGCTACATGATCTAGTCCCTGAGACAAGTTAGGATTAAAAAGGGGTATTTTGGGTATATTAATATCGCGAGAGAGTTCGACTCATGTAGAGTTGAGTTAGGCTATTAGGTATAGTCTAAGGAAAGTGTGTATTAGTTAAAGTGGAAACTAGAGTTAGGGTGTGAGTTAGCTGGAAGCTTTATTTAACCCTAACGTTGTTCTTGGTTGCTGTTTTGTGCTTTCTCTCAGGATCCGAGTAGTGGTAGTGATTCAGATTCCGAGATTAGTTTGACCGGTACCCCAGTGGACCCCATTCCACCCTCTCCAGAAGAGCATGTGTATGTTAGTTCAGACCCAGAGGTGGATCCCTCTGAGAATAGTGAGATCCCTATGCAGATTTCGCCCTTGAGGCCAGATTCAGAGACCCCTGCCCCTGAGCCAGAGTCTGAAATGCCTAAGACTGTACCTGTTAGTGTTGGTGGCAAGTTAGCCCAGGACCGAGACTTTGTTTACTCCCGTATTCCTGAGTTGGAAGCTTTGGTGGATAGGTTGATTCGAGACTCTAGGCAGAGGACCTCAGTAGTGATGGAGGAGTGGAGAGCTAGGATTCAGTTGGTGGAGCTGGTTGCTCGGAGGAGATTGGATGAGGGACCATCCACTAGTGATGCTGATGCTGAGGCCCAGAGGCTGCATAAGATCATTCACTGGATGTTGGTTGTGTTGAGAGAGATTCTGGATGATTAGACGGGACTGTTGGTTGAGCCCGTAGATTGTTGTTTTTCAGCGTCAATAGGCTTTGGGATACTTGGTCAGATGTCGGGATCCCTTTTTCATTTGTTATGTTGTATTTCAGAACATTGTAGCAGTAGTTGTTAGAAGTTAGGGGTAGATAGGGGGATATTTTCTAGTTTTTCCTCTGTTTAACCCTGCTATATTATTGTACCTTATTTCAGAACTTGTGGTAACCAGGCTTTTCTTTATGTACCCCTTTGTTTAAATAAATCCATTATCCTGTTTTCCATTGTGCACCCTAAATATCTCATAAACTGTTCTAACTATCATGTTTCCGTACAACCATGTTTAAAATTCGTAATACCCTATTATGTGCCATGATAAAACAACACTGATATGAGAATTATGTAGTAATAGGATTGCATGAGAAAAATTGGGTAAAGCTTAAAACCCGCAAAAAGATTTCATAATGAAATGTTGTTGTATATATGCCATGCTATCGTATTGCTAAATAATTGCTCGATCAGGTTTGTAAGAAATGGCCAACTCGCCAGATCACCAAGAAGAAGAAATACCAACCCAAGACCCAGAAGTAAACCCAGCACCATGATGAGCAGACTTGCTCAGCTTTTGCAACAGCCAGTGGTCCCTAAAGTTGGAAACTTCAAACACTTTCAATCTGTTCATCCCCCAGAATTCTTAGGTTTTCCAGTCCCGATTAAAGCACAGTCGTGGTTAAGAGAAATGGAAAAAGCTTTTGAGTTAGCAGAAGTTAAGGACGATAAGAAAGCTCAGTATGCGAGTTATTACCTTAAAGATGAAGCAAGTTTCTGGTGGGAGTCTTCGAAAGCGTTGTTGGAAAGAAAGGACTTAACATGGGAGAAGTTCACTGAGATGTTTCTGGAGAAGTATTTGCCGAGTTATATGCAAGATCAGTTGGAGATGAAATTTCTGGATCTTAGACAAGAAGATATGTCGGTAGCGGAGTATGAAGTGAAATTTTCGGAGCTGTCTAGGTTCGTACCTGAGTATGTAAATACGGAGACAAAGAAGGCTAAGAGGTTCCAACAGGGACTTAATCCATGGATTATGAGTCAAGTAGCGTTGTTGGAGATCAAGAATTATGCTACCTTGGTAAAAAAAGGCAATGATAGTGGAAGGTGAGTGTGAAGCTGTGAAGAGAGAAAATGAAGGAAGGAAAAGGAAATTTGAAAGCTCGGAGCAAGAGTAAGGAAGCTCGAAGTTTAGAGGAAAGTTTGGAAGGAATGGTGGAGGTCAGCACCAAATGTTTCAGAAGTTTAAATCCGGTAACGGAGCTTAGAAGAACCGTTTCCAGAAAGCAGGACAACCGGGGAAGGATAACAGACCTCAGATTCAAGAGTGCAAGAATTGTGGGAAGAGACATCCGGAAAGGTGTAATAATTGGATGTCACCTGTTTTAAGTGCAACCAGAAAGGGCATTATTCTTCAGAGTGTCCAAATAGAGCAAGGAAGCCTGACTTGGCTTGTTTCAAGTGTGAAAAGGTGGGCCATATGGCTAGGAATTGCAAGGAGCCTGATCAAAAGGCCAATATTCTTAGGATTGCTGGACCACCGTCTCTCCCAGCACCATCAGCTCAACCCAGAGCTAGGACTTTTAATATGACAATGAAA
This sequence comes from Apium graveolens, assembly GCF_009905375.1. Taxonomy (NCBI): domain Eukaryota; kingdom Viridiplantae; phylum Streptophyta; class Magnoliopsida; order Apiales; family Apiaceae; genus Apium; species Apium graveolens. Next base: position 230,528,860 of record NC_133651.1, on the reverse strand, counting down.
GATGCGGTGCAAGATGTGGACGTGGTAGCATGTATGCTTGTTATTAACTCAGTAGAAGTAAAAGTATCGATGGATTCTGGAGCAACTAGATCTTTTATCTGTGAAAGTATTCTTGATAAGTTAAATTGTGTTACGTACCCTCTGGAACCTTATTTGATTATAGAGGTAGCAAATCAAGAGAAAGTTATTGTTAATAAGATTTATCCCGATTGTGATGTGACTATAGAAGGTCGGCACTTTTTTGCTGACTTAATTCCCTTTAAGTTAGGAGAATTTGAGGTTATACTAGGAATGGATTGGTTGTCAAACCATGAGGCGCAAATAGAATGTAAAAGTAAGAAGGTGAAGTTAAGGACCAAGGATGGTGAGGAAGTGATATTCAAAGGAAAGAGGCAAGAGAAGAAATTCCTAACGGCTATCGAGACGAGGAGATTAATACGTCAGGGATGCGAAGTTTATTTGGCTCATGTTATGGATGTGGAGAAAGAATCCGTGAGGATTGAGGATATCCCAATAGTAAGAGATTTTCTGGATGTATTTCCTGATGAATTGCCTGGACTACCTCCAGATAGAGAGATCGAGTTTACAATTGATTTGGCTCCTGGAACGGAACCAGTATCGAAAGCTCCCTATCGTATGGCGCCAGTCGAGAAGAAGGAATTGGCCGCTCAGTTGCAAGAATTGTTGGATAAAGGAGTAATTCGGCCGAGTGTATCCCCGTGGGGCGCACCGGTGTTGTTTGTAAAGAAAAAGGATGGAAGTATGAGGTTGTGCATTGATTATCGCGAATTGAATAAGTTGACGATTAAGAATAAGTACCCTCTACCACGAATCGATGATTTGTTTGATCAGTTAAAAGGAGCTTCGTGTTTCTCCAAGATCAATTTAAGATATGGGTATCATCAATTAAAGATTAAAGCGGAAGATATACCCAAGACAGCATTTCGAACGAGATATGGACACTACGAGTTTTTGGTAATGGCATTTGGTTTGACGAATGCGCCAGCCGCATTTATGGATCTTATGAACAGAGTGTTCAAACAATATTTGGATACGTTCGTTATTGTGTTTATTGACGATATACTGATTTACTCCAAGACGGAAGAAGATCATAAGGAGCATTTGAGGATTTTTTTGGAAATTCTGAGAAAAGATAAGCTATACGCTAAGTTTTTGAAGTGCGAATTTTGGATAAAGGAAGTGCAATTTCTTGGTCATGTAGTTAATAAAGAAGAAATCAAAGTGAACCCAGCCAAGATTGAAGCTGTAATGAATTGGGAAAGGTCCAAGACTCCTACGGTAGTCAGAAGTTTTCTGGGATTAGCTGGATACTACAGAAGGTTTGTGCAAGATTTCTCTAAGATTGTTGTCCTATTAACAAAGTTGACAAGGAAGAACGGGAAGTTTATATGGACTGAAAAGTGCGAGGAAAGCTTTCAAGAGTTAAAGAAGAGACTGGTAACTACCCCATTGTTAGTGTTACCTGATGAAAAAGGAGAATTTGTAATATTCAGTGATGCTTCATATAAAGGACTTGGATGTATGTTAATGCAACACGGGAAGGTAATAGCATATGCGGCAAGGCAACTCAAGCCGCACGAGCAAAAGTATCCAACGCATGATTTGGAATTGGCAGCAATTGTGTTTGCCCTTAAGATTTGGAGGCATTATTTATATGGGGAAAAGTGCGAGATTTATACAGATCATAAGAGTTTAAAGTATATCTTCACTCAAAAGGAATTGAATATGAGACAAAAAAGGTGGTTAGAATTGATCAAAGATTATGATTGTGCGATAAACTATCATCCTGGAAAGGCAAATGTGGTAGCAGACGCTCTAAGTCACAAGGAAAGGTTGAATATGTTAACGTCATCGGAAGAATTGATCAAGGATTTTGAAAAGATGGAAATAGAAGTGCAGACTCCAGAATTTGGAGGTGAAGCTATATATGTGATGTCATTTCAACCCGAAATTTTGGAAAAGATTCGATGTTATCAAGAGCAAGTGATGAATCGCAAAAAGGATAAGTTGATAGGAGAAGGAATTAAAGCTCAAAAGGATGGAAAAGGAATATACCGTGTTAACTCACGTATTTGGATACCTAATGTCGTGGAACTAAAGCACGAGATTTTGTAAGAAGCGCATAACTCGAGATTTTCAATTCACCCTGGAAGTACGAAAATGTACCAGGATTTAAAAGAAAGTTATCGGTGGCCAAGCATGAAAAAGAAAATTGCGGAATGGATAAGTAAGTGTTATACGTGTCAAAGAGTCAAAACGGAACATCAGAGGCCAAGCGGATTGCTTCAGCAACTGGATATACCAGAATGGAAATGGGAACATATAGCGATGGATTTCGTGGTAGGATTACCTAAAACCAAGTCCAATCATGATGCGATTTGGGTGGTAATCGATCGGCTGACGAAGTCAGCATATTTTTTGCCGATAAATAAAAGATTTTTGTTGGAAAAGTTGGTCAAATTGTATTTGGATGAGATTGTGATGTGTCACGGAGTCCCTGTATCTATCGTGTCTGATAGAGATCCAAGGTTTAACTCGAGATTTTGGAGACAATTCCATGATCATTTGGGAACTAAGCTGAAAATGAGTACGGCGTACCATCCGCAGATGGACGGACAAAGTGAAAGGACAATTCAGACAATTGAAGATATGTTGCGAACCTGCGCAATAGATTTCAAAGGAAATTGGGACGATCATTTGCCTTTAATTGAGTTTTCTTACAACAACAGTTATCACGCGAGTATTGGCATGCCGCCTTATGAAGCGTTGTATGGAAGAAAATGTAGGTCCCCTACATATTAAGACGAGGTTGGTGAGCGCAAATTAACTGGCCCAGAGCTGGTTCAGCAAATAAAGGAAAAAGGTAGAAATGATTCGAAAAAGATTAGTTACAGCTCAAGATCGATAAACGAAGTACGCAAATCAAGAACGAAAAGATGTGTAATTTGAACCTGGAGGCAAAGTTTTGCTAAAGATATCTCCCTGGAAAGGTTTAACTCGATTCGGAAAGAAAGGGAAGTTGAGTCCTAGGTATATTGGACCATTCGAGGTACTGCGACGAGTTGGGAAGGTGGCATATGAATTAACGCTACCTCCGCAAATGCAACATCTACACAATGTATTCCATGTATCTCTTCTGAAGAAGTAAAATGCTGATGTGAGCCATGTGATCGAATTGGAACCAGTGGAAATTCAATCGGATTTCTCTTATGTGGAACAACCAGTTCGAATCTTAGACCGAAAGGAGAGGACACTTAGAAATAAAGCTGTACCTCTAGTTAGAGTGTTGTGGAGAAATCCACTAGTAGAAGAATCAACTTGGGAATTAGAAAGTGAAATTAAAGAAAAATATCCCCGTCTATTTGCCTAGACTAGATTCTGGGGACAGAATCCTTTTAAGGAGGGTAGATTGTGACGAATGAGAAGTTTACGACGTAATTAAGTCAATAAAATATGATTTATGTGAAGTGATTATGATTATGTGATTAAGTGATGGTTAATTGTCGTTACTATATATTAGAATCTAGGAGCGTAAGTAAAAGCGTTCCAATTTAAAGAGTCAGCTTAGAAGTTAAGCTGTGTTGTCGGGCCGTCAGGTAGAACGGAACCCGTCCTAATAAGGATTGAAAGTATATAAAATGTGAAATATGTATGATTGTGTGAAATGAATGTTTAAATGAAGTATTGCGTCCTAGTGACGTGTCGGTCGATAATGATAATGAGAAGCGTAATTGAAACGCTGAGCGTTCGGCCGTCAGGCGGAACGTGACCCGGAACGCGTAAAAAGGGAATAATATTAAAGAAGGATAATTTATATGATCAGATATGAGTTGTGATGTGTTCATATGTGTGTTTTCCTGTCTGTACACATGATTACGTGATTTGTTGATATTTTTATGGATTTAAGAGAATTATTTGATTTAAATAAAGGTTTATTTAACCTTCGCACATTTTTATAAAATTATCTGAGTAAGATAACTGCATGAGATTTATTCTGTTATCTTAGTAAGAATCCTATAGACTTTCTAAAAATGATGGACGGATTTATTTGGTGATCGTTACATTTTAAATTGATGTTTATGTGATAAAGTGTTATTATTAGCACAAACTTGTAAAAACCATATAAAATCAACCGTACGCTCAAAATCTTATTATGAGTAATGGTTGGAAAGCTAATTTCAAGATTCACGTTTTAAAATTATCATTCGTATAAAATTCATCTTTTCCGAGAGAGACATTTGCAAATCAAATTCGTTTTCTTTTAAGAATAAAAAGTGAATCATAAATGAGATACCTAATTACCATACTACCCCTCCCTTGGTAGTATATAATCTCACCCACCTCCTCTTTTCTTTCTTTTTACCCGAGCTTCTCTCTTCTTTTTCTTTTTCTCTCATTTCTTCATCCCTCTCGGGATTTCTCTCTTTCACTCTCGGTACACTATCTCTTCAATCTTTCACTTGTTCTTCACTCTTTTTCGGTTATAAAACCATGATTGTGTGAGATTTTGTGATATCTACCTATATACATACATGCATGTCACTATATTCAAGTTTGTTAGAAAAACCAAAGTTGGATTTGGTGGTTTTGAATTCGGTTTTCATGAAAACAAAAGGGTTTTGGTTCTTGAATGATTTAAAGTGAAGATGAGTGCTTGCATGTGTGTAATCACTTGAGAAAATCGGTGGTTGAAGATTGGAAACCCCCGAATGGGGGCACCACCGTGATGCCACCGCCACCGGTGATGAACTCCGGTGAACCGGTGGTGAGCAATGATGTTGAACACTGAGCTCTAGTATTTAATCAATTATTTTGTGTTTGCATGTGGTTTCTTTTGAAAGGCCGAATGGTTTTGTAGTTTACAAGTTGATGAGTTGATTCTTGTTGATTATGAATGTTAATCTAGCTTAATGTTAAGAGATTAGTGTGATTAAAGATGCAAAAGATTGAAATTGAGTTTGCATGTTAGGATTCTTAGAAGAGGCCGAATGGTTCTTGTTTTTTTTTTGGAAAATCATGTTAATTTGTTGGTGCAAATGATCTATTGATGATTGTTTTATAAATTGTAGAGCAATTAAAATGAGTTATAGTCCAAATTGATGCATGCAAGTTGTGATTCTTGGAAATTTCGAATGTTTCTACTCGATTAAAGTTGAATTAAGTGTTAAATGAGTGATCATCCATGATTACGTTTGAATTATGAGTTTAAATGAGTTGTAAGAATGAAACTAAACTAGTTTGGGATGATATACTTGATGCATGTCAAATAAGGGCTTTGCATGTTTGATTCTTGATTGTGATAAGTGTTAAGGCCGAATAGGCCATAGGGAATAAAGGTCAAAACTTGATTTTTGGTAATTGAAAGAATAATTGAGTGTTTATATGTGAAAATCTTTGATTTTTCTTGTTGGATTGTTGTTTTGGTTCGAATTAAGGATAAAAGAAAAAGGGAAATTAAGTTGATTGATTTTAAAAGATATAAGTGATAGCTATGGTCGTAAGTAATTAGCTATGAATGAAATTGTGTGTTTGTATGAGTTATAAGTGTTTGATTTGGATAATAGTCAAGATTTAATGAGTTTAAGTTGGTGATCGAGTATATATAGAGATATAAAGGCTATGAGAAAAGAATGTGTTATGTGCTATGTGCATGTGTGTATATAAGCTATACTCATATAGTTCGAGTCAGAAGTATAATCGAGCTATCGTATTGAGTGAACATCGGGAACGAGAGTTGAGAACTAATTGAAGTTTTGGTTTTGATTGTAGATTCGGAATGTGAGGGCATTCAGGCTAGGAAAGGGAAAGGTATACTAGGTGGCAGTAGTTCAACCTTTGTGAAACAGGAAAGCGAATTCAGACAAGTAACTCTAATTACTTGTGTAAATGGTTATAGAGAGAATGTTGTTCATATCATGTAGAGTATTGAACTGTTAAAATGATGAACCCCTGATATCGATTTGAGATACCCTATCTTTGATCTTGTAAAACTGTTACTGATAAGCTTATTGATTTAACCCTTTGGTAACCTATCTTTTCTGTTCAAATTATTTGATATGCCATGAACTGTTATAAACCCTATAATTACCTTTACGAATCCCGTTGTAATGATGCCATATTCTTTGATCACCATATCCCCAATTGATCCTTGGAACAGTCTGATTCTTTTAACTTAAGTACCTTGTTATCATTAATTCAAAACCCCTAGAATTTCATCTTGTTTATCCTTGATTCATTTCCTTAACTTTCAATTCTTGAAATTGAATCTAAGAATGAGTTTCGACTTGAAAGAGTCCGAATGATTTCATATTCTTAGTAATGATAAAATGAATTTAAAAAACCTACTTTTTCCAACTCAAGGTTTTCCAAACGAATTCCTGATGGATTGGATTGGACGTAAGAGGCTAGTGGGACTAGTCCGGTCATTGTAAGAGGCTAGCGCGGCTAGTCCAGTTTAAGGCTGAAATTATGCCGTATGGTACCTTAAAGACCGGATGGAGGTTGGTACGGGCTGATCACCCGTATTATAATGAAATGAAAAGATAAAGTAGTCCAATCAAGGGTTCTATATTGATTTTAAAAAGGAATTGAAACTTCCTACTCAGTAATTGATTCTTTGAAAAAAAGAAAATGGTTTATATTGCTTTGAAAAGAGTTGATTGTGATATTGTGAAGCTTAAAGCTCGTGAACCCTGATTTTAATTTGTTGATCATATAATTGGTTCCATATAGTGAAATATTGTTGCTTTCCTTTCTGAAAGATCTGTTTTGATCCTTTAATGATTTGTGATGAATGTCGGCTTTCACCCTGCTTCGAGCCTTGTTCCTTGAAAGCCCAACATTTTTCCTTTATAACCCTTTCATAACCCGAAAGATGGAAATCTGCCACCTAGAACAAATAAAGCAGAATGCCCTGAGATTGGTAAAGTATATTGTGGATTTTACATCGTAGAACTGCTTTATAGTTACTTGCTGAGTTTTATACTCATATGTCTTGTTTTAATCTAACCATGGCAGTTAAGCAAGAAGATGGCCAGGCTTAGGCGCACTGCTCGTAAGAGCGTATCTGGTGGTCTCTACCGTGTTGAGGGCTTCCGGTTTCCAGAGCAGGTAGTGGTGTTTTTGAGTGAGAAAGCGCTTAGCCAGAAGGTTGTAAAGATACAATGGATTATCTGTCGGTTGCAAGCCGGAATCGATTATGTTTATTTAATATTATTTTGGGGTTGTAAGTTATATTTTATGGTTGGTAGTTGTAATCTTGTCTCATACTTTATCCTATTTGATCTTGTTAGTAGTTAATCGGGATTTATGCTTATTTAATTATTAGATTAAAGGTGTGTGGGTCCTCATTACCTAACCCCGAGATTGAGGGTGTCACAGTACAGCTCTGGCATCAGCCAGAGGAAGAAACATCATGTGAAGCCTATCAGCCTCAATGGTTATATTCGCCGTGTCTTGCTCAATTGACTTAGCTTAGACACCTATATAAACAACAATAGCTAATCAGCATAAATTTCCCAATAAGCAGATTAGAAATTACGCCTAAAAACAAGGAAAATAGATCATCGTACAATACTTACTAAATAGATAAGTGATATACAAAAACCAGAAGAAAAAATAAGGGTTCATACCCCTTGAACAAGATCGGCAACCCTAGATTCAAAAGACTGAAAAATATGGTGATAAGAGAAATTAGAATCATCAAGTGTGTCATGGGGAAGGCCTGCAGCAACTACTGTGGAATTAGCACCTATTATAGCAAGCAAAACTGCAGTTTCTACGCAGTGTTGTAAATAAGTATCTCCACTTGCCCTCATCTACAAAAAAAAAAACAACTTAAATTTTAAATTTAACCATGCCAAAAAAGAAAGCCCTTACTTCTTTCATCCTCCACTCTCCTTCCAAGTACTCCCCCTCCCCCTCCCCCTCCCTCTCTCTTGCCCCCTCTGTCTCTCTCTCTATAAAAAGCTATATGTGTGTGTATGTACTATGTAATGAAATGTATTATGTGGAAAGACTTGACTTTTACTGTTATTTCAAGAACTCGACTAAGTACTCACTAATTAATTACAGGAATTAATTGCAGAAATGTGACTGTACACAATTATATTTCTCCAAGAGTTATATTGAACTAAAAGAGATTCTGATTTTTAGAGGTGTGTCAAGAAATATAGGTCAATGGATTGTTTTGGATACTTCACTCGCTGCCGAAAGTTTTGGTTGTAACAGTGTTGTAGGTTTAATTGATAGTTAAATGATCAGGAGGGTTTGAAGGTTTGAATCCGATGTATCCTGTTAAATTCAATTTATGTTATAGGTTTATGTATGTTCTTTTTTCATATTTTCAAATAATTAATTAAAATGAAAGTTTACATCATACATAAAAAGATATATATTTCTAAAAAATTTGCTTTCAAATATAATATGATATTTTCTTCTAGAAATAAAATTAATCACATTTTTAACGTATCTAAAATTCAATAATTTATCAGTAAATAATTTTAAGAACCATGAGTCTTCTTCTTCTGTATCAAGTTATCCAACCCCTTTGACATGATTTACTATATTTATATAAAGTTATCATATTTGGAGATGTGAGAAATTTAAGTTGTTTACATATTTTTTCATATTTTAATATAATTTTTTAGCTTTTGAATGGGCGAAGGATAATATTCGGACTAATAATTTTTAAATTATAAAATCGGAGAAGGCCGCACGAAGTCGTTGAGTAACTTAATTTATATAATTAAGTGAAACAAAGGTCATAAAATTGCACTCGACTTTTTATCTTATTTCAATAAAAATAAAATTACTAAATTAACTATACATTTTCGTATGTTTAACAAATCTTATTATTAAGATTGTTAAAAATGAATTTGAGATTATTATAAATTTTATTGATCTTACTCCATTAAAAAATAATATGATTTTATCTAATTTAAAAGACTGAGTTATAGGTTATTTTATAAGATAAGGATATTAACTTTTAAAAAAATAGTTTAGAAATTGTTGTAAAATCCAAAATGAGTCATTCTAAATAATGTTTTCAAGGTTCTAAATTAATTTTTTAGTGAAAAAAAATAAAAGTCAGGAAGTTGTTGTTATACATATAGTAAACTAAAGTATACTAAATTTGAATGGGTGAAATTGTTTTATTATATAATTTTTTAACAGCAAGCCAAAAAATCTAAACAAAAAAAATAATTTACAAAAAGAATTTAATATAGATAAATATATTAAAATATCAAATTATTCTCGTAGTTATATTGCATTGAAAATATTATATGTTAATTTTATGTATCATTAAAAATATTGTATGTAGGATAGAAAATATTATACTTGAATTGTTAGGTATGTTATAAATTATAAATACGCTATTTCAAATATGATAATAAAATATATCAAAATAAAATTATTTATAAATATTAAATACAACCTTAAAACCTAAAATTCATCATAATATTTAAAATTTGTATATGACAAGAAATTTTTTTTGGGCTACATTGTTATGTTTTATATAATATATGTAAATAAGTAAACTTTACATGGGCCCTTAGTATTTTTTTATTTTATTAAAGTAATTAACCTAACATTTTTCACATATATTTTTAATTTTATTTATAATTATATTTTTAACATTTACAAATTAAGAAAATATATGAAAAACATTGTAAATACAGGAACATGACATAGTCTAAATTTAAATTATTGAAGATAATTTTCTATTATAATTTCTTATATGAGAAAATTTTGCAAAAGATACAATTTTAAAAATATGTTCAGAGATCGAGCATACTAAAAATTTGGAAACTATTAAATCGGTCCTATTTTATTATTGATAAAAATAAAATATATCACTTTATAATTTATAAATTGAAGTGAATTTTGAGTTAGTTAACAAAAAATATTATTACTAACTGATTCGTTGATTATTAGTATATATATTTGTTAAAGACATCTCACCATAAAAATTTAAATAATAATTATTTTCATATTTCTATAGTCGCAATAAAAATATTTTCATGAGATAATATTTCTATGACGACGTGAGTTACCATCAACTTCAAGTAACATATATTTTATATTTGGATGGAGTAAATTTGATTATAAATTTATGAAAATTATATTATGTTACGAATTTTTGAATTTTATTTCAAATAAACCAAGTGTACGTAATTACTATTAAACAACTAAACCAAGTGTACGTAATTACTATTAAATATGATTATTAAGATCACTGAAGATTGTTGTTGTGTTTAATATATCCATTTCATAAAAAATGTAGTAGTATTATATATTTTTTAAAGGGTTGTTCGGAATCGATGTAACATCGGTAGCATCAATTTTACGATAAAAAAAAGAAATTATTTTACAAAATTCAAAATTTGAACTTTAGTTATACTTTAAAGTAAGGGTAATTGCGGTCCAATTTGGTTCGAACTAGAGTTCAAATTTAAACCAAATCATATGGTACGTTTTTTAAAATTTTCAAACCAACCCGCGACCTTCAACACAACTAACTCAAACCATGCGATGCGGTTTTAGATATTTCAGTTTAAGGGATTAATCTATTTGTGACCAATGATATAAAGTTTATCATAAACTATTGATGTTACTAGAAAATGAAATGAAATTCTTCTCAGCTGAATGCATTAATAACCTACAAATTACGATGTATTAATCAAGTAATGACAATAATAATACTTCGATAATAATGATCAAAAACTTGCAGTACAAATAAATAATTAAGAGTCTTCCAACAATCATTCATAGTGGGTAAACAATGAAATGACGGTAAATTCAAATTGTTTGTTGAACAAAATATTTATCAAGGAATGACAATTTTTTGTGGAGTTCAGGTAGGAAGTAAAATATAACTAATAATCTAAAATATATATTATTATATATATGCGGTTCAGTTTGGCAGCGAGTTGGTTTAAGATAAAACCGAAATCAAACAATGGATCTCGGTTTATTAAATTAGGTGAACCGAAAGCACGAACCTCATTTCGATTTCGGTTCGGATCAGATAAAAATCAAAATTTCAAATTTTATTGTTATGTTTACTTAAATCTAAAAGATAAAACTATAACATGTGTGTGGCACGATCACATTATTGGGGACCGAAAAGGAAACATGGTCTAAAAGTTATTTCGTTCGAAGTTGGGGTATTGGATCCGTGATCGTGGCGGAAACATCAATTTTTATCATTTATCCGCTAATCACTATTCAAGTTATTAGTATTCTTTTTACTGAATATAATTTAAGAAAAATCTTTTTTTTAATTTCTTACTTCATTCTTTTATAATTACGAAAATAACTAAACCAGTGTGCGTAGCACGGGCATATTGCTAGTTTTATGAAGAATATGTCAAAGATACGTAGGAAGATCAATAAAGATTCAAGCATAATAAACAATGACGCGAATAATATAATAATGCTACTAAACAAGTACGAAATCAAAGATCATAAAGGACGAGACAAGAATTTAGTATGGCGCAAATAGTTCTGCCAATTTTAAAAAAATAATTTCATATTTAATTTATATTTAATTAAAAATTATGATTTATTATTAATAAATATTTTTTTCATCATTTTGAATATATTAAAAATAAAAATTTATAAAATAAATATAAGAAAATATTGAATACATTATTATATATAAATAGCTTTTCAACCCGTGCGATGCACAGGTTTTCATTATATTTTTATATTATTTAAATTTATAATAAATTTCTTTTTATTATTATCTTATTAATATATTTATAAATAATAATATAAATATTTTTTGTTGACATGATTCGTACCTGAATCTTGGGTAGTATATAAATAATAATATAAATAATTGATGTTGCTAGAGTTTTAGTAGTGTATAAATAATAATATAAATATTTGTTGTTAGCGGGGTTCGAACCAGGAGTTTTCTTTTAATATTTGAATCTAATGATCCTGATCACTTGATTAAAAAGATCCAACGATCATAAATAGGAATAATCAAACCAACCAAAAAACCATACCAAATTATAGGCCATTTACAGGTTATTACAGTATAACTAACGTAAAAACCCGTGCGAGGCACGGGCCTGTATTTATATCAATATATTATCTCGAACCAACTTGCGCCTATAAGAAATTAATTTTTGAATACGATAGATGATTATTTTAACTTTATTTTACATTCATACAACAATTACGTAATAATGAATCACACATATTTATAAATTTAATTACATTTTTGTTAGGTCACACAACACTGTAGAAGGGGGTTGAATACAGTGTAGAATACAATCAAATCGATTTCGAACACAAGTAACAGTAAACAAATATATTCGATATAATAAACTCTGTTACAATGGAACTGTTCTCTCTCAGTGATGAACAAATATCACGAGAGCAGCTAGGTTACAATGTATGATCTTCTCGATAATGATAACACATATAGTGTAAACCTATGTCTGTGTTTATATAGTACACAGTTACTAGATAACTTCTAATTAATATGGAATATAATTCTGTCTTCTAAAATATATCAATCAGATATCTTATACAATTCTTTAAGTCCTCTAACTCTTTCAATGCATATCTTCTTTTTGTATTAGTCTCTATCTTCTTTCCTGTAAATCAGCTTCATTCATTTACTGTTAGTCCTCCTGTACTTATGTTCTGATATCCATCTTCTGATATTTATCTTATGATAATCTAAGTCACGATATCCTTAAGTTCTGACTTCCAGTAAGTACTGATATTTCCAGTTTGTTAAGATCTGAAAACTAAACATGAAACATATTAGACATGACGTCTCAAATATATCTAACAATCTCCCCCAACTTGTAAATTTTGCAAAATATACAAGTTAATAGATTTGATGATGTCAAAAACATTTAAGTTCAAATGTAATAAGAGTTTAATAAGACTATTAACTACAACTTACAGTCCTTGTAGCTTTACCAACTTCACTAGATCAATCTGAATCCATAATGATTCTTAACAAAATCTCTTACCAGCTTTTCTTCAGCTTTCCTCAGAATTTCAACTAACTGTGCTTTGACCTACATCAGTTCTTCATATTTACTATCACCAATCTGATAAATGGATGTTCTGAGAGCTTGAATTGATGTTCTTTCAAGTCCATCACCAAGTCTGATAACTCTAGGATGTGAAGAGTTTTCATTAATAACATAAGCATTTTCCTTTCAGAATAACTTCCACCTTAGCAGAATTCTTCAGCATAAGAATTTCTCTTCCATCATCTTCACTAATCATTGGTATACTGAGAAGTCTTTGTTCCAGAGATTCTGAATAGATCTCTTATAGCCTTCAAAATATATTCTGACCATCTTCTTGTAACATCAGACTTTACTTCCAGAAGATAGTGAATATGTTGAAGTTCTCTGACAGACTTCTTTAGCACATCAGTGAGCTAGTCTGTAAGTTAATCCATCATAGAGAAATAAAATCAATTTCTCCTTTAGATTTTCCTTATCATGAGCATCTATCACGATTTGAGCAGTCAACACCTTGTCAAGGTGCTTTTGTTTGATTTGTTCATATGGTTTGTCTATCAACATGAAAGGATCTCTTAAAGTAACTTCTACTCATGTTTGTATTTTCTCTTCATCAGAACCTAATCCAGCTTTATCTCTAGGTTGCTTGGATCTCAACCCAAATGTTGCAAGTTGATTCATCAAGAGATTGGATTTTGGTTCAACTGGAGTAGCTTTCTTCCATAACAGCTTCTTCTTATCAGCAATTGTCATCTTTTCCAAAATAACTTAATCAGAATTTGTTATTTCTTCTGTAACTTGTTGTTCTACATTCTGAACAACTTGAGCAGTGTCAGAGGTTGTTTTAGATTCTTCAATTACCTTTCTTCTCTTCAGAATTTGAACAGCTTCATCTTCTATCAAATTATCATCATGCATTGTAGTTTGATAGACTGGAATGAAAGAACTTATCTTTTTCTCAATCTTTAAAGGTCAACCAACCTTTTCTTTTCCTTTTGACTTAGGATCAATCTCAGTTTGTGATCTAGTCTTGGACTTTGAAGTCTCAGAATTTGACTGTTCCCTGATCACAATGCCTTTTTCCTTAGGCCTTGGAGGTTTCTTTGTATCAGAAACTTTGGACTTAATATTTGTCTTCTCAACAGCAAATCTAGCTTCTTCCTCCTTGAGAGTTTCCAAATCCATTCCTGGATTTTGTTTCAGAAATATTCTTCTAGCTATCTCCTCATCAAGTGTCTGGATTTTAGGATTTTTGTAATAAACAGTAGTCTGCTTCCCCTTTAACTTCAGAGTTTGTAAAAACTTATGAGAGTCTTTAGATCCTGACTGAATCAGAATATCAGAACTTGACATCAGACTTTGTTTATCAGAACTTGACTTCAGACTTTTAGCATTCACAGCATCAGAACTTGACTTGTTCTGTATAGAAGATTTTCATTGAACTTTTCCTTGACCTCTACTCTTATCAGAGTTTCCCTGGTCATCACTTTTATCATCCTTTTTCTTCAGTATTTCAATAGGTAAGCATTTGGAATTAACTACCTTCTCCCCCTTTTTGGCATCAATCAGGAAGTAAGAGAGAAAGAAGAAGTTCAACTGAAGATTGGATTTCATCCAATTGAGCTTTCTAAGAAACTTGTCAAGCTTAACCTGTAGATCTAGCTTATCAGCATGTTCCTTTAGTGTATCAACATTCTCATGAGTAGAAGAATATAGACCTTGAAGATGTTTGGTAGATAGAGCACTGATCTTGAGTTGTGTATTTAAATCAGCATTTGTGAGCAACTCATCAGCTTTAGCAATATGCTCTGTCAGAATGTTAGAACTTGGAATGAAATCAGTGTCATTCCACTTCTTGGTCCACTCCACACCTCTGTGAGTATCCTCCCAAGGAATAGGTGCTTCCTTATCAACAAATTTCTTCACCAATTCTTCCTTCCCTAGTATAGGAACTGGAGTCTCAGCAGAAACACCGTCTTCAGAACTTGAGGAAAACTCATTATGTTCTGACTGTACAACAGTGTGTGAAGCAACTAGAGATTCAGGAACAACTTCATTTAAATTCTGAACATCGAAATATATCTCCAGAGCTGGTGTGGTTGATGTAGATGGTAACTCAGCATTTAAAATTGGAATATAAGTTGGAGATTGCTGAACATCTGTAGATGGAGCTTCCAGATAAAGAACATTTGGTATATTCAAATTATGAATATTTATTTCAGAATTTTCAGTTTGTTCTTTAGCATCATCTGTAGCTTTAATAGGTGATACATGAGGGGTTACAACTGTATCAGTAGCAGTGTCTTTGGCTTGAGCTAGAAGGGCTTCAATGATAATCGGTTCTTGTGAGATCAGAGATTCCTGATCCCCTTCCTCAGCTTCTTCAATATCTTCTGATGGAGCCTTAGCCAAATACCTCCTAGCCTTCATTTTCTTCAATCTCCTTGCCAATGAAGGAGTTGCTTTAGCAGCTTCAGTACTTACAGATTTCTTCTTCAAAGT
Organism: Apium graveolens; assembly: GCF_009905375.1. Taxonomy (NCBI): domain Eukaryota; kingdom Viridiplantae; phylum Streptophyta; class Magnoliopsida; order Apiales; family Apiaceae; genus Apium; species Apium graveolens. The sequence continues at coordinate 230,513,333 of NC_133651.1, read as the reverse complement.
ATCATAACTTTGAGCTGCAGTTTCTTTCTGAGAAGTAACATTCTCAGCTCCAACTATCACAGGTTCTGATGCATGAACCCGTGTTTCAACTGTTTCCTCTTTATCAACAAAATTTATTATTAACCATAATTGTAATCAAAACATTCATCAAAGGATAAAGTTTAAATAGATGAAGTAAAGATTAACAAATGACAATTAGAACATTCACAGTCACATAATATGAGAGAACAGAGACTAAATCTTGCAATTAAATAAAATTTCATTAATATATCAAATGAGTACATTTCATGAAATTTATAGATTACATGCAAAAATTACAAGATAGTCCTAGTCTAAGAATCTAAACATCAACAGCCATACTTTAAGTACTCTGACAAAGCTGATGGTGAAGAGATACAGATGGATGACATTTAATTCTTCTTCCTACCTTCAACAAAGAGAACAGCAAGATGAATAATTTTCTCCTGTTGTTTAAGAATACGGAGATGGACTTCTCTTTGGAAAGACAACAAATCATTTTTAATGTTGTCTGGAAGTTGAATCCATATGTTGAAAGGAATGTTGTTGATAGGATATGAAGTCGGAATTCCATTTCTAAAAATGGTCACAGTGTCTGTGCCATAGCAGTAAAACCAACTAAAATGTGCCATTGTTTGAGAGAAATGAAAAGATGTGATTTTACTGAAAGATGATCAGTCATTTAAATAGCCAATGGAATACCAAGGGACGCGAGGTCTGTTTAACGATTAAGAGTAAAAAATAATGATGCCTCGTCTCCCTAGACCAATGTGTAATAATAACAGTCAGCAAAAAGTTAAAACAGGAGTTAATGGGCACGAGAAATAAACAATAATTACTATGCACATGCAGTTTTTCAAGATAAACACGTTTACCACTAACCCATAATGATTATGACTGTTTTTATCTTACCCAAATATATTCTGATTTGATATGACTATTTCAATTTTTATCACAAATAAGTCAAGTAAAGAATAATGCCACGTAAGCATTAAGGTTCCATCAGGATTTAATACCAGAACTTAACTTATATCATATTTTAACAGTCATCAGAATATGGCTTCTGAACTAAAAGAGTGAATATCTTTTTCTGTGATTCTTCATACAAATAATGACTTATTTTTTTCAGAGTTTAATCGTCAGAACTTCCATCAGAACTTGTCCTCAGAATTTATGCAAATGACACTTAACTGTTTGTCAAAAATAACTTAATCACCACAGTAATTTTCATCATTCATATGGAGTGAAAGTATGTGCATTCAGCAAAATATCAAATAAAGATTAAAGTCTGATAAACTTCAGTACATCTTAGAAATAAGGCATAACTAAGAAAAGTGCTTAAAATCTGTCATCAATCATGAAGTCTACTATAGAACAAATTTATGCAAGAGTCCACCTTAACTGTTTGTGCTCATTTTATGCATCTTTTGATATTCCTTTTTACAGTGGCTTCTCAGTGTAAGTGAGTCACGACTGCTTATCAGAATTTATGCTGTTGTCAGAATATTTCTCCAGTAATCAGAGAATGTGAAAAGTCACCAAGAAAATTTATTTGCTTTTCTAATGCATATTACTTAATACCAGTAATGCACTTGGGTCTTCCCTTTCACATATTTACTATAGATCTCAAAGGAGTGCCTGGCTTTTCTTTTCTTTTCTTTTCTTTTGATAAGTGAGGCTTATCAGCATTTAGTTCATTCTTAAGATTTACTGACATCAGAATCTAACAGATAAGAAGCAAGAATCTAGTTTGTGACTTAGTAATAAGATACACAAAGTAAACTTAACTAAGCTCAAAATCAGAATTTGCTTGTGTTAATGAGTTTCCACATAAACAACTAATTCAGACATGGGATTTCTAGTATGTTAAAGACTACTAGGTCAGTATCTAGCACAGTTATCTTTATTGGATTGAATAGTCACAGAACATTCAAAACACTATCAGAGTTTAAAGATCCACATCAGATAACAATCAATATTTTAATGAATTTCAATTAAAGAACATATTTCATGAAGATAAGATAATCTGTAAACACTGATCATAAATTCTGATGCATGAGAATAAAAACTAAACAGATTTAGAGAAAGAACCTGAAACCATTCCAAGTTCATTTACCAGTCTTGTAAAAGTAGCCTCACATAGTGGTTTTGTGAAGATATCTGCTAGTTATTGATCTGTTGGAACAAAATGCAATTCCATTGTACCTTCCATCACATGTTCCCTTATGAAATGGTACTTAATGCTGATGTGCTTTGTCATTGAGTGTTGAACTGGATTACCTGTCATAGCAATATCACTTTGATTATCACAGTAAATAGGGATTTTAGAAAATTCTAACCCATAATCCAGTAACTGATTCTTCATCCAAAAAAATCTGTGCACAACAGCTTCCTGTAGCAATATATTTTGCTTCTGCAGTTGATGTGGAAATTGACTTCTGTTTCTTGCTAAACCAAGAAACTAGTCTGCCTCCAAGAAATTGGCAGCTTCCACTAGTGTTTTTCCTGTCTATTTTGCATCCTGCAAAATCTGCATCTGAGTAACCTATTAGCTTTAAATATGATTCTCTAGGATACCACAATCTCAGATCAGCTGTACCCTTAAGGTACTTGAAATTTTTTTTCACAGCTATTAAGTGAGGTTCTCTTGGATCAGCCTGAAATCTTGCACAAAGACAGGTAGCATACATGATATCAGGTCTACTTGCAGTTAGATAGAGTAAAGAACCAATCATACCTCTGTAGTTAGTAATATCTACTGGAGAGCCAGTATCTTTATCTAACTTGGTTGCAATGGCCATGAGAGTGGATGCTGTTGAACAATCTTGCATTCCAAATTTCTTCAATAAATTTCTGGTGTACTTGGATTGACAGATAAAAGTACCTTCTTCATTCTGCTTGACGTGAAGGCCCAGAAAATAACTAAGTTCTCCTATCATACTCATTTGATATCTTAACTGCATTAGCTTTGCAAACCTCTCACAGAGTTTGGCATTTGTAGAACCAAATATGATATCATCAACATATATTTATATCTAAAGTAAGTCATTTCCATGTTTGAGGTAGAACAGTGTTTTATCAGTTGTACCTCTGTGAAATCCACTTTCCAGAAGGAATTGAGCTAAAGTCTCATACCATGCTCTAGGAGCTTGCTTAAGGCCATAAAGTGCTTTGTCAAGCCGGTATACATGATTTGGAAATTTTGAATCTACAAAGCCTGGAGGTTGTTCAACATAGACCTTTCTTCCAATTCTCCATTAATAAAAGCACTTTTCACATCCATTTGAAAGACTTTAAACTTTTTGTGAGCAACATAAGTCATAAAGATCCTTATGGCTTCTAATCTAGCAACTGGTGCAAATGTTTCATCATAATCAATACCCTCATGTTGAGAGTAGCCTTTAGCAACCAGCCTTGCTTTATTTCTTGTAATTATGCCATCACTATCAGTTTTGTTTCTGAACACCCATTTTGTGCCAACAACTGATCTGTTCTTTGGTCTTGGCACTAGAGTCCAGACTTTGTTTCTTTCAAATTCATTTAACTCTTCCTGCATTGCTTGCACCCAATCAGCATCTTAAAGAGCTTCTTCCACTTTCTTTGGTTCAGTCTGAGATAGAAAAGAATGATAGAGACATTCATTTGATGTTGCAGTTCTAGTTCTGACACCTGCTTCAGGATCTCCAATAATTAAGTCAGGTGTATGTGATTTGGTCCACTTTCTTGCAGATTGAAGTTGACTTCTAGAACTGGATCCTCCTCATGATCCATGTTGTCTCCGTCAGCATTTTCTGATGCTCCCCCTGTAGTTATGCTCTCTGAGACTTCAGAATTTCACTTGGATCCTTCGGGATTTGAAGTATCAGAGCTTCCAGAATTATCAGAAGTTGGCTCATCAGAACTAGATGAATCAGCATTTGAAGAGTGAGTGACAGGTTCTGATGCTTCTTGAGAGTCTTGAGATGTGGTAGGATCTTCAGCTTGCTCCCCCTGGACAGGTGCATTTTCCTTTGGAGTTATTACCACAGATTCAATGACATCAGTACTTACAGGTTCAGAGTTTAAGTCATCAGAATTTACAGAATCAGAATTTAAGTCTTCATTTTCAAATCTCAGCTGATCGTGATCATTGAAATCTTCAAGTCCAGTAATCTTCTTATCATCAGAAGATACATTGATAGATTCCATGACAATCCTTGTTCTTAAATTGTAGACTTTGAAGGCTTTTGTGGAAAGTGGATATCCAACAAAAATTCCTTCATCAGCTTTTAGATCAAATTTTGACAGCTGTTCAGGATGAGTCTTAAGAACAAAACACTTATATCCAAATACATGAAAGTATTTCAGATTTGGCTTCTTTTTCTTCACCATCTAATATGGTGTTTTTTCATGCTTGTTTATTAGTGTTGCATTCTGTGTAAAACAAGCAGTTTGCACAGCTTCAGCCCAAAAGTAGGTTGGCAGCTTTGCTTTATTAAGCATAGTTCATGCAGCTTCAATGAGAGTCATGTTCTTTCTTTCTACAACTCCATTTTGCTGTGGAATTCAAGGTGCAGAAAATTCCTGTTTGATTCCATGCTCTTTGCATAACTCTTCCATGATTGAATTCTTGAACTCAGTGCCATTATCACTTTTTATAATTTTAACAGAATCTTTGACCAACTTATCCAGCTGTCTGACATGATCAGTTAGAGTAAATGCAGTTTCATTCTTCTTGTGCAAGAAGTACACCCAAGTGTACCTTGTGAACTCATCCAATATAACCATAGCATATTTCTTCTTTGCAATAGACATGACATTGACTAGACCAAATAGATCAACATGCAGTAGGTGATAAGGCTCAAGAATTGATGACTCAGTTTTGCTCTTGAAAGAAGATTTTCTTTGTTTTGCCTTTTGACATGAATCACAAAGGCCATCAGGAGCAAATACTGATTTTGGCAATCCTCTCACAAGATCTATCTTTACAAGCTCATTTATGTTGTTGAAATTTAAATGAGAGAGTCTTTTGTGCCAATTCCAGCTTTCTTCAATTGATGCTCTACTCAACAGACAGATTGCAGAACCATCAGAACTTGTTGAAAGTCTGGCTTCATAAATGTTACCATGCATGTAACCTTTCCGAACCACTTTGCCTGTAGAATTGCTTACAACTTCACAGTGTTCTTTAAAGAAATCCACATGATAACCTCTGTCACAGATTTGACTCACACTCGGCAGATTGTGTTTAAGTCCTGAGACAAGAGCTACTGTTTCAATGATGACATTCCCAAGATTAATACTGTCATATCCTAGAGTTTTTCCCATGTTGCCATCTCCATAAGAAACTTCTAGGCCAGCTTTCTCCACAAAGTCTGAGAGCAGGGCTTTATTTCCAGTCATATGTCCTGAACATCCATTATCCAGTACTAGGATATTTTTCCTGTTGCCCTGCAATTATAAAGACCACTAATGGTTAGTTTTAAGGACCCAGACTTGCTTGGATCCTTTGGTCTTTTTAAGTTTGTTAGCATTTGCAGCGGATTTAATATCAGAGTTTATGCTAACATGCTGTTTATCAGAACTTATATCATACTTTGCATCAGACTTTACACTAGAAGGAATTAAAGCAACTTTCTTCAAAGAAGGTTTTATTTGATAATAATCATAGTATAAACTATGATATTCCTTATAAGTATAAATGGAATGCCATAAACTACCACAATGAAAGTGAGGATTTTGTGGCTTAAATCTAACAGACTAACTCTTAACTCCTGACTTAGGAGGTAAAGAGTTTATATTCTTATTCTTCCTGCAAAAAGAAGCAAGATGGTTAGAGTTTCCACAATTATAACATTTCTTTCTAGGAGCATTAGGAACATGCATATAATTATTGCTTTTATTCACACCTTCTTTTCCATTCCTATTTTTTCCTGGCTGCCTTTCTTTGAGACAACCACTTTGGGGAATTCCTCCTCAGCCTTAAGAGCAACTGTCCTTGACTTTATCCCTTGTCTCTTGCTTCTTTGATCCATCTCAAGTTCATAAGTCTTGAGAATACCATAAATTTTATCAAGAGTAGTTTCATCAAGAGCATAGTTGTCTCTTATAATAGTAGCCTTCAAATCCCAACTTTCAGGAAGAGCTAGAAGGAATTTTAGATTTGAATCTTCAAGATCATATTCCTTGTCCACCAGTGACAGTTATATTCGATATAATAGATATAGTCGATATAATAAACTCTGTTACAATGGAACTGTTCTCTCTCAGTGATGAACAAATATCACGAGAGCTGCTAGGTTACAATGTATGATCTTCTCGATAATGATAACACATATAGTGTAAACCTATGTCTGTGTTTATATAGTACACAGTTACAAGATAACTTCTAATTGATATGGAATATAATTCTGTCTCCTAAAATATATCAATCAGATATCTTATACAATTATTTACGTCCTCTAACTCTTTCCATGCATATCTTCTTTTTGTATTAGTCTCGATCTTCTTTCCTGTAAATCAGCTTCCTTCATTTACTATTAGTCCTCCCGTACTTAAGTTCTGATATCCATCTTCTGATATTTATCTTCTGATAATCTAAGTCCTGATATCCTTAAGTTCTGACTTCCAGTAAGTACTGATATTTCCTGTTTGTTAAGATCTGAAAACTAAATATGAAACATATTAGACATGACATCTCAAATATATCTAACAATTTCATAAAAATTTAAATAAATTAATATGCAATGAAAATGAGATGGCATAAAGGTAATCACTATTTTTTTATTTTTTTTCTTTTCGTACATATAGATAACTTAAGTGGTGAAAAACTTGTTTTTGTCATAAAGTTCGATTCTCGGTCACCCTCGATAATTTTGATATTAGATACTTAGTTTGTAATTTGTAGTTCTATACTATTGAAAGAGATATGTCCTAAGTCCAATCATGTATGATGATTTAGGAATAACTTTTATGTAATCTGTTTTGATTTCATTGATATTAATAAAAGACTTGTTTTGTTTGTTATTGCGGGCTCTATCTATTTAAATGTTTAAATAAGATATACCACAGTTTAGAGTAAAGCTTTTTATGGATTGTGATGAGACCATAATAATGAGACCTAAAAGATGATAACTCTAAACTTAAATAGTTCCTGGTCGTAGGATTACTAACTGGTAATTAGTAATCCGCAAAGATCGGTACATACTATGCTTGCTTCATTATGAAGGATGTCTGTTCTCGTAGACATTTGTGTGGTGACACTATAGCTAGTATGTAGTTGCTTATTATAGAATAAGTTCACTGAGCATGACTCACACAGCTGAACAACTGATGGAGTTCACTCACGTGTCAGCAGTTGTTCACATAGTGATAGTTGTACAAGTATCCTTAGACTTGAGGTCATCATATTCATCTTGTGTACACTGAACTATGCTTTGGTTTAGTTCTTAGTCTCAAGGGACAATTATAAGGGCTCTACTGGGTATAGGAATTTGTACACGAAGATAGTGTATGATCAATAAAGGATCTACCCCTTTCAGTGTACGAAGAGAATATTCAATGCTGATCCACTTATGTTAGTTCATGAATCTCTGGCCAAAGTGAATGAAATTAGAAAGGAGTTTCTAATTTACATTAAATAGAACTAAGCATAGTGAATGAGAAAGCAAGTGATTAAATAATATAGGCTTGACACAAGTTCCATGTCTTGTATTTAATCGTGACATTGTAGGGTAGAAGGAATTAATTGTACGGTAACTACTCACTGAATAGGTTCTTGGTATTCTAAGCAGTGAATTCCTATTATCCGGATAGTCGCGATATGCTGAGAAGTATCCCTCACGATAGGGCTGTCAAACGGATAATTCAGATACAGATCTCCCTATATCCGGATCCGGATCCGGATCCGAAAATCTGTATCTGTATCCGTATCCGAATCCGGAAATATTTAAAGAATAATATCTGAATCTGGATCCGACGGATACTATCCGGATACAGAAAATATCCGGATCCGAATCCGATTTTCAATCCGATTTTTTTATTTTATATTAAAAATTGGAAAAAAAATTGAAAAAAATATAGTTAATAATAAAAAATCATTTTAAAAATTAAAATTAGTGATAAAGTGATTTAATTATATTTTAATTTTTCAAAACTTAATTTTATTTTTCTTTTCAGTATAATCGTTATCTTTAAATTGTTGAACTCAAATACTTTTTTTCTATATATCTATAAAATTTGTATAAACATAATATAATATATATGTGTGTGTATATACACATAAACACACTATAAATTTAATATAATATATTTTTAAATTATTTAAATATTTAAATATAAAATATATTTATTCGGATTCGGATATTATCGGATACGAATATGCCTATATCCGTATCCGTATCCGCAATCGTCGGATTCGAATACGGATAATATCCTCTTTGTGTCGGATACGGATAATATCCGCTTTATTTTGGATACGAATGCGAATTTTTCGGACGAATATCGGATTTTTCGAATTTTTTTGACAGCCCTACCTCACGATGTAGAATAAATATGATTAATTAATTAATCATATTTAATGAATTAGAGAATTTATATAAATAACGATAAAATAGTTTTATTATTATTTATTTCTTCTACCGGCTTAATATTGAACCTACAGGGTCACACCATAAAAGAAAATGATTTAATGGTGGAGGAATTAATTAATAATGGTTGATAATTATTTATTTATGAAATAAATAATTAATTGGCAAACTTAATAATTGATTAAATGAGATTTAATTGATTATAAATTAATTAAGAAAAGGTTCTTAATATTATTAATTAAGAATTTAATTTTTGGAAATTAAATCAAGTGAGAGAATTATTTCTAAAGAGTTTAGAAAAAAGATTAATAATTAAAATAATAATAATATTTTATGGCAAAATTTTCAGCTGAAAATGTTGCCTATAAATATACTATTATAGACCCTCTTTTTGCCTTAACCAAAAAGATTTACAAAATCCTAATTCTCTCCATCTCCTCCTCCTTCATTACATCGTTTTCTTGGTGGATACCGGTGGAGTGCTTCAAACTTGAGGAGCAGCTGCTAAGGGTCTCCGTTCATCGTTTTTGGATCGCCAGTAAAGACCTCCATCTTTCCATTAATGTAATGCTTCTTAAGGTAAACATACTGAACTACGAATTAAATATTATTTTTCGCATGTATCCTGCGGAGGGTTTCATTTTTTTTAAGATTTAAATTTACATTTTCTCTGCGTTTATGAGCTAAAAACCCTTCAACTATTTTAACAAAAATACTTGTAGTTTGTTTGTAGGTATATGCATTGGGTCACTTCGGGATCAGGAAGTGCTATCTGATCCTCGAACCCACCCTACACCCCAAACGGAGATTTTATTCCTTTCCAATCCTCACCCTAATGGGGGAATCCCGCGAGGATTCTGGATATAATTAGAAATAATATTTATGTTACTTTATTTTGTTCTAAAAAAACAATCAACTAATTCATATTATACAAAAACATTAGTAATATCTCGTATTTTTAAAATTAAATCACATTAAAATTGATTTACAATATAAAGAAATGACAAATTAAAAATTAGACAAATATTTGAAATTATAATGTAAAAAATGATCATTAAAATTTTAGATTATTTTAAGAATAAAATAATAATTTATTAATATTTTTATAATAATTAATTTAATATAATATATAAATATGTTTTATATATATATATAATCGGGATCGGGGAAATGAGGCGGGGAGACATTAATCCTAGACTCCGCCCGATCCCCGAAATTTTATAAAACCTTCCTCGTTGCTAGGCCCGCCCCCGAAAACTTCTCAAAATCCCTGACCTGAACAGGGTTGGGATCAATCGGGGTCAGGAGGGACGGCGTTAAGTCTCATCCCTATATATTTCGTTGAGATTAAAAAAATGAGGAGTAAAAAACGAGAGGAGATTAGTTACTAGTTCGTCTCAATTCTCAATTGTTAACACTTAGGTTGACAAAGTGGATTTTTATATGTGAGATGAGTGAAACAAATTGAAAAATGGCGGGTAAATTAATAAAAGTGTAAAATATTTTGGAACTAATAAAAAACCGACATTCTCTCTTAGAAGATAATAACAAATAAAGTACACTCAGAAAAATATCATGATAACAAATAATTTTTCCAAAATGAAGGTGTAAAAATGAATATTGTCTAATTTAATAAAACTTTTAGCACTAATTTTCTTATTTTAGAAATATACTTAATAACAAGTAATGAAATACACTGTTGGATATATTTGAGATGTCATGTCTAATATGTTTCATGTTTAGTTTTCAGATCTTAACAAACAGGAAATATCAGTTCTTACTGGAATCAGGACTTACTGGAAGTCAGGACTTAAGGATATCAGGACTTAGATTATCAGAAGATAATATCAGAAGATGGATATCGGAACTTAAGTACTAGAGGACTAACAGTTAAAGAAGGAAGCTGATTTAGAGGAAAGAAGATCGAGACTAATACAGAAGAAGATATGCATGGAAAGAGTTAGAGGACTAGAAGAATTATATAAGATACTTGATTGATATATTTTAGGAGACAGAATTATATTCCATATCAATTAGAAGTTATCTTGTAACGGTGTGTCTATATAAACACAGACATAGGTTTACACTATATGTGTTACGATCATCGAGAAGATCATACATTGTAACCTAGCAGCTCTCGTGATATTTATTCATCACTGAGAGAGGACAGTTCCATTGTAACAGAGTTTATTATATCGAATACATCTGTTTTCTGTTACTTGTGGTATCAAAGCCTATCTGTTAACACACATACAGTAAAGATCCAAAACAATCATGTCTGAAGAAGCAAAAAATCAAATCAAGCCCGCCAAAACTGAAGAAACTCCAAAGACTCAAACCCACAGTCGATATGAGACTATCAGGGTTCCCATGCTGAGACCTTCTGAGTATCCCATATGGAAAGTGAAGATGGCTATGTTTCTGGAAGCTACAGATCCAGAATACCTTGACAGAATTTATGAAGGACCAGATAAGCCAACCAAGCTCTCTGTTGGAGTTGCAGATCAGCCAGCAAAGACCATACCAAAGAAGAAAAGTGAATACACAGCTGAAGATATCTCATCTATTTCTAAGGATGCAAAGGTAAGGCATTTGCTACATAGTGTCATTGATAATGTCATGTCAAACCGGGTAATTCATTGCAAGACTGCAAAGGAGATATGGGATGCTTTGGAAACAAGGTGTCAGGGAACTGATGCAATCAAGAAAAATAGGAGGACTATACTGACTCAAGAGTATGAGCACTTTGACTCAAAAAGTGATGAGTCATTAACTAACTTATATGAAAGGTTTGTCAAACTCTTGAATGATCTGTCACTGGTGGACAAGTAATATGATATTGAAGATTCAAATCTAAAATTCCTTTTAGCTATTCCTGAAAGTTGGGATTTGAAAGCTACTATTATAAGAGATAACTATGCTCTTGATGAAACTACTCTTGATGAAATTTATGGTATGCTTAAGACTTATGAAATTGAGATGGATCAAAGAAGCAAGAGACATGGGAGAAAGTCAATGACAGTTGCTCTTAAGGCTGAGGAGGAATCCCCCAAAGTGGTTGTCTCAAAGAAAGGCAAAAGAAAGGCTCTCATCATAAAATCCGATTCAGAATCATCAAGTTCTGATGATGATGATTCAGAAACTGAAAGTCTACCTGGGTAGATGCTGATGAGTAGATGATGAAGCTATATCTATGCTCTTGATGAAACTACTCTTGATGAAATTTATGGTATGCTTAAGACTTATGAAATTGAGATGGATCAAAGAAGCAAGAGACATGGGAGAAAGTCAATGACAGTTGCTCTTAAGGCTGAGGAGGAATCCCCCAAAGTGGTTGTCTCAAAGAAAGGCAAAAGAAAGGCTCTCATCATAAAATCCGATTTAGAATCATCAAGTTCTGATGATGATGATTCAGAAACTGAAAGTCTACCTGAGTAGATGCTGATGAGTAGATGATGAAGCTGTGTGCTCTTATGGTGAAGGGTATCACAAAGATAGCCTATAGGAAATTCAGAAAGGGAAAGAATTTTTTCAGGAAAGGTAGAAGTTTTGATAAAAAGGGCTTTAGAAAATCTGAAGGCAAAGGAGGAAAGTCTGACAGAGGAGATTACTCAAATGTTAAATGCTACAATTGTGGTGAGAAAGGCCACATATCTCCTGACTGCAAGAAAGGAAAGAGTGACAAAGGCAAGGCTCTTGTCACAAAGAAGAAAAGCTGGACAAACACTTCAGATTCTAAAGATGAGGAGAACTATGCCTTGATGGCAAATGCTGATAGCAGTTTTGATGCTGCTGAGTTAAAGATACCTCAAATAACTTATGCCTTTCATACTGATGATATTACTGAGTTGAGATTATATCTTAAAACCATGTTATTACTTACAGAGATCAAACTCTAACATGTGAAAGAATAACTTCTGAAAATCTTGCTTTTAAAAAAAGGAATGATTATTTAGAAAAAGAGTTAGTCATGTTCCATCAAACTCAGAAAGAAAGAGATGATGCCTTTTATGTTAGAGATGAATTGCTGAAAATGAATAAATCTCTAAAAACTGAGTTAGAAAAGGAGAGAGAGATTATCAGGACTTGGACTAACTCTGGTAGAGCAACTCAGGATATACTAAGTAGTGGAAACTGGAAAGAGGGCTTAGGTTATGGAGATGATAAAAGTGAAAAAGGAACTGAAGAAGTTAGGCCAATTATTATTAAACAGACTACTAAGCCAAAGGTAAATCCTGTTAAATTTGTAGCTAAAACTGTAAAGTCTGATTCTGAAAAGATGAAAGATATTGAGACAGAAGTGATAGCAGAGTCAACTTCTGACAAATTAGAACAGGATAAACCAACTGAAGTTAACATAGGCTTAATGACAAAGAAGCAGCTTAAACATAAGCTGAAAGAAATTACCAGTGTGAACAAGGTAAAAGAAACTAGGAAAAATAGGAATAGAAAGGAAGGTGTGAATAAAAGCAACAATTATATGCCTGTTCCTAATGCTCCTAGAAAGAAATGCTATAACTATGGAAACTATAACCATCTTGCTTCTTTTTGCAGGAAGAATAAGAATATAAATCTTTACCTCCTAAGTCAGAAGTTAAGAGTCAGTCTGTTAGGTTTAAACCACAAAATCCTTGTTTTCATTGTGGTAGTATATGTCGTTCCATTTATACTTGTAAGGAATATCATAGTTTGTACTATGATTATTATCAGATAAAACCTTCTTTGAAGAAAGTTGCTTTAATTCCTTCCAGTGTAAAGTATGATGCAAAGTCTGATACTGTAAAATCTGATAAGAAAAATGTTAGCATAAACTTTGATGTTAAATCCGCTGCAAATGTTAACAAACTAAATAAGGCCAAAGGATCCAAGAAAGTCTGGGTCCTTAAAACTAACTATTAGCGGTCTTTGTGATTGCAGGGCAACATGAAGAACATCCTAGTTATGGATAGTGGATGTTCAGGACATATGACTGGAAATAAAGCCCTGCTATCAGACTTTGTGGAGAAAGCTGGCCCAGGAGTTTCTTATGGAGATGGCAACATTGGAAAAACTCTGGGATATGGCAAGATCAATCTTGGGAATGTAATCATTGAATCAGTAGCTCTAGTCTCGGGATTTAAACACAATATGTTGAGTATAAGTCAAATCTGTGACAGAGGTTATCATGTGGATTTCTTTGAAGAACACTGTGAAGTTATAAGTAATTCTACAGGCAAAGTGGTTCTGAAAGGTTACAGGCATGATAACATTTATGAAGCCAGACTTTCAACAAGTACTGATGGTTCTACTATCTGTCTATTGAGTAGAGCATCAATTGAAGAAAGCTGGAATTGGCACAAGAAACTCTCTCATTTAAATTTCAACAATATAAATGAGCTTGTAAAGAAAGATCTTGTGAGAGGACTGCCAAAAATAGTATTTGCTCCTGATGGCCTTTGTGATTCATGTCAGAAGGCAAAACAAAGAAAATCTTCTTTCAAGAGCTAAACTGAGTCATCAATTCTTGAGCCTTATCACCTACTGCATGTTGATCTATTTGGTCCAGTCAATGTCATATCTTTTGCAAAAAAGAAATATGCTATGGTTATAGTGGATGAGTTCACAAGGTACACTTGGGTGTACTTCTTGCACAAGAAGAATGAAACTGCATTTACTCTAACTGATCATGTCAGACAGCTGGATAAGTTGGTCAAAGATTCTGTAAAAATAATAAGAAGTGATAATGGCACTGAGTTCAAGAATTCAATCATGGAAGAGTTCTGCAAAGAGCATGGAATCAAACATGAATTTTCTGCACCTGGAACTGCACAGCAAAATGGAGTTGTAGAAAGAAGGAACAGGACTCTGATTGAAGTTGCACGAACTATGCTTGAAGAAGCAAAGTTGCCAACCTGTTTTTGGGCTAAAGTTGTGCAGACTTCTTATTTTACTCAAAATGCTACACTCATAAACAAGCATGGAAAAATACCATATGAGATGGTGAAGAAAAAGAAGCCAAATTTGAAATACTTTGATGTATTTGGTTCCAAGTGTTTTGTTCTTAAGACTCATCCTGAACAGCTGTCAAAATTTGATCTAAAAGCTGATGAAGGAATCTTTGTTGGATATCCACTTTCCACAAAAGCCTTCAGAGTCTACAATTTAAGAACAATGGTTGTCATGGAATCTATCAATGTCTCTTTTGATGATAAGAAGATTACTGGACTTGAAGATTTCGATGATCATGATCAGCTGAGATTTGAGAATGAAGATTTAAATTCTGATTCTGGAAATTCTGATGACTTAAATCCTGATCCTGTAAGTTCTACTGGATTAAGCTCTGATGTCATTGAAACTGTGGTAACAACTCCAAAGGAAAATGCACATGTCCAGGGGGAGCAAGCTGAAGATCTTACCACATCTCAAGACTCTCGAGAAGCATCAGAACCTGTCACTGACTCTTCAAGTTCTGATTCATCTAGTTCTGATGAGCCAAGTACTGATAATTCTGGAAGCTCTGATTCTTCAACACCTGAAAAATCAAAATCAAATTCTGAAGTCTCAGAGAGCATAACTACAGGGGGAGCATCAGAAAATGCTAATGGAGACAGCATGAATCATGGGGGAGGATCTAGTTCTAGAGATCAACTTCTATCTGCAAGGAAATGGACTAAAGCACACACACCTGATTTAATCATTAGAGATCCTGAAGCAGGTGTCAGAACTAGAACTGCAACTTCAAATGAATGTCTCTATCATTCCTTTCTATCTCAGACTAAACCAAAGAAAGTGGAAGAAGCTCTTCAAGATGCTGATTGGGTGCAAGCAATGCAGGAAGAGTTAAATGAATTTGAAAGAAATAAATTATGGACCCTAGTGCCAAGACCAAAGAACAGATCTGTTGTAGGCACAAAATGGGTATTCAGAAATAAAACTGACAGTGATGGCATAATAACAAGGAATAAAGCAAGACTGGTTGCTAAAGGCTACTCTCAACAAAAGGGTATTGATTATGATGAAATATTTGCACCAGTTGCTAGATTAGAAGCCATAAGGATCTTTTTGGCTTATGCTGCTCACAAGAAGTTTAAAGTCTTTCAAATGGATGTAAAAAGTGTTTTTCTCAATGGAGAATTGGAAGAAGAGGTATATGTTGAACAACCTCCAGGCTTTGTAGATCCTAAATTTCCCAATCATGTCTACAGGTTTGACAAAGCACTTTATGGCCTTAAGCAAGCTCCAAGAGCATGGTATGAGACTTTAGCTCAATTCCTTTCGGAAAGTGGATTTCACAGAGGCACAATTGACAAGACTTTATTCTACCTCAACCATGGAAATGACTTACTTTTGGTACATATATATGTTGATGATATCATATTTGGTTCTACAAATTCCAAACTTTGTGAGAAGTTTGTAAAGCTAATGCAGTCAAGATATCAAATGAGTATGATGGGAGAACTCGGCTATTTTCTGGGCCTTCAAGTCAAGCAAAATGATGAAGGCACTTTTATCTGTCAATCCAAGTATATCAGAAATTTACTGAAGAAATTTGGAATGCAAGATTGTTCAACTGCATCCACTCTCATGGCCACTGCAACCAAGTTAAATAAGGATACTGATAAATCAATAGATATTACTAATCACGGAGGTATGATTGGCTCCTTACTCTATCTAACTGCAAGTAGACCTGATATCATGTATGCTACCTGTCTTTGTGCAAGATCTCAGGTTGATCCAAGAGAACCCCACTTAATAGTTGTGAAAAGAATTTTCAAGTACCTTAAGGGTACAACTGATCTAGGATTGTGGTATCCTATGGAATCAGATTTTAAGCTAATTGGTTACTCATATGCAGATTTTGCAGGATGCAAAATAGACAGGAAAAGCACTAGTGGAAGCTGCCAATTTCATGGAGGCAGACTGGTTTCTTGGTTTAGCAAGAAACAGAAGTCAATTTCCACATCAACTGCAGAAGCAGAATATATTGCTGCAGGAAGCTGTTGTGCACAGATTCTTTGGATGAAAAATCAGTTACTAGATTATGGGTTATAATTTTCTAAAATCCCTATTTACTGTGATAATCAAAGTGCAATTACTATGACATGTAATCCAGTTCAACACTCAATGACAAAGCACATCAGCATTAGGTACCATTTCATAAGGGAACATGTGGATGAAGGTATAGTAGAATTGCATTTTGTTCCAATAGATCAGCAGCTAGCAGATATCTTCACAAAACCCCTATGTGAAGCTACTTTTATAAGATTGGTAAATGAACTTGAAATGGTTTCAGGTTCTTTCTCTAAATCTGCTTAGTTTTTGTTCTCATGTATCAGACTTTATGATCAGTGTTTACAGATTGTATTATCTATATGTAATCTCTGCTTAATTTGAAAATTCATTAAATGCTGATTATTATCTGATGTGGATCTATATACTTGATAAGTGTTTTGAATGTTCTGTGACTATTCAATCCAATGAGGATAACTGTGCTAGATGCTGACCTAGTAGTCTTTAATATATTAGAAATCCCATTTTTGAATTAGTTGTTTATGTGGAAACTCATTAACACAAGCAGATTTTGATATTGAGCTTAGTCAAGTTTACTTTGTGTATCGTATTACTGAGTCACAAACTAGATTCTTGTTTCTTATATGTCAAATTCTGATGTCAGTAAATCTTAAGAATGAACTAAGTGCTGATAAGCCTCACTTATCAAAAGAAAAGAAAATAAAAGAATAAAAGTAAGGTACTCCTTTGAGATCTAGAGTAAATATGTGGAAGGGAAGACCCAAGTGCATTGCTGGTATTAAGTAATATGCATTAGAAAAGCAAAAAAAAATAAATTCTTGGTGACTTTTCACACTCTATGATTACTGGAGAAATACTCTGATAACAACATAAATTCTGATAAGCAGTCGTGACTCACTTACACTGAGAAGCCACTGTAAAAGGAATTTCAAAAGATGCATAAAATGAGTACAAACAGTTGAGGTGGACTCTTGCATAAATTTGTTCTATAGTAGACATCATGACTGATGACAGATTTTAAGCATTTTTCTCAGTTATGCCTTATTTCTAAGATGTACTGAAGTTTATCAGACTTTAATCTTTATCTGATATTTTGCTGAATGCACACACACTTTCACTCCATATGAATGATGAAAATTACTGTGGTGATTAAGTTGTTGTTGATAAACAGTTAAGTGTCATATGCATAAATTCTGAGGATAAGTTCTGATGGAAGTTCTGATGATTAAATTCTGAAGAAAACAAGTCAGTATTTGTATGAAGAATTACATAACAAGATATTCACTTTTTGAGTATAGAAGCCATGTTCTGATGACTGTTAACATCTGATATAAGTTAAGTTCTGATATTAAATCCTGATGAAATCCTTGATGCTTACGTGGCATTATTCTTTACTTGACTTATTTGTGGTAGAATCTGAAATTGTCATATTTAAATCAGAATATATTTGGGTAAGATAAAAACATTCATAATCATTTTGGGTAAGTGGTAAATGTGTATGTCTTGAAAAACCTGCATGTGCACGGTAATTATTGCCTATTTTACGTGCCCATTAACTGCTGCTCTAACCATTTATTGACTGTTCACACATTGACAGGTGTAAAGTGTATCCCATGCTTTAAAAATATAACTGTTAAGTGGAGAGAGTATATATATGGGAGTTAAAAGATTTTCTAATCTTTTACTTACTTTTCTATTCTTATCTGTTTTATTCTCTCTCTTTCTAATATTTTCTAAAGCGTTTACTTTCAGGACTTTTAACAAACACTTTGCAAACACCCTCTTTCTCACTTAATTTCTTACAACAATGGCACCAAAAGACGTGATTTTCAATGGAGCTAAGTTTGTTCCTAACAACTACTCCGCCATTCTTAGTAAGGCTGAAGCTCCATCGGAACTTCACTTCATTCAGGATTTTCTCACTAATTTTGATATTGAGTTCGCTCTAACCCAACCTGATGCAGTCTCTGGAACTCAAGTGATGGAGTTCTGGAGAAGTGGAGTATATGATGATGGTGGTGCTCAAGGGTCCCCAAGTATAATCTTTACAACAGGGGAGGATGAGCATGTCGTAACCTTGGATACAGTACGCCAAGCACTGTAGTTGCCTGAAAACAGAGCCTATACAACTATTGAGGAGCCCATTCTTCAAAATATGATGGCCAGTCTGGGGTATGAAAAGACATTGGCAAAGCTGGGTCAATTGAAGAGACCTTACATAAGGAGGGAATTGAGTTTCTTCTTTGACTGCATCACCAAGGCTTTTGCCAACAAATGTTCTAACTTCGATGTAATCCCTATATTCAGTCAACAAATCGGGTATGCTCTCATTAATCAAACTGATTTTGATTATGCAAGTGCTGTTTTAGGTTTCATTGGGGATAGGATGACAGAAGATAGGAATACTGTCTATTTTACTAGATTCTGTCAGCTTATTTATAGTTTTTGTTGTGATAATAAGCCCCAATCAGCCAATGAATTAATTCCATCATTCATACTAGCTAAAAGAGCTTTTAATGACTTATTATCTACTGATAATAAGAAGGCTGTGTTAAGACCCCTCCGAGTTCCTTTATCTGTCAAACATGCCTTAATAACCTATGATCCAGTCAAATACACTGCACTATATCCTGATGTCCAATCATCAGAACCTCAACCGTCAGCACCTACCACCTCTACATAAACACCTCAAACTACTCAACCAACAGCACAAACAACCAGACCTTCATCTTCCAAACCTTCTAAGAAGACAAAGTCTGTTCCTCAACCTCCACAAAAGATAAGAAAGATGATTCTCAGAGATGATTCTGAGAGTGAAGAGGAAACAATTGAAGCACGGGTTCATGCACATGAACCTGTGACAGATGTAGCTGAGAATGTTAATTCTCAGAAAGAAACAGCAGCTCAAAGTTCTGATACTTTAAAAAGAAAGAAATCTGTAAGTTCTGTTGTTGCTGAAGCAACTCCTTAATTGGCAAGGAGATTGAAGAAAATGAAGGCTATGAGGTATTTGGTTAAGGCTCCATCAAAAGATACTGAAGAAGCTGAGGAAGGGGATCAGGAATCTCTGATCTCACAAGAACCAGTTATCATTGAAGCCCTTCCAGCTCAAGCCAAAGATACTGCTAATGATACAGTTGTTACCCCTCCTGTCTCTCATATTAAAGCTACAGATGATGCTAAAGAACAAGCTGAAAATTCTGAAATAGATATTCATAATTTGAATATACCTGAAGTTCTTTATCTGGAAGCTCCATCTACATCAAAGACACCAGCTCTGGAGATAAATTCTGATCCTCAGAAATTAGATAATGATATTCCTGAATCTCCAGTTGCTTCACACACTGTTGAGCTATCAGAACAACATGAGTCTTCCTCAAGTTCTGATGACAGTGTTTCAGCTGAGCATCAAGTTCCTAATCTGGGCAAGGAAGAATTTGTGAAGAAATTTGTTGAAAAGGAAGCACCTATTCCTTGGGAGGATACTCACAGAGGTGTTGAGTGGACCAAGAAGTGGAATGAATCGGATTTTATTCCATGTTCTAAAGTTCTGACAGAGCATATTGCAAAAGCTGATGAGTTGCTCACAAATGCTGATTTTAAGACACAACTCAAGATCACGGCTCTGTCTACAAAACATCTTCAAGGTCTACATACTTCTACTCATGAAAAAGTTGATACACTCAGAGAAAAATCTGATAAGCTCGATCTACAGCTCAAGCTTGATAAGAACAGGTATATCAGACCTATTTCTGAAAAAGTTGAAGCCATTGAGAAAACTCAAGAGGAGCAACAAGCCCAAATTGCTGAGGTCCTGGCTAATCAAGCTTCTCAAAAAGCTCAATTGGATGAAATCCAATCTTCAGTTGAACTTCTTCTTTCTCTCTTACTTCCTGATGATGCCAAAAAGGGGGAGAAGGTAGTTAAGTCCAAATGCCCGCCTACTTATGAACCGAAGAAAAAGGATGATAAAGGTGATGACCAGGGAAACTCTAAAAAGAGAAGAGGTCAAAGAAAAGTTCAAGGAAAATCTTCTATTCAGAACAAGTCAAGTTCTGATGTTGTGAATGCTCAAAGACTAAAGTCAAGTGCTAATAAACAAAGTCTGATGTCAAGTTCTGATATTCTGATTCAATCAGGATCTGAAGACTCTCAGAAGTTTTTGTAAACTCTGAAGTTAAAGGGGAAGCAGACTGCTGTTTATTACAAAAATCCTAAAATCCAGACACTTGATGAGGAGATAGCTAGAAGATTATTTCTGAAACATAATCCAGGAATGGATTTAGAAACTCTCAAGGAGGAAGAAGCTAGATTTGATGTTGAGAAGACAAATCTTAAGTCTAAAGCTTCTGATACAAAGAAACCTCCAAGGCCTAAGGAAAAAGGTATTGTGATCAAGGAAAAGTCAAATTCTAAAACTTCAAGATGCAAGACTAGATCACAAACTAAGAGTGATCCCAAAGACAAAGGGAAAGGAAAAGTTGATGAACCAACCAAGACACTAGACTTGAAAACTTCTCAAGATCTGATGAAACCAGTGTGCAAAATGGTTCAAGTAACTGATGATAATCTTGTTGAAGATGAAACTGTTCAAATTCTGAAAAGAAGAAAGATAATTGAAGAATCTAAAACAACCTCTGACACTGCTCAAGTTGTTGTTTAGAATAAAGGACAGCAAAGTACAGAATAAACAACAAATTCTGATCAAGCTAACAAGACATCAACTACTGACAATGCTCAAGTTGATTTGAAGAAAATGACAATTGCTGATAAGAAGAAGCTGTTATGGAAGAAAGCTACTCCAGTTGAACCAAAATCCAATCTCATGATTAATCGACTCACTACATTTGGGTTGAGATCCAAGCAACCTAGAGATAGAGCTGGATTAGGTTCTGACGAAGAGAAGATTCAAACAGGAGTAGAGGTTACTCTAAAAGATCCTTTCATGTTGACAGACAAACCATGTGAATAAATCAAACAAAGGCACCTTGACAAGGTGTTGTCTGCTCAAATTGTGATAGATGCTCATGACAAAGAGAATCTAAAAGAGAAATTGATCTTATTTCTTAATGATGGAAGGACTTATAGACTCGCTGCTACTGATGTACTAAAGAAGTCTGTCAGAGAGGAAGTCTGTCAGAGAGCTTCAACATATTCACTATCTTCTGGAAGTAAAATCTATTGTTACAAGAAGATGGTCAGAATATATTTTGAAGGCTATAAGAGATCTATTCAGAATCTCTGGTACAAAGACTTCTCATTACAGTCCAATGATTACTGAAGGTGATGGAAGAGAAATTCCTATGCTGAAGAATTCTGCTAAGGTGGAATTTATTCTGAAAGGAAGATGCTTATGTTATAATGAAAACTCTTCACATCTTAGGATTATCAGACTTGGTGATGGACTTGGAAGAACATCCATTCAAGCTCTCAGAACAACCATTTATCAAATTGGTGATAGTAAAGAAGAAGATCTGATGCAGGTCAAAGCACAGTTAGCTGAAGTTCTGAGGAAATCTGAAGATAATCTGATAAATGATTTTGTTAAGAATCATTATGGATTCAGATTGATTCAGTGATGTTGGTAAAGCTGGATGTTTTGTAAGTTGTAGTTAATAGTCTTATTAAACTCTTATTGCATTTATACTTAAATGTTTTTGACATCATCAAATCTATTAACTTGTACATTCTTGCATAATTTACAAGTTGGGGGAGATTGTTGAATATATTTGAGATGTCATGTCTAATATGTTTCATGTTTAGTTTTCAGATCTTAACAAACAGGAAATATTAGTTCTTCCTGGAAGTCAGGACTTAAGGATATCAGGACTTAGATTATCAGAAGATAATATCAGAAGATGGATATAAGAACTTAAGTACTGGATGACTAACAGTTAAGGAAGGAAGCTGATTTACAGGAAAGAAGATCGAGACTAATACAGAAGAAGATATGCATGAAAAGAGTTAGAGGACTAGAAGAATTATATAAGATATCTGATTGATATATTTTAGGAGACAAAATTATATTCCATATCAATTAGAAGTTATCATTTAACTGTGTGTCTATATAAACACAGACATAGGTTTACACTATATGTGTTACGATCATCGAGAAGATCATACATTGTAACCTAGCAGCTCTCGTGATATTTGTTCATCACTAAGAGAGGACAATTCCATTGTAACAGAGTTTATTATATTGAATACATATGTTTTCTGTTACTTGTGTTCTAAATCGATTTGATTGTATTCTACACTGTATTCAACCCCTTTCTACACTGTTGTGTGACCTAACATACACCACATTGAATATATTATTTATATTAAATCAAATTTAGTATTTTATTTTTCTGTGTCACTGCTCGACTAATCCAATTCATTATTCTAAAACTCGAACGTTTTAGCCAAGATATCGACCAAGTACACATAATTGAACTTATTCATGAGCTAATTTTTCTTTAGTCGGATAAAACCCGATTTTGAGTCTAGCTTGGGCCAAACTTGTATCTACTCGGGTTAAACATTAAGAAGTTTAAAAATATATAGAAGGTAAAAAATATTAAACCTACACAATTACCTTAATTATTTAAGAGTTTTACAAAATTTACTCACTCATCTCGTTGTGTAATCTATATATGCCCGATTTTATACAAAATTAACATTTTTACCTCCGTAATGAATTATAGTTAATATTTTTTTATGTTATCTAGGAGTACGTAATATATAATTTTTTATGTGATACATATCTATACTAAGGGTATCTCCAATCACATCTTTATATGCCATATTACTTCATTTCTTACTCTATAGATGAAGTTATGAGGCTCCAACGATAAATTTCCCTATCTTTATAGATAAAGGAAAGCACCGTGCAACTTCAAATTTGGAGTTACACTAT
The DNA here is from genome assembly GCF_009905375.1 of Apium graveolens. NCBI lineage: Eukaryota > Viridiplantae > Streptophyta > Magnoliopsida > Apiales > Apiaceae > Apium > Apium graveolens. The sequence continues at coordinate 230,489,840 of NC_133651.1, read as the reverse complement.
AGATATGAAGATATTGATTTTAGAATAAACCCTCTCACATATTTTTATATCATGCAGGTCCAACTCCCTGTGTATTTTAAAATTATTTAATTATTGCACATAGTGATTATGTAGATTTATAGTAAAATTTGAAGGAATGGTTGGAGATGAAATGGAAATATAAGTAAAAAAAAAGGTGAATTTGAAGATAAGTTATTTTGAAATAGAGGAATGCTTGGATATGACCTAATGAATTATTTTTAAAGTTAAAGTTTTAATATATTTGATTTTTTTTTAATTCGAGTACTCATTCCAAGTACTCCCGGATTAAACCGGATACTTTTGACTCAACAAACACACAAGTCAAACTGAATAAAACATAATTATGATTTACTCCTCATCTAGTTGTGTAATCTATATATGCCCGATTTTATACAAAATTAACATTTTTACCTCCGTAATGAATTATAGTTAATATTTTTTTCTGTTATATAGGAGTACGTATATAATAATGATAACAATAAGAGTACTACATATTGTTTCGATTGGTTTCATCTTTAAAAGTAATATATAATTTTTTATGTGATACATATCTATACTAAGGGTATCTCCAATCACATCTTTATATGCCATATTACTACATTTTTTACTCTTTAGATGAAGTTATGAGGCTCCAACGATGAATTTCCCTGTCTTTATAGATAAAGGAAAGCATCGTGCAACTCCAAATTTGGAGTTACACTGTAGATACGAAGATATTGGTTTTAGAATAAACCCTCTCACATATTTGTATATCATGCAGGTCCAACTCTCTATGCATTTTAAAATTATTTATTTATTGCATATAGTGATTAAGTAGATTTAGAGTAAAATTTGAAGGAATGATTGGAGATGAAATGGAAATATAAGTAAAAAAAGGTGAAATTTGAAGATAAGATATTTTGAAATAGAGGAATGCTTGGAGATGACCTAATGAATTATTTTTTAAAGTTAAAATTTTAATATATTTGATTTTTTTAATTCGAGTAATCATTCCAAGTATTCCTGGTTCAAACCGGATACTTTTGACTCAACAAACACACAAGTCAAACTGAATAAAACGAAATTATGATTTTTTGAAAACAAATCCAAAAAAGTATAATAAATGTTTATATTTTTAAAATATATTTTAAAATATAATTGATATATATATATATATTAGTGTGTGTATAACTACAAATTTAAATTGCAGTTATATAATTGTATAAACTATCATTTTATTTACTCAAAAGTTAAAATTAAAAAAAGAGAAAATATAATTTGTTTAACAAAACTTTTAAAATAAAATCAAAATTCATTATAGCACCATGGTTCTAAGATAAAATTCAGTTACGGGTTCGATTCTCGATTCCAACACAATTTCAATACATTTTTTGCTTAAATAACAAAATGGTGGCATTTATGAAATTTTAGAATAAAGTTGCAAAAACTTAAAAAGCGGAGTCACGTAAATAATATAAACCAACATTTCATTTCCTCAAAAGTTAAAGTAATAAAAATATATTTTGATAAAAGGAGATGATGTTATCTAATAAGAATTTTAATTTGCACTTAAAAAGTTATATATCATAATGGTAGTGACATGAAATTTTTAAGTAGGAGTAAGGGGATTCCTTTTTGATACACAAATTTTACTTATTTTTAACAAAAATTGTGTAAGAGTGACATTTTTATATTTTTCAACATAAAAAGGCAAAATCGTGATTTCACAACCATTAAAATGAGACTTGGAGATGGTCTAAGGAAGAGTTTTTAAAATTAACTTTTTAATATATTTTGATTTTTTTGATCCGATTACTTATTCCAAGTATTCCCGGATTAAACCGAATACTTTTGATTCGATAAGCACACAAGTCAAACTAAATTAAATGAAATTATGTGTTTTTGAAAACAAATCCCAAAAAGGTATAAAAAGAATTTAATTTTATAAAACATATATCATAACAATTACAAAATAACCCGCAAGGGTTGACTCAGTTGGTTAAAGAGAGGAAAACTAACCTCTTGGTCACAGGTTCGAATCCCACGGGAGGAGAATTTATGATTATGCCTCATGAGCCAGAGCCTGTCGCTTAAATGCGGTTTACCTTGGTTCACGTGGTTTGCAGGCTATTACATGAACCCGTATGGTTTACCCAGTGCGCACCCGAAGGGTAGCGGCTGCGGGTTACCTACGATAAAAAAAAAACAATTACAAAATAATTGATATATATGTGTGCGTTTATCCACTCAAAAGTTAAAGTAATAAAAAATATAGTTTGATAAAAGGAGAGGATGGTTTATTTAATAAGAATTTTAATTTATACTCAAAAAATTTGTTAGTAGGATGTAATAGGTTCGATTCCTATTGAATACACCATTTTTAGTTATTTTTAACAAAAATTGTGTAAAAATGACATTTTTATAATTTTCCAAAATAAAAGGATAAAATCGTAATTTCAAAGTTATTAAATTGATTATTTTTACAGTAAGAGAAGAGAAGTAACATTAAATTTTTATTCACAAAAATAAAATTGTAAAAAAAAGTATAGAACTATATTTTATATGCACCTTAAAATATGTGTCGAAAACTGTCTAAAAAATGTAAACAATTGAAAGGGAGTAATAGATGAGAGATGAGAGATATATATTACAGATATGGGAGAGGAGTCGTTTGATTAATATTTTAGGGTTTGGTTTAGTTTTCCCCTTTCTCTCTGCCTCCAAATCACAGCCATGGCCCTCTCAAAGACAAGTATCTCGAATCCGAATCTGATGAATGAGTTTGAGAAACGAATTGAATTCATCCGCAGTACCTACGATGACACACAGCTCCAGGAATTGGTGAAATTTTTGGACCAATCTTTGGTTTCGGTGGTATGTTTTTTGTGGATTACTATGTTCACTTTCGATTATGTTGTTGTTGTCTTTTTGATTAGTTATCCTTTCAATTATGTTGTTGTCCTTTTGATTATTTGTAACTGTGGATGAGAAAGAAGACCTATTTCTAGGGTTTTATTTGCTATGTGAATGTTTTAATCTAACCGTCTTAACAATGTTAGGTGTTAAGTCACTCACATGTAGTATGTATTTTCTTTATCTTCCCAACAGAAAGAAACTACTCCGTCTCCAAAGAAATCATTTTTATATCTCTACGTACAGAGATGTGAAAGACTGAGCCGTTTGAATCTCACTAAATTATCCGAGGCCCCTGTTTTCGAGCTTGTTTGTGATTTTCAACGCTCCCATCCCCGCACCTGCTTAAGCCCGGTTGTCTGTTTTGACGTTGAGTCTGATTTTTTTATGGTGGGGGATGTCTTTATCCGTCACAAGCAGAGGCCAAAGTTGCCTCCCCAACCCCCCTTTTTGGACGTCCTTTCCGTTGACACTGTCAAGTCTCCGTCATTCATCCCCTGCCCTCCTACCATTGCTCCTCGATTAGCCGGTCCAAAGGTCGATCCAGTTGTTGTTACTCTTCGTGGGAAAGTATATGTTCTGGCCCTACAGCCATACCCTGATCAGCCCAGTTTCGAGGTCTTCGCTGATGGAAAGTGGGAAACTCTGCCTCCTCCACCCTTTTTACGATGCACTGAAGGTGACAACTACGAGGACGCATATCTTGTAGCATTCCGGAACTCCTTTCTGTCCCTCTATGCCTGGGACCACAAGATTGTTGTTTGTCTTGGGAAGGGCATGTCTTACTGTTTTGACACAAAAGCATGTAAATGGACAGATATGCGGCACATCTATAAGGATAGCAAGGTGCAACCTGTTCTGCAATGTGTTGCTGAATACGACAAGTTTCTAATTGCCAAGCCTTCCTTTCTGAAGAGCTTCTTGTTTATGAGCTGGATGCAGATGGTTTCCCACAATTTTATCAGAATCTAGATGGGCTTGAGGAGGTGTTTGCTGATTCCCGCATCAAAAGTTCCTCCAATGCCTTTATCATCCCATTCGATGATGATGCCGGAAAATTTTGCTTCATCTGTTCGGGCCCGGCCCCCTGCACCGACTTGGATAGGAACCTTGACTTCTTTTTGCGTGTAGCCGTGATTCGGATGACCATCTCAAACCTTGACGACAAGAAGAAACTCACTGCAGTGCTCGAGGCCTATCAAATTTATCCTTTCTATAGACTAGCGAGTTCATCATTGCAGCAAGATATTTGCTCGGCTTTCCTCAAGTAAGAAAATATCTTCTGATTCTTTGATTGATAGTTTCCTCTGTTTTCATTGAGTTGTGATGTAGTGAGACTTGAGTTGTGATCTAGTGAGACAGTTCTTATTGTATTTTGTGAACTATTTAAAGCAATGTCTTTCTTTTTTTATGGTATCTGCGTCTCTACAACTCTTATTGAGCTCTCAATCAGTTGAGCAAGTCTTGAGCATGTAAAGCTTTTAGGATTTTATTGGTCAATAGTAGAGTGTGTCTTTGAGTTGCATGTTAGGGTTTGTTGATATCTTTCTCTTCCATTTTTTTATCCCTGAAATTCAAGATTCTCATCTCACTGGCCTTTCTCATTTTGTAGGCGTGATACTTTGAATCTGGATAATCTAAAGGCTGATCGAAGCTTGGGGAGGCCGTGCTTGGATTGATTGATTCGTTGCCTCTTTGCAATTAGTTATGGTCCATGAGTTGTTTAACATCACTTAAATTTCGTTGTATTATTAAGAGTATGCACGATACTTATTTATAATTGATAGATGTTCCTTTGTGCACCGTACAATACTTATTTATAACTGGAAAATGTTCCTGTGTAGCTGCTTTGCATTTTCTTGTCTATGATCTGAAATTGGAACTCTATATTGCAAATGCAGTGTGGCAAAAATATTCTCTGTTGTGAATGTTAGGCAGTTAAAGTATAAGTACTCTTTTTTAAAGATTCGATCTGTGTTTGAAAGATATTATCTACCGGTACCTGATGACATTAGAGCCATCAATAATGTTTTTTTTGGTTGCAATATTTTAGAGTTGGCCAGTATTTTCCTTCACATTATCTATACCCCTGTTTTAATGGAAAGGTTGGTGCTGTTACATAATATTTTTCTTGCTTGTTGTACAAAGGCCAAGGCTCTTGAGAGAGCATCTCCAACGTGTTGTCCATAATCATTGGCTAAAATGATATAAAATACTCATTTTGTCGAACCTGGTATGTTATTATTATTTTAAGTTGTTATAAATGGTATTTTGCCCATTTCTCCCAACTCTGTTATTTTGGGCATTACTTGTGGGTTTTGCGCCATCTGGGGCCTCTTCTCCTATTCCTGCCTCCTTTCAAATGTTATCTTTGATGAAGTTCAGATAGAGCTAGAGCTGAAGCCAGTGCTCTGTACAAGATGATTGAGAAACTTCAACTAAAACTTTGCCATCCATTTTCACTCGATCTAATGCGTACCCGAGAAACTATTTCGGGATTTTCCCTTAATTTTCTGGAATTTTCCATTAATTCCGGGATTTTTTCCTTAATTTTCTGAAATTTTCCCTTAATTCTGGGATTTTTCCCTTAATTCTCTGGAATTTTCCCTTAATTCCGGGATTTTTTCTTAATTTCTTGGAATTTTCCCTTAATTCCAGGATTTTTTCTTTAATTTTCTGGAATTTTCCCTCAATTCTGGGATTTTTTCCTTAATTTTCTGGAATTTTCCCTTAATTCCGGGATTTTCCCTTTAATTTTCTGGAATTTTCCCTTAATTCTGGAATTTTTTCCTTAATTCTTTTTTTTAATACCTGTTTCGACCAGGAATCCTGTTCGACCAGGATCCTGGTCGAATTATCCCTCATATTGCCCAGGTCGAATCCCTTTCGAGCAGGAGGCATTCGACTAGGAATCCTGGTCGAATTTCGATCAGGATTTTTATCCTTTTTCTTTAAATCCTCCCCTTTTCGACCAGGATTTTAACCCTTTCGGTTAGGATCCATTTTTTTGACCGAATTAAACCTTATTTTTTAGTCCTAGTCGAAGCTCTTTCGACCTCAAACATTCGACCAGAAATCAAATAGAAATTCTGATCGAATTGGGTCAGATTCTGGTCGATTTATCCCACTTTTTTAGCCCTGGTCGAGACCAGAAATTTAATAAGAATTCTGATCGATTGGGATCAGGATTTTTATATATTTTTTTTGGCCCATTTTTTCTCTGGGCTTTTCTTTTGGGCCAACCCCTTACTGGGCTTCTTTTAATGGGCCTTCTTCTAATTTGGACCATGCTGGGCTTTTTATATTCCAAGGCCCAATAAGATCTAGTTTATATTTTATAACTTGGGCCTTTTAAACATTTGGGCTTCCTTGGGCCCCTTGTTTTTCCTGGTTTTTGAAGATAATACTTACATATATTTTCTTCCAGATTTTGGACCCTGGTGCAGGGCTTTGATTTGAATATTTGGGCCCTTATCTGGGCTTGATTTATTTCCAAGTACTTGCACTAAAAATAAGCAAACTCAACCATATTTAATATGGTCTAAACAGTCCTGGGATGAGATGAACGAAACAGTTCTAAAATAAGTTTATGGAAACTCTGGGGATAAATCCCTTACATAATTCTGAGTAAAACTAGAATCTAAAGCAATAGTCTTATTAACACATGAAATCATAAGCAAGCAAAGCTTCAAGGTGCTTTTCAACCTTGGTTCCCCTACAGTATGTATAAACTATAGGCAGTAAACTTTCAGGTTTTGAGCATGCCAAGTCCGAGGAACTTCTTCTCCTTCCATGGTCTCCAGTTTATAAGTTCCTCTCCCTTGAATGCTCCTAACCTTATATGGCCCTTCCCAATTTGGGGCGAGCTTTCTTTTCTGCCCTACTCCAGAGGCTTCCACTTTTCTAAGGACCAAATCTCCTTGCCTGAAGAATCTTTCCTTAACCCTTAGGTTGTAGTAGGACGAAGCTTTTTTCTGATATTCCACTACCTTCGCATGTGCCTTATCTCGTGCTTCATCGATTAGATCCAGGGCTAACCTTTGCCCTTCTTCATTTTCCTCAGCGTTGAAAGCTTGAATCCTGGGAGAGGAATGTGATATTTCTACAAGAACAAACGCTTCTGCCCCATATGCCAACATGAAGGGAGTTGCTCCAGTCGTGACTCTACAGGTAGTCCTATAGGCCTATAGTATTGGGAGTATTTCATCCACCCAATTATTCCTCGACTTCTCGATCCTCTACTTTAGTCCATCCAGGATTATTCGATTCGCCACTTCTGCTTGCCCATTGGCTTGCGGGTGAGCCACAAAGGTGAATCGTAATTCAATTTCATTCTCCTCACAATACTTCTTGAATTCCTCATTGTTGAACTGTGTTCCATTGTCAGTGACTAGGATGAGGGGAATTCCAAACCGGCACATGATATTTTCCCACAGGAATTGTGCAACCTGCTTATTTGTGATTTTGGCCAAAGGCTTGGCTTCAATCCACTTAGTAAAATAATCAATGGCTACAATCAGGAACTTCCTTTGTGCCGTGACCATGGGAAAAGACCCAAGTATATCCATTCCCCACATAGCAAAGGGGATGGGTGAGTTGATGGAGGTCAGTATCTCGGGGAGTTGTCTAACGGCAGGTGCATGCTTCTGACATCGGTCGCACTTCTTCACATACTCTTTGGCATCAGCCATCATTTCTGGCCAATAGAAGCCTAAACGGGTTATCTTATGAGCTAGTGCTCTGCCCCCAAGTGTTGCCCACAGATACCTTCATGCATATCTTCAAGAGCCAAGCGTGCCTCATCGGGCCTGAGACATCTTAAGTAAGGAACTACATAAGATCTTTTATACAAAATCCCATCTATCAAGGAGTATCTTAGTGCTCGAACAGCCAACTTCCGTGCTTCAGTAGCATTATTTGGCAACCAATCGGTTTAAATATGGGTCTTAATGAGATCTATCCATGACGTCCCAGACCTATAGGAGCTACAAGCTTAACATCAATGCTCCGTGTCTTCAGAACGCGGAATTATACACTTCCTGAATTTTCCTCCATCTCAGATGAAGCAAATTTTGATAATGCATCTGCCTTAGCATTTTCTTCCCTTGGAATGTGCTCAACATTGCATTCATCGAATTGGGTCATCACAACCCTTACTAGGCAGACATACTTAGCCATCGTATCATCCCTTGCCTCAAACTCTCCCTTTACATGGGATATGACCAGCTTCGAGTCTCCACAGACCTTTAAGTTCTTGACTCTAAGTGTCCCTGCTAAGCCAAGACCAGCTATCAGAGCTTCATATTCTGCCTCATTGTTTGTGGTCGGGAAGTCTAACTTCATAGCATATTCAATCAAGAACCCATCAGGGCTTTGTAAAACTAACCTTGCTCCACTTGAATTTGTTTTTGATTCTCCATCAAAATAGAGAACCCAATATTCCTTCTCCTTATCATCCTTTTCTTTGTCCCCCCTATCAACTTCCTTGTCTTGAGGTATGGTATCTTCCCTCCATCAAAATAGAGAACCCAATATTCCTTCTCGTTATCATCCTTTTCTTTGTCCCCCCTATCAACTTCCTTGTCTTGAGGTATGGTATCTTCCTGCCCCCCGACTTCTTGGTTGGGTATGGTACATTTCACCACGAAGTCGGCCAATGCCTGGGCTTTTATTTTCGTTCGTGGCTTATACTTGATATCAAATTCTCCCAACTCTATTGCCCATTTGATCAGCCTCCCACTAGCCTTGGGACTATGAATAATATTTCTCAAGTGCTGATTTGTTAGTACTTCAATCTTATGAGTCTGAAAGTAGGGACACAACTTTCTTGAAGCCATTAACAAGGCTAAAGCAAACTTCTCAATAGTTGAATAATTCAACTCAGCTCCATGTAGAATTTTGCTGACATAGTATACTGGTTTCTGGATTTTCAGTTTCTCCTTAACCAATACAGCGCTCAAGGCACTCTCTGAAATGGCCAAGTACAAGTATAAAACTTCATTCAAAACTGGTTTGGCTAACAACGGGGCCTGAGCCATATATTTCTTTAATTCCTCGAATGCCTTCTGGCTTTCCTGACTCCATACAAAATCTTTAACCTTCTTTAAGGACTTGAAGAATGACAAGCACTTGTCCCCAGACTTGGAGATGAATCGTCCCAACGCAACAACCCTTCCTGTGAGCTTTTGAACATCTTTGATAGTTTTTGGTGGCGCCATGTCCAGGATTGCCTTTATTTTATCGGGAGTGGCCTCGATTCCTCTCTTGGAGACCATCAATCCCAAAATCTTTCCAGACCCTACTCCGAAAGCACACTTCGTAGGATTTAATATCATCTTATGGTATCTCAGGGCCTCAAAAGCTTCCCTCAAATGGGTTATACGGTCATTCTTCACTAGACTCTTGACTAACATGTCATCAACATAAACTTCAATGGTCTTGCCAATAAGATCCTTAAAAGTTTTATTTACCAACCTTTGATAGGTGGCTCCTGTATTCTTGAGACCAAATGCCATAACAAGATAACAATAAACACCAAAGTCAGTGATGAATGATACCTTTGGGATATCGTCCTTGTGCATCTTGATCTGATTGTATCCACTAAATCCATCCATGAAGCTCAACATCTCATGTCCAGCAGTGGCATCTATCAAAGTATCTATCCTTGGCAACGGGAAATAGTCCTTAGGGCATGCGTCATTCAGATCAGTGAAGTCCACACACATCCTCCATTTTCCATTGGCCTTCTTCACCATTACAGGGTTTGCTAACCATTCTGGAAATTGTATCTTCTCAATGAAACCAGCCTCTAAGAGCTTCTCTACTTCCTGTTTTATAGCTTCTTGCCTCTCTGGAGCAAAACTTCTTTTCTTTTGCTTCACCGTCTTCCGACTCGGATCCACATTCAGCTTGTGAGTAACCAGTTCCGGGTCAATTCCTGGCATATCAGCTGCTGACCATGCAAACACATCACTATTTTCTTGCAAAAATTTCACCAACTTCCCTCTAAGGGGCTCCTCTAGTGTGGCTCCAACGAAAGTCACTTTCTCAGGATCCTCGGGAGCTAAAGGAATTGAAACCAAGTCTTCTGCTGGCTTCCCTCTTTTCTCATCATTTTCTCGGATATCCAGATCTTCAATAGGCAGAACTTGCCACCCCAACTCCATCTGCCCTCAGAGAGGCTACATAACAACTTCTAGCCATTTTTTGATCTCCTCTCTCTTCTCCAATCCCATTCCGGGTGGGAAACTTCATAACTGAATGGTAGGAAGAAGGGACTGCTTTGAAGGCATGTATCCCTATTTTTCCCCATGATAGCATTGTAAGTTGAACTAGCCTTCACCACCACAAAGTCCAACATCTGTGTTGCTTGCCTTGGTTCCTGTCCTATAGTCGTTGGCAACTTGATCATCCCTTCCACGGGGCACTCCACTCCCGCAAATCCATATATCGGCATATTGGTCGGGGTTAGTTGAGAATCATTATAACCCATCCTTAAAAAGTTGTCATGGAGTAAGATATCCTCTGAAGCACCATTATCCACAAGGACCCTCTTAACCGGGCTGTTTCCTACTATCGCTGTTATGACGAGCGGGTCGTCATGGGGAAATTTCACACCCTTCAGGTCAGAATCATCAAAAGCCATTGTCACTTCTGTCCTGGCCCTCTTCGGGGCTTCCCCAACAATATGCATAACTTCTCTGGTATATGCTTTCCTGGAGTTCTTGGATAATCCAGCAGCAGTTGGTCCTCCAAAAATTGTGTTTATCCCAGGCCCTCGGTGTCGCGGTCCTCCAAAGATTGCATTTATAACCGGTCCCCTAGGCTGGGGATTCCGCCCCTGATCATCTTGGTCCCTCCTATGATCTTCAAAGTTCTTTCTCCCATTGTTATTTCTATCTCTTCCTTCCCCAGTGTACTCGTTCAATCTTCCTTTCCGAATGAAGAATTCTATTTCATCTTTCAGTTGCCTACACTCATCGATGTCATGACCATCATCTTTGTGAAATCTACAATATTTGCTCTTGTCTAGCTTGGCAGGATCTGCCTTCAAGGGTTTAGGCCAACAAATATCTTGATCTTTCTCGATTTCCATCAAGATCTGGCTTCTAGGAGCATTCAGCTTAGCGTATTCAGCAAACTTTTGCCCAGGTCCTCCCTTCTTAGGGGTTGAATTAGGGTTTTGCTCAGTTCTAGGATACTTGTCCTTAGCGATATATTCCATATCAGTTTTTCGCTTCTTGCCTCCAGCGGGCTCGTTGCTCACTACGGTCTTCCTCATGCTCTCTTCCACCTTGATGTACTTCTCAGCCCTATCTTGGAGCTGCAACATGCTTTCAGGGGGCGCTTGGCCAAGGGCATCTTGAAGAACTCATCTCTAGTTCTCTGTTGCAGTGCTATCATGGCTTCCTTGTCATCAAGGTCCGGGACTTTTAAAGCTTCCTTCGTGAAGCGATTCAGGTAGTCTCTCAAGGATTCCTTCGCTCCCTGCACAATGCTCATGGGGGATGCTGAACTTTTCTAATACACTCTCCCGCTGATGAACTGCTTAATAAAAGCCTGACTTAACTCTCTGAAAGACCCAATAGAATTCGGAGGCAAACGACTATACCATCTTTGAGCCATTCTTGACAAGGTTTGAGGAAAGTCCCGACACTTAATAGCGTCGTTCACGGGCTGCAACAACAGTGCATTAGAGAACGTCCTGACATGGTTAGCGGGTTCTCCAGTGCCATCATAAGCTATGATAAGAGGAGGATTTCTCCCCCTTTGAGGTAGTGGAGGTCTGGGGACCTGGTGCACCCTCATGTCATGCTTTAGCTTTTGAATCTCAGCCTCGTGAGCCCTAATTCTCTCCTGCACTTCTTGGGGATTCGTCCCTTGGGTGCTCCTGGGACGCTGGTTACCATAAGGCATCGGTTCTTTGCCAGCACGTCTCCCTCTCGGGGCCACTTCATCATCCGAAGATTCGGAGTCTCTCTCAGTATAAGGACCAGAAAATTCCCGATCCTCCGGGATAGGAGCCATACCTCGTATGTAGGGGGGGGGCGTTTGTCCCCGTGCCTCACTCCATCCAGTATGTCCACTTCCTCCAACCTTGGGGTAAAGAGGCATCCTGTAAGGGGGATTAGTGGTCACAAAAGTTGAATACTCATACCCAACGGGTCTTTGCAACCGAAGTGGTCACAACTACAGGTGTATGTAGCTGTTGAAGTTGGGGATTCGTCCCTTGAGGAGCCGGTGGAATCGTCCCTTGAGGTTGAGGTTCAGTTGCCCCTACCGGGGCTTCTCCTTGGGTGGCGGCATAGGATGAATGCGGAGGTACCTCCACGGTTGACGAAATCGTTTGGGTTGTCCCCGCGGGTGTTCCTCCTTCAAGGGCGCTGCTTGGGCGCTGCTTGTTCTCCGTGTTCTCGCCATGGTGGTTGTAGTTTCCCACAGACGGCGCCAAATGTTATGGATCAAAAACTAAGGTATAATAAGTGATGTATTTATTACTAAGGAACGTAAGCTTCGAGGCTCGATTTGACTGCTCTTGTGTTTCGTGACTCGATCTGCCTTACAAGATGCCTACGTACCTTGCTGTATGTCAAGGATCAAGTCAAAAAACATAGTTCTGATCTGTGGGGTGTGGCCCCTTATATAGATGTTGGGAGTCCTTGAATTGGACTTGGGTTAGGAGACTTGGTGGGCAAGTTTGACAATTAGAATGGATTTTGGAGTCCTAAGAGGTAGGAAACTGATCCTTATCCCACAAGATTCCTTGGAGGCCAATCTACAAGGATTTATTTACCCTTTAGGGCTCATCTTATCAGCTGACTTATCCCTTATTAATTAATTACGAAATTAATTAATATTCAGGGTTTTGGGCCCTCTCACATGGGCCTGGTTGCTGGCCTAATTCTGATATAATTATTGCCATATTAATTACATACTCAGGCCTTATTTTATTCCCTATCAACACTATATTTTTTAATAGTTTTTTTCACATAATATTTTATTCTGCAAATTGCATTATATTTTTTTACTTGGGATTAAAAGTACTAAGTTTTTATATATGTATAAATACTTTTTTTGTCATTTACTCCACATCAAATATATTATATTATAATTTTTATTAGATTAAGTTATGCATTAAAACTCAATTTTAAATATATTTTTCAATATATGTGTTCTGCATGTTAAATATATATTTTATTTAGATTTTAAAGTACTACATTTTATTTATAAAAAAAATCTATACTAAGTTCTACACTATATTTTTTCTAATATATTTTTAATATAATATTTGATTCTTCAAGTTGCATTATATTTTTTATTTAGGTTTAAAAGTATTATATTTTATAATTAAGTACTACATTCTATTTATAAAGTTCTGTAATATGTTTTGCACATTATTCAACTGAAATTACTTTTCTGTCCTCCCCTTCTCACCGTATCTACTCTTCTTTTCCCCTGTTTTCTTCTGCTCCTGCCCCTCCACACGGTTGTGGCTTCCACTGTTTTGCCTCTCCTCTCATCTCTCGTCTCTCCTCTCTTCGTACAGTGACGGTCATGCTCCCGATGATAATCCTGAAATTGACCCTTTGCTCTCTACAGTTTAGGTTACGAGCCAAAAATTCTTGGTACAATCGTGCACCAATACCTAGGCTCCTCTCTACTCACTTCTCATCCGTCGATCTTCCCGTTCGTCTTATACGTGTCGGGCCGAGATGATTTCCATTTGCTTTTCTATCTTGCAAAAATTGAGAGTCAGCCTCCATTTTCTCTTGCTTTTTCTGTTGCATGAGTTTGGGTTTATGCTAATAGTGGTTGTTTAATTGTTTCAGGTCGTGCTGATTAAGGGTTTTATATCAAATTGCCCACCGAACTCGTTAAAATGTATCAAGTAGCTACTCAATCTCCACGGCGACTCATTTAAACTACTAAAATACTAGTATATATCATTTCGTTAAATTTTTAATTTTTTTTAACAGAAGTGCTGTGTTTGCCGTGTATTTCTTTGATTATTATCGTTTATTAGCAAAATTGAGTGCCTCTCTCTAATCTGTATATCTGTTTAATTGGTCCTAAAATAATCGTTATCTTAACGAGTAAAATAAAAGCTGGGTGATCTGCAATTGCAGTATTAATTTGAGTAAAATTCAACAGAGAGATGAAAAGAATATGTCCTTTCAATTAGGACTCTCGTTATTTATATCTCAATTGTATGTGTCTGGCAATTTAACAAAAATATACGACTACAAATTTTTAAAGTTAACATTTTCCGTTAATTTTTTTTAAAAAAACTAACGGAGTGATATATACTGGTATTTTAGTGGTCTAAATGAGTCGTCGTGGAGATTGAGTAGCTACTTGATACATTTTAACGAGTTCGGTGGGCAATTTGATATAAAACCCTGGTGATTAATGAATCGAAATACAGAAGGTTAGAGGTACTCTCATCTACTGTTTCAACGGATTAGTGCTTGATTTATATTTTTACACTCTTAATAGGCATACACAACGTGTTTGATAAAATGCATATGTGAGTTTTAGTAGTTGCTTTAATCGCTTAAGTGATTGATTTTGGGTATAAGTCGATTTATGTTGTTTCATATCAAATTTGCTTGACTTTAGAGATGTTTTCAAAACTACCTCTCATCTACTGTTTCAATAGATTTGTTCTTGATTTATATTTTTACACTCTTAAATTCAATTCGTACCCTTATTTAGCTTTCTTTTTCTTCAGGATCACTCCGTGTCAGTCCTTAAGAAAGTGTTAAAGCAAGCTGATGTAATTAAAAGTACAAGGTCTGAGATTCAGAATTTTGAGTCTACTGAGGTTGAAGCCAATGACTTGCAAGTGGCGGTTTCTCAGTATCTTGGAGTTAGGGATACTGCCAAGGTACTCTAATATATTAAGACAAGCATTCTAATATAGCTGCAAATATTATTAAGTTTAACACACTGCTCTATTGCACATTGTAACAATATGGTACACGCCCTCACTTTTGCAGGCTGAAGATGGCATTGGATTACCAGAGGAGATTCTTGATGATGAAGCAATCTTTGCAAAGGCAACAAAATTATACTTCTTTTTAATTTGATTTGATTTCATCTGGTCCCTTAATTACTTTGCGTTGTTATTGCTCAGCTTCTTGGAGGTTGGTTAAGATTTAAGGAGCTAATGATGCTCTACTATAAAGCCTACTGGAGTTTCAACTCATATGCTTCATCTTTTTAACTCGGTGTATTTCATCAAGTTGGCAGGGATATTCGCAGAAACCACTGTGGTGCAGCCAGAATTTGGCAATTTCTTGCGATGACCGAGAATTCTACTTTCTTGGACAGCTCCCCTACTTAAGTTTAAGTGGGGCTGGGTCTCTTATATATGAGGTAAGGATTTTGTTAAATGTGTGG
Source organism: Apium graveolens (assembly GCF_009905375.1). Taxonomy (NCBI): domain Eukaryota; kingdom Viridiplantae; phylum Streptophyta; class Magnoliopsida; order Apiales; family Apiaceae; genus Apium; species Apium graveolens. The sequence goes on along the minus strand of NC_133651.1, from coordinate 230,474,525 downwards.
AAAAATTCCATCACCTATGACTACTATGCGAAATCTGCACAAGAATATATATAGCATTATTTTTGCTTGCTTTTTGATTGGGTCCACCCCATGTTTTCTAGCCTCTTCCCTCCATCCTCTCTTTATATAATACTGCTTAAATCCCGTGCGATGCACGGGTTTCCGTTAATATTTAAAATCTTATTTATCTCATCATATTCTAATTTTTAAAATGTTTTTGTAAATATATAATAATTATAAATTTATAATAAAAATAATAGAATAACTTTTGTAGAATAAGTGTGGTTTAACAATTTAGTAGTTTAGCAGATATATAACACTTTATTTATTTTTTTAATAATAGGATACGTTGTGATCGTAGTTTAGTAGGATAAGTAGACTATATCTAGTATTTTAACAATTTAGTAGTTTAGCGGATATGTAATACTATTTATTTATTTTCTTTAATAACCAAAATTAGGGGATAACCGTTGAACCAAATTATACCCCATTCCGGTTATTTTATTAAATTGAAACGACCTTGACATATTTGAAAATAATTGGTATTTTAGTTGCAAAAATATAAAAAAATGTGTTGTAGTTAAAAACGGTATTTGATTTTTAAAATAAATAGGTACTAAAATTAACATAAATAATCAAGTAAATTTTCAGAGTTTATACTTAAGCAGTGCATGATCCATTGGTTCGATTTCAAATCTTCCAAGTCGCATAAGTGTTTTAGGCCGATTAGGAAGCCATTATGTATAGGTATGTTTGTACATGATTAAGTTTGTATTAAGATTGCCGATATCAATTAGAAGAAGGAGACTTTATATAATTTGACGTGATATAATTTAAACTAAGTAAGGGTAATTAAGTAATTTCAGCAAGTACCAACCGACCGACTGCCCAACTTTTAATGTTTCGTCTATTATAATATAGTATAGATATATTACCAGGTTATGGTAATTCTGAGGAAAATTCCTTAAGAGTCTAGAAAGAAGCTTTCAGGGAAAGGCTTTTTTCCTCAAGATGGGTACATACTGCAGTATTTACCAGTTCCTCCACCGGAAATGCAGCTAGAATAGCTATTCCTGGGGCGCTTAGATCAGGCTGAAAGGTTAAATAGATCCATTGCATTCAATACAATAAACGTTGTGAAGCTTGAGATTTTATAGAGAAGAAGGGTCAGGTACCTTTAGGATTTCTGGTACTATTCTATTTTTATACTATATTTTTGAACATGTCGTTTCCTATCCAGATGGAACCGCTGGACCTAATTTTTTTCTAACAAGTTCAGTACTTTATTGCTGTACGGATACAGTCATAACTTTGAACATTGTCATTGCTTGACAGGTGCAATTTCTTAAATTATAGGAGGAATGTGATATATTTTCACTGCGAGTGCAAGCGACCACCTGATGAATATATGGAGAACAAAATGCAAGAAAAGCAACATGGTTCTAGGACAAGGCTCGAGAAGATTTTTTCTCTATTTTCCGATCACTTTATTAGTTTCCGCATAATATCCCAAGAATCAAGGTATTTCTTTAACTTTCCTTTTTTCTTTTTTGGGAATTTTGGGTTTTACTGATCTCTTAGGAATTCCAGATAGTATATTGTATTTTACTGATCTCTTAGGAATTTCATCAAAATCTGAAGGTGAAACATTTTCCGGAAATGCAGCTAGAATAGCTATTCCTGGGGCGCTTAGATCAGGCTGAAATGTTAAATAAATCCATTGCATTCAATACAATAAACGTTGTGAAGCTTGAGATTTTATAGAGAAGAAGGGTCAGGTACCTTAAGGTTTTCTGTTACTATTCTATTTTTATACTATATTTTTGAACATGCCGTTTCCTTTCCAGATGGAACTGCTGGACCTAATTTTTTTCTAACAAGTTCAGTACTTTATTGCTGTACGAATAAATAGTCATGACTTTGAACATTGCCGTTGCTTGGAAGGTGCGATTTCTTAATTTATAGGAGGAATGTGGTATATTTTCACTGCAAGTGCAAGCGACCACCTAATGAATATATGGAGAACAAAATGCAAGAAAAGCAGCATGGTTCTAGGACAAGGCTCGAGAACATTTTTTCTCTATTTTCCGATCACTTTATTAGTTTCTGAAATTATATCCCAAGAATCAAGGTATTTCTTTAACTTTCCTTTTTTCTTTTTTTGGAATTTTGGGTTTTGGTTTGTTTATGATTTGTGTTTGTGAAATGATTGAAATTTGGAGTTTGATGTGTATTTGGATGTATTTTCTTGATTCGTATGTTTTTTGTGGTCATGTTTGTTTCTTGCAACAACTATAATTCTAAGCTTGGAAGTATTAAAGCCAATAGTGTAGAGCCTCTTCATCTGATTGATTTACGCAGTAATTTGAGTGGACCTTTACTAGATTTAGAGGTTCAGTCATTGAAAAAAGGATTTTCAGAAACCAGCAGCATACTTGATCCATTAGTAGATGGAAAATTTGAAATAGGAGTCTGAAAATTTACCCCCTCCCAGTCTCACTCAGCTAACACCCTCACCTACCAATTGATCATCCCAACATTCAGTTGCTTTAATATTTTATATTCGGAAAATATCTCTGACTTTGGCCCTTTGTGCGCACATAATCTATGTTCATCTTCTTCGACGTGTCGCTTCGAGATGATTTCTAATCCATTTATCCCTCCGTGCTATATCACAAATTTTTAGACTCACTATGATACAATTGCTTTGTTTTCGGGATCTAATCCCCATGCTCAAGATGTAAGATTTGTGTAGATTCAGGAATCTCTTTTTTGCAAAAGAGGTATAACAAAGGTATGATTAATTTTGCATCAAAGTTTTGGGATGACTACATATTTGAGGATCTGAAAATTTGAGTTGAAGTTTTATGTATATTTTGCATAGCAACTATTTGACTAAAAGTCTGAGAGAGCTTGCAACTGTATCTTGTGATAGTTAGTACATAGTTTAGAACGGATGAAGTGCTCTCTCCACCAGGTGTTCGATACAATGTGTCAATAGTTTAACAGGCCTTTAGTATCATAAGTATATGAGTTGTTCAGTTTTTTTTATGTAATCTTATAGGTTTTATAGCATTCTAATTGTATAATTTATTCCTTAGAATTGATTCACTGTATTTAAAAAAATTTGGTTGAAAGTTGATACAATTTTCTTTAGTATTTTGATGCCAGGCTTTTAGATTTATAGCATTTTAATTGTATACTTTGTTTTGTAGAATTGATTCACTCTATTTTTGAAAAAAATACAATGTTGAAAGTTGATGTAATTTGATTTTTCTGAATTTTGCAGGAACTTAGTGTCATAGCCGTGTCATTTACAATAGTGACGTCATACTCATAAAACCTACAGTGTGATTTAGGAATGCTAAGAATGTACAAGAAAATATGCACTCTTTGTATTTCATTTGAGTCTCGCCCATTTAATTTGTCGCAAATTTCTATTTCTTTCTTTTTATTTTACAACTTTTTATATTTCATTCTTTATAATTTGATTTTTAACTCATATGATTTTGCCGCTTTTCTACTAATCGCATTAAATTATTAGTACTAACCATTCTAATATCAAAGTTCCATCAAGGTACTATTTTGATGACTGTAATATGTTATACTCCAACTGTTTGATAAAATTCTGAAAGAAATATGAAATAAGTTCTGCGTTAATCTTATTAGTGGTTTGAATGTATATTTATACCGATAAATTCTCTAGATTATGTCTTCGTATAGATTAATTGTATGTATATTTGGATGATTTTGTAATCTGGAATGTGTATCAACTCGAAGGTATGCATGTTTTTATCGGATAGTCGTTCTCAAAGTTCGTATTTGTGATTCTTTTGAGAAATGACTGAGTTAGAAATTTTGTGAATTATATTCAACTGTGTCTTTAATTTATATCTCTGTATAGATAAAATTTATGCAAATTTGGGTTATATAAAGTGTAATTTCCAATGACTCGAAGGTATGCATCTCAAACTTGATTACCATTCTCAAAATTGGTAATTATGTTTCTTGTGAGGGCAAAAAGAGTTAAAAACTTTTGGATTGTATTTTACCGTATTTTGATTATATCTTTGTGAATAAATGTCTACAAATTTAGGTAAGCTTTCTTTATTTTGAGATGGCTTTTGGTTATATTTTATATATGTTATGTTCAGTGAGGAAGATGGATAGATATGTATATATACTTCATTGCTAGATTATCTTGGTGTGTAAATTGTAATGCATGTGAGCGAGCCAAATTTGAATAATCCTAAGATAAGTTGTTTTTTTCTTGCAGATTTAATGTTGACATCATGTGTCACTGGGAGGCTGGAGAATGGTATGTTTACGATGTTGAAAATGACATCTTTCATTGAATCTTTTTCTTCTCCTTCGTCTGGTATCTAAGCTGAATGTTTTCTTTTTAATTATTTCGATAAATATTATCTTCTCACTTATTTCTGCAGGTAGTTGGCTCTATATTGGTTGGCTCGATACTCTTTTGTATTTGTTAATTCATTTGAAGATCGTGGAGGAATAAAGTGGTTCTTAAATTGGGAAAAGATGACCTTCTGTGGTAATTGGGATGCACAATCATCCGATCTTTTCTTCTTATCATGATTCAGATAATTTTTTCAATTTTGTAGCATCTTAAGTTTTGCGCTCCAACCGTTTGATCTTAGGTCTAAAGAACTTGATTTTTTTGTTGTGTTCTTGCAGGACAATGTTGAAAGGCAAGATGAGGATGTGGATCTCATATCTATGTTTGTGTTTCTTCATCTATCTATCAAGAGATAGTTAGTTTTAATACCTGATTTGCATTTCTCTCTTACTTTTCCTTTTTTTTTTAATTTTGTTTTGATATCTGTTATGTAGCAGATCTGAAAGTTTATTACTGTCTACCTTGGAAATGTTCTCAATACTCAACTAATGCTGCTGCTGCGGCGGCGTTCCAGAGTGGTTTTTACTGGCTGAAATGCATGTATGGCAGTCTACAGGGGTCACATACTTGGTGGGTGTTTGAAATATCAATGATCTAACATACAAGTACTGAGTTTGTTTTAACTTTTTTTTTGGTTGCGAAATAAAAGAGTCTCTACTTAATAATCCTGGGCTAATTCTCTCATTTTATAAACTAACCTTTAAACCTTAGCACGAAACTCTAGGACTTAATCTTAAGCTTCACTTTATTGTAGGCAAAGCTGTATTTTCTGTCTTTCTGTGAAGTGTTTGCTCAGCCTCGGACAGATATTCTCTTCTTCAGGTGTGTAATAGGTTGTGTGATTCGGCCAACTCACATGTTATCCTTCCATTCATACATTGGGTTCTGAAGGTTTGCACATTCTATTTAAGTCTGTCTTGATCCGTTAACGGTAAACATTACTTAGAATTCATGTAACAATGTATTAAAGTTCCAGGTTTCTTGAAAATGCATTCATAACAGTTTACTGTTTCAGCACAGTAGAATTAGTGTTCCATGTCCAACAACTCTTCTTTGGTCGCAAAGTAATGCATATGTGTGCTGGGGTTTAGATCATATAACTTAGTGTGGGACTACAGAGAATGTTTAACAGTTTTTATTTACTAAGTTGGTACATGTGTGGTACAGGGTGTACATGTTTGGAAGTTACTAATGCGGCAAATATGAATTAAAATTCTACATTGATAAATGTTACTACATAATTCCTTTAATTTTCCTTCTAAAAAGAAATTCGGAAAGATGTGTAGCATCTACGAGAGGCATCTAATCTATCTATATAATAAATCCTGAATCCAAATCAAGTCTTTTTTACACTCCATACCCTGACACTTGAGACATATTTACAAAATGTGCCACTTGAATACAATACAAATTCTACTACTATGTTACCCTTTTGAGTCATTCTAAAATTTTTACTGTTATGTATAGTCTATACGTATAGGCTGTATGTTCAAATCTACTATTTTCAAAAGAGGTTGACACAGTATCCAAGTTGAAAAAGCAATTTTTACTTTAATGTACCTCCTGTCACTCTGACTTCAATTTCTATTATCCAATTCAAATTTTAAATTTCAAAATTTCATTCTCTTTCATTCAGCTTATAATATATAACTGTTGTGCTTATTTGTTTCTTGATATGCAACTACGCACTTTTGTGATGGTGTTAAAATAATTTGGCTTGGTTGTTTTTACTTTTTACTTATTTCGGCCTTCTAACGTCCTCCTTTTTTGTTTATGTAGGTGAGAATTATGAGTATCTAAAACGGACTAATTGGCTTTTGTTATAGGGAGAATTTCGTATAACAGTGTTGTGGAGATTAATAGGCGGAATAAGGATCAATGACGGTGTTTGAGGGCGAAGGAAGGTTATGTATGGTGGTGCTTGAGCTTGTATGTTGACTCCTTAAGAAAGAATAGGGTTTGTTATTCTCTATCAAGTGTCGACTCATATCTCATACAAGTGCCTACATACCCTATTTGTAGGGATTAAGCCTCACGTAGTTCTTGGAGAACAAGTCACATAGGCTAGGGTTAGGACTCTTCAGCCCGTGCAGCCCAACCCAATGATAGAGTCAGGCTTTCAGCCAATTAGTCACGTAAATCTCAACCGACCTCACACGCTTCCTACAATCTCGCGGCATCTCCACAATCCTTCCCGTGATTGTAGGAATTCCCGTGTCGGCCCCGAAATCTACGAAATCTACGAGGAACTCAGTCATCTATGATTTTCTTTCCATGTCGAACACAAAGTCACCTAATGCGGGCCGGCCTAGCGGCCTCGGCCCGCACCGCCTTCCTTTTTAATCAATAAATACAATATTTTCTTTGATTTCATAAGATATGAGCTTATGGGCCTAGCCTGCGTGTGGGCAACCGAGCCCAGCTCGAGTACTGTCACTTGAGTCCACCTCGCATGTGGATACCTAAGCCCACCTCGCGTAAAGTCATCTGAGCCCACCTCGCATGTGGACACCAGATGGCAAGTGTGAGCCTTCCTTACAAGTGTGAGCCCAGCTCGTATGTCATGAGCCCAGCTCGCATGTCACGAGCCCAGTCCGCATGTGCTGGCCCAAGTCATATTAATCCATGATTCCAGCCTACACATGAGAGTCCAGTTATTCAATGCACCCATGAGGACCTGTTTAGGGCCCATGGCCGAAAGCGGGCATAACAACTACCCCCTAAAATTCCTGGTCGCATCTTGAGGCTGGGAATTTTCTAGGTCTTTCATGGCCTCGCAGGTGCGAGCCCATTTGGCCACACCAAGCCGCCTCGCGTGCCTTTCATCTAGCATGCATTTTTAACGCATGACAGTTGTTGGACAGCTGGCGTGGGGATTTGTGTCCACCTCTAAGATGGTGACACGCATCACTCCCTTTTTCTCTTTCCTATCCCCTATAAATATGTGGGATTGTCATTTCATTTCTAACATTTCCAAGAACATTTGTCGAATTGCTGCTCACTTTGCTCAAGGATCTACCACGGCGAAAATCATCATCTCCACAAGAACCTTCTACCGGCGGCGATATTCTCCCGGCATAGATTCATCAGGATCTTCATACACCTCTCCAACAGGTACTCTTCGATTCTAGCCCATTTACATTCATACTTAGTCTTTCAACTCGAGCACACACCACTTGTTTGATGCGAGCTCACACACACTCGCAACATGCAATGTGAACTCACACATTCTCTTGTAAGTCGATGCGATCACACACAATCACGATATGCGATGCGAGCCCGTCTGCTCGTTTAGATAATTAGGTGCGATCCCGTGTGAGATGTGAGGACACTTAGGTGCGACCCCATACTTGTTTTTTTTTAGGGCCACACACTAACTTTCACCATCTTTTACAGATGTCGAGTGCGTCTTCAGCCCGCTCTTACGGATCATCTCGCTCCTCCTCGAGCCCGGCTCATTCCTCTGCCAGTTCGGTTCGCTCTTCAGCTACTCCTTCTCCATTAAACCAATACCCTCCTGAGCAGCGAGGCTCAAAGGACTTCCAACGCGAGCTGACTTTTCTTTCTGGCCGTCTCAGCCAACCCATTTCCCTGGGTTCTGGTATCACCCCCCAAGGGGCCCTAAATATTGCCAGAGTCGAGAATTCGATGCGAGCAGGAGGCTCCGGCTCGCTCAATATTCACCTCGACCCGAACTCTGAGGATTACACCAGGGAGAAGAACATCTATGATTGGAGAAACAGGCCTGTTGATCTTTCCAACATACCAGCTTCCCTCAGAGTGGAAGAGCTGCTAAACCACGAGCCCGCTCCTTTGGACAAAGAACGGGCTGAGGAGATTTTAAGGGAAATGGTTGAAGAGAGAGCGGCCCGCCTGAGGCAAGCTGCAGCTAACAACCTCGACCCCATTCATTTTGACTCAGAATCCATTGACAACGATCTGGGGAGTGCATACTACGACACCAAGAAGAAAGGAAAAGAGCCCGTAGCTGCTGAATATCTCATCTTGGGGCTCGAGGGTGAAGAGGACGGCTCGCATTGGTCCTATGATTCTCCTCAGAGCGAGGAGGTGGCAGAGGATTTGTAACTATAACTACGTCCCCGCGGCTTCTCCTGAACCCTACGTGCCTCCTGCCTAGCCCGAGCTCGAGGGTGAAATAATCATCAAAAAGCAGATCCTTCCGATGGGGAGGAGAGCTCGTCTGCGACCGAGGAGGTTAAGGTGCTCGCTTGCCGCGACCTGCCCACCTCGCTGACTCAGAAATATCTGGCCGAGCACATTGAGCAGTTCCAGCTCGAGGGCCATGTTGTCTTGCCCCTGCCTCACATGAGGTGCTACAGATTTAACCATCCGGAGAATGGAGGCAGGGTGCCTCGCATGGTTTTGTCTACCTTCCTTCTGAGGCTGGGAATCTCCTCTCCTCTTCATCCTTTCATCAAGGATGTCCGCGAGTACTACCAGCTCGCGCCTTTGCAGATCAACCCGAATGGATACTGGGCCGCCCTCGCATTATACATCATGTACAGCAAATGTGGGTTTCCTCCTCTCACAGCGAGGCAACTCAGCTACTTTCTTAATCTAAAGCATTCCCCCAATGACTTCAGATATTTCTATTTTTCTGTCTGGCCGTGCTTCAACAAAAAGAACCTCATCCACAAAGGGCCGAGCAACTCAGGGAAGTGGAAGAGCCCTTCTTTCTATATCCACGAGGTGCCTCGAGTCCAGACTCATTTTTATTACAATCCATGTAAGTCTTTCCTGGCCGCTCTCGTCTTTTCTACCATAATTCTTTCCTTTAACAAGAAATGTTTTTATTTTTCTCATCTCCAGCCACCCCGCCTCGCACTGTCCTTGTGGGACAAGAAAAAATAAATGCGGACAACCTTCTAGATCTTCCGAAGGCGGACAGGGATATTCGAAAACTCATAACGACCTCGAACCTGATCGCGTGTGGGTTTCTGAAGGGGTGAGGCTGACTCCTCAAAAGAAGAAACCTAAGAAGAGAGCCAGAAAGGGTAAGAATATCGGGCCGCACATGCGACCCTATCTGCTCGCATGTGCGAGCTTGTGTGCTCGCATTTTTACATTTCCCACATGCATCTCACCTTGCATTGCACTTTATTTTTCTGCATTTATCTCCTGCTCGCATTACTTCTTTCCATAATATTTTGTTGTGACTAATACATCACTTTACTGTCTTATTTTCAGGAATGGCCATCTCCCCTATCCCCTTTATGGAAGAGGCAGAACAGGCGGCGGCCTCGGGCCAAGTTCAGCCCGCGGCTGCGACCACAACGGCCCGCTCGCAGGCTAACCCTCCAGCCCGCATGATTACTCTGACCGAGCATCTCAAGGGGTCAGGGCCTTCTCCTCGGCTGAAACGGCATAGAAGCCACAAGGATGGAAAGACTAGCGAGCCCGACCCAAAAAAGGCTGTTCCATCTAATGCCCCTCTCCCCACTTCTTCCTCTGTTAGCACAGCCGCGACCACATTCGGCCGGCTCGCTCAAGATCTCATCAGCGACCAGGATGTAAAGGATTGGTCCTCCTCCGCTCTCGAGGCTAACAAGAAAGCACTGTCCCGAGCCGCAACCGCAGTATACTATCGTCAGCTGTCTAAGGCTCGAGAGATGCGAGCCCTCAGCCAAACCAACCTAAAGCTCGACTCTAAAGTCAAATCTCTTCAGAGCAAGGTTAACGAGCACGGGCAGGCTAAAGTTAATCTGGTGAACAATTACAATCAGAAGATGCTTAACTTGAACGCGGCTCGTGACAAGGCCTTAAAGGAGCAGAAGGAAGCTCACGACCTGGCCACGGAGGCGTGGAAGAAGAAGAAGGATAGCCTCGAGGAGAGGGTGCTCGAGCTGGAGGGGTCAGTTTCTGCCATGAACGAGGGCCATGAGGCCGCCCTCGCTGATGCTAGGAACCTGGGGGCCAGGAACTTCATGAAAATCTTTATCAAGAAGGTTCCTGATTTTGATTGGGCAGAGCTCTGGGTGCGGGCACAGCTAGGCATGCCGAGAAACTGAAGCTGGAGATGGAGCGGGACGCCCAGATTGCCGAGGAGGCCCGGTTCGCAGCTGAGCAGGCCCGAGTCGTGGCTGATGAAGCTCGGGAGAAAGAGGCTGATAACCCTTAGATTTAATTTTATCTTGAAACTAGACTTTTGACTGGGTAGGCGGGCACCCTTCTTGCCTCGCGTTTGTATTTAAAGTATTCTGCCTTGGGGTCTGACTTATTTATCTATTGTCTGTATAAAATCCCAACTTTTTTTGTGCCCGCATTCCTCTTTATTATGCTAGCTAGTTTCCTTATATTTGTGTAATCTTACCATGCCTCTACTGACCAGAAGTTATCATAACCCTGGCCGCGTATGGCGGGCGTTACACCTTCGCAGCGAGCCTAATTAATCAGCTCGCGTCATTTGTTCAATCAAACAAAATTAACAAAAAATGCTAAGTGGAACAGGCTCGCATCATTACTAACTCACAAGTTTTGCACTGGCGAGCCGGGCACATAGACTCGCCACTTGCTCAAGTATCCTCTCCTCGCATAATGCAACCCTGGCCATGCTTGATGGAGGGCTTGGCACCCTAGGTCGTATTTGTGGTCCTGCGAGCCGGGGTATGGGCCGGTGCGAGCCCATACCCTTTTTATTATACCTCTTTTTATCTTCATCTTTTATCTACTTTGTGCTCATATCTTTCTAAGCAGGCCGTGGCCCAGCTCGTTTCCTATACCTGTTTCCAAGCGGGCCGGGGCCCGGCCTGACTTGTAATTTTAACATGTTAATAGAACAACCGTTCTGTCCTCGCATGGGTTCCCAAGGATGGGCTCCCCTGCTGGGTATTTAATCTATTAACAGAAATTAAAATATCAAGTGCACAAAATAGATATCAATCGTTCATTCATAGATAATGGAAAGTGAAAGGAGTACATATTTGTGGTCTCAGAGAGGCACCTATATGGCACTACCCCCGAGACTTGGGAGTATTGTAAGATAGTACTAAGTCTGAAAAGGATAATATTACTGATAATATTTGCGGAGGTGTTTCTCGTTCCAGGCTCTCGGGATCAACTTGTCTTGCATATCATTGAGGTGGTAGGTTCCCTCCCAGAGCACCGACTTTATCTTGTAGGGGCCTTCCCAATTCGCTCCAAAGACTCCGTGGCTCACCACCTTGGTGTTCGGCATGACTCGACGCAGAACTAAATCTCCCACCTTAAAAGTTCGGGCTCTAACCTTACTATTGTAGTGCCTAGCTGTCCTCTGCTGATATGCTGCTATCCTGATCTGAGCATCTTCCCGAGTTTCTTCGATCATGTCCAAATAGAGCCGATGGTTGACCTCATTTGCCTCTGAGTCATAGTTGTCCCTCCGTAAAGATCATGCCCCCACTTCAACGGGCACCATAGCTTCACACCCATATACCAGAGAAAAAGGGGTCTCTCAAGTTGTAGTTCGGGGTGTCGTGTTGTAAGACCATAGGACCTGGGCGAGCTCTTCTGGCTATGTCCCTTTTTTCTCTTCAAGCTTTGCCTTCAAGGTGTGCTTAATGATCTTGTTAACAGCCTCTATCTGCCCGTTACTTTGGGGGTGGCAAACCGCACTAAAACTCTTCTGAATGCTGATCACAAAATTCCCGCATTTCCTTGCTATCGAACTGTTTCTCGTTGTCAGATATCAACTTGTAAGGGAGGCCATAGCGGCATACAATAGCCTTCTGCACAAACTCCCTCCCTGAGCTTTCTTGCCGTGATAGTGGCTAGAGGTTTGGCCTCTGCCCACTTAGTGAAATAATCCACCGCAACCACCGCAAATTTGACACCTCCCTTGGCCTTCGGGAGTTTTCCAATTAGATTAATTCCCCACATAGCAAAGGGTCATGGGCTCATGAGGGATGTGAGGGGAGCCACGAGGCTGTTATAATAATTGGCATATCGCTGACACTTATCACAGACTCGGGAGAATTCAAAGGCATATTTTTTCATAGTTGGCCAATAGTAACCTTGACGGAGTATTTTCTGAGCTAGAGAGCTACCCCCAAGTGATTGCCACAAATGCCCTCGTGTACTTCCCTTAGGATATAATTGCACTCCTCCCCATCTATGCACTTGAGAAGGGGCACACTGAATCCTCTTCTGTATGGGACCCCATCGTATATCACATAGCGGGCTGCTTTGTATCTTATCCTCCTTGCCTCATTCTTTTCGTCCAGAAATGAATCTTCTTTTATGTAGACTAGGATAGGTGTCATCCATGTGGGGCCGAGGTTATCACTGAGGCTGCCCACCTCGTGCTCGGACACACTAGGCTGCCTCTGTATATCAAGGGGCACGACCCCTAGCAGGGTGGCCTCGCGACGCGAGCCGAGTTTAGCTAGCTCGTCTGCGCCTTCATTCTGCCCGCGCGGGATTAGTTCGAGCCTCACCTCGTTGAACCTTGCGATTATCCTCTGCGCACACTTCAGGTAAAGCTCAATTCTCGGTCCTTTAGTTCTCGGTCCCTTAGCTTGATACCCCCCATTTATCTGATAGATCACAATCATGGAGTCACTAAACACATTCAAATTCTCCACCTTCATTTCCAAAGCTAGCTTGTGACCGTTGATCAGGGCCTCATACTCATCATCATTGTTGGTTGCATGAAAGGCCAGATGAGTCACACGTCTGATCTTGTGCGCCTCCGGACTGATTAACTCAATTCCAGCTCCAGCACCATCACCATTAGAGGCTCCGTCCACAAATAAGCTCCACCATGGGGCGCTATTTTGGCTCTCCAGCCCGACTTCTTCTGTGCTAGGTATGACAACAAGGGCTCCCGGATCCACTTTTTGGTGTGGAGGAAATTCAAGCACAAAATCGGCCAGGGCTTGGCCTTTGATTGCGGTCCTTGACTTATAATTCACCTCGAATTGGCCGAGCTTATAAGTCAGAGACGACCAAGTATAGGACCAGAGTCTCACCTGCCCTTGGGTTGGACAACATTGGAGGGCTGCTGAGATGCTTCTTTATGTTCTGAAAGGCTTCCTCACATTCTTCTGTCCATTCAAAATTCCTCCCCACTCCTTTAATTGCTTTGAAGAACTCCTGACATTTATCGGAGGACTTTGAGACGAAGCGGTTTAAGGCTGCCACTCGCCCCGTTAAGCTTTGGACGTCCTTCACCCGTCGGGGGGATCTCATCTCGAGTAGGGCTTGTATCTTGGCAGGGTTGGCCTCAATGCCCCTATGGTTAACAATAAATCCCAAAAGTGTCCCTGACTCGATCCCGAACACGCATTTCTGTGGGTGAGCTTCATCCTGTACTCTCTTAGGATCTGGAACATATCCGATAGGTGACGAACATGATCCTTTGCTTCCTTTGACTTCACAAGAATGTCATCTACATAGGCTTCCATGGTCTTCCCCAACTGATCTTTGAACATTTTGTTCACCAGCCTTTGATACGTTGCCCCAGCGTTAAGGAGCCCGAAGGGCATCCCGATGTAACAGTAGAGGGCCCGATCAGTAATAAAGGAGGTGTGCTCCTGATCTGGCCCATACATGGGGATTTGGTTATATCCCGAATAAGCATCTATAAAGCTAAGTAGCGCGTGCCCAGTCATGGAATCAACCAGCTGGTCGATTCGGGGTAGAGGATAACTATCCTTCAGACAAGCTTTATTTAGGTCGGTGAAGTCCACACATGTCCTCCATTTGCCATTCGGTTTCTTGACAAGCACGGGGTTGGCCAACCACATGGGGTAGAAGGCTTCCCTTACAAGCCCTGCCTCCATTAGTCTATCCACCTCTTCTCTGAGGGCCTCTGCCCATTCTCCACTAATCGTCTGCCTCTTCTGTCTGACCCCCTTATTTTTCGGGTCCAAGTTGAGCCGGTGGCACATGACATTCGAGTCGATCCCTATCATATCAGAGTGTGACCATGCAAAGACATCCAAATTTCACCTCAGGAAGCGGGCTAGATCCTCCCTCAAGTCAGGACTTAAGTTAGAGCCTATTCTGAGTACCTTGGAGGGATCATTTGGGTCTACCAATATTGGGATTGTGTCCTCTGCGGCCCCTGCTCTCTCAATCATTGGAGGCATTCTTGGGTCTAAGTCTGCTCGAGCCTCACTAGATTCTCCCACTTCCTTGATTGTCAAACCCTCCGTACCCTCGAGCTCGGGCTGGTGAGCTCGGGCCGGATTTATCAAGCGTTCAGAGGTCGTAGTGACAGTGCGAGTGATTCCATTGGGAAGATCCATAGTTGTCGTCATTTCTTCGCGTGCCCATTTCCCTTTCCTGAGTTTTGCAGCGATTTGTTCCAGACTCTCTTCTTCATCACTCGCCTCCTCCACAATCCCCTCTTGTATCAATATGATGTGCTGAGAGGCTTCCATCAGCAAGGCCCCTGAGCGCGGTTCCACCTGAATCCCCATGCGCTCGAAATAGTTCTCGGGCAACTCCTCGATTGAAATCAGGTTACAAGTCTCGTGTCCCTCAGGACGTATTCACTTTTTGCCCTCTGCCTCTTCCATTGGGACATCGCATTCACCCGGTTCAACCTTCTCCCGGTTCAACCTTCTCCCTTGAGGCATTTCCTGACTCGGCCGCCCTGAGTGCCTGGTTGTAGCAGACCCTTGATTCATATTGACAACTCTTCAAGAAACCGACCCCCGTGGGGGTTGGGAATTTTACCGTCATGTGGTGGATTGAGGTCACCATCCTCATTCCCCTCATAAGGGGTCTGCCCACTATAACGTTGTAGGCACAAGGCTGATCTACTATTGTAAACATAGCGATCTGGGTGGCCACATAAGGCTCTTCTCCTATGGTCATCGGGAGCCGAATTGTCCCTTTCACCCCGATTGAGTTTCCCGTGAACCCGTACAGGTGTCCCCCTGTTGAGGTTAACTCTCTATCCAACAATCCTAGCTTCTTGTAGGCATCATAAGTTAAAACGTCAGCTGAGCTCCCGGTATCCACAATTGCCAGGTGAACATTTACCGTCCCAATCTTCATTTTTATGACCTGGGCATCTGTATGAGGGTAATGTACCCATTTGGCATCGTTCTTCCTAAATACGATGTCATCAGCCTCTCTTTCAAAGAGCTCCGGCGGTCTCTGGCTCAAATGATTGACGTTGGTGAGGGGCTTATCCTTGGCTTCCCGGACATATTCCCGGGCATACCTGTCCATCACCTTCCGGCTGTCTCCACCAATATGAGACCCGCCTAGAATCATATGAATGCTTCCGGCCCGAGGTACCCTTTCTTTATCTTCTGGGGGTGGAAGAGGGACGGTATGATAATCAGTCCTGTGCCTTCGAACCTCCTTGACGACCCATTCTGTCAGCTTCCCTTATCTTATTAGCGTCTCGATTTCATCATTTAATTGTCTGCAATCAGCTGTATCGTGTCCCGTGGCCTCATGGTATGCGCAATACTTCGAAATATCCTTCTTGTTATAGTCTGTGAGGGGGTTGCCTTTCTGAATACTCCCTTCCCAACATAGGTAGCATATATGTGGTCAATAGAGGCTACCAGAGGGGTGTGTGTCTGCCATTTGCTTGTATAAGGTCTCCCCGAATCTTTGTTTATCTATTTACCTCGGGCAGACTTTTTGGGGCTTGAGCTACGCCGATACGTCTTTCTCCTCTCATCAGGGCTCGAAGACCGGTCTCTTTTATCTCGATAATTCTCGCTGATTTTAAGCTCTCTCATCGACTTCTGTACCCTCTTAAAGGGTTCCGCTTGCTCATAGAATTCGGCCAAGGTTCTCGGCTCACTCGCTTGGAGGCTCTTCCAGAATTTTGACCCTTCTTTCAACCCTGCAATCAAGAAATTCTTGTTAGTCTCCTCACTGGCTCCCCTCACCTTGGGGACTTCGGCGTTGAACCGACAAAAGTATTCCGCCAGGGGCTCCCTCTCCCTTTGCTTGATGTTGGCTAACGTGGCCACTGGAGGTGAGTAATGGAGGGTGGACTGAAATTGTCTGACGAACAAGTTCTCCAATTGCCGCCACGTCCTTATGCTAGCTGGTCCCAACTTGGAGAACCATTGTTGGGTACTACCTCTGAGTGATGCCGCGAAGAGTCTGCAGCGGGTCATCTCCGGCACCTGATAGACTTCCATCTAAGTGTTAAATTGTATAAGGTATTCCGCTGGGTCGGCTTCGCAGTTGAATAGAAGGTCGGGGTTGTGCCTAAATACTCGAGGTAGGGGGATGATCGGATAGCAGCCGTAAACGGAGAGGGGGCAGTTGAGGTCAGGGGCCCTCTCTTCTCTCGCTCCATCTCATCTAAGATCCTCCTCAGATCCCTTACTCTAACAACTTCTCCTTCTCTGTCACCACCCGCGTTACTCGAATGGTGTGAGCCCTGAGGTCGCTCGCGGCGTCCCCACTCCTCCGGCTCGCACTTGCGACTCCTCTTCACGATTGTCTCTACGCATACGTCGCTCCTCCCTCCTGGGTGAGGTGTGTTGACGTCTTCCCGGAGGGGTCGCTGCCCGCTCTCTCTTCGAGCCTCTCTGGTCCACGGGCTCTTTCTCTTATATCTCCTTCTTACAATTCTCTAATTTAAGCCTGAGGTCATGTTCACTTAGCTTTTTACCACACGGTCTAGCACGCTAGTCGACCTTGCCTCAGACCAAGCTGGCTTCTGCCCCAATCCCTTAGAGATCTGGCTGCCCCGCTCATCATGACCTTGGGGTATGTCTTTCTCTCCATGCGATGTCTCTTTCTTCTGCTTAGTCTTTGTCGCTGCGTCATCAAAATCGTGGATCAGCTTTTTCTGAGGACCTTTGCCCTTCCAGTTACGCTGAGAGACCTTGAGACGCCAAGCGTAAGCGGCGTTCTGGACCGAGCTTCTCTCTACCCTTGACATCCGGGCGTTGATCTGATTCATTTGATCGGCTAGCCCTTCGAGATACGTCATAACCGCCTGCCCATCCACGGTTGCGATTGGTGGAGGTGGCGCCTGGTTCTTTGGGGGCGTATACTCGACCTCGTTCTGGTCCTTCTTGCCCCCGCTTCCTGGTGTCGCCGCTTGTTTGCCTTCTTTGGTCATCTCTTCTCCCTAAGATGAAATACCCCTCCTTCTAGCTCCTATTGTTATAGGGAGAATTTCGTATAACAGTGTTGTGGAGGTTAATAGGCGGAACAAGGATCAAGGACGGTGTTTGAGGGCGAAGGAAGGTTATGTATGGTGGTGGTTGAGCTTGTATGTTGACTCCCTAAGAAAGAATAGGGTTTGTTATTCTCTATCAAGTGTCGACTCATATCTCATACAAGTGCCAAAGTACCCTATTTATAGGGATCAAGCCTCACGTAGTTCTTGGGGAACAAGTCACATAGGTTAGGGTTAGGACTCTTCAGCCCGTGCAGCCCAAGCCCATGATAGAGTCAGGTCTTCAGCCAATTAGTCACGTAAATCTCAACCGACCTCACACGCTTCCTACAATCTCGCGACATCTCCACAATCCTTCCCGTGATTGTAGGAATTCCCGTGTCGGCCCCGAAATCTACGAGCAACTCAGTTATCTATGATTTTCTTTCCATGTCGAACACAAAGTCACCTAGTGCGGGCCGGTTGGCCCGCACCGCCTTCCTTTTTAATCAATAAATACAATATTATCTTTGATTTCATAAGATGTGGGCTTATGGGCCCAGCCCGCGTGTGGGCAACCAAGCCCAGCTCGAGTACTGTCACTTGAGCCCACCTCGCATGTGGACACCTAAGCCCACCTCGCGTAAGGACACCGGATGGCAAGTGTGAGCATTCCCTACAAGTGTGAGCCCAGCTCGCATGTCACGAGCCCAGCCAGCATGTGCTGGCCCAAGTCATATTAATCCATGATTCTAGCTCACACATGAGAGTCCAGTTATTCAATGCACCCATGGGGACCTGTTTAGGGCCCATGGGCGAAAGCGGGCATAACAGCTTTCTTCAAGCTTCTTTTAACTCAGATCTTGGTGATTTATGGATAAGCACCTGTATTTTAACAAGACTCTGCAATCCGAGAGTGAGGGAGAGAGGCCTCACAACGCACCCAACACCTTTTATTTTATCTCATCTTCTCCCAAGGTATGATGAGTTTACTTATATATTTTAGATCTCCGCGTGTATATCATGAGTTTTTAATAGCTCTATATTATTGTGTGACCATGTATATGAATTTATTTTTATCTTATCAATAAATTGAAGATCTTTTTATGTATTGAAAAGCTTTTTAGATATGCAGGTGTGTCTTGTGAAGTTATGTATTAATATAGTTCCATGTGTAAGTATGTATGTTTTCTGGGTTACATAATAAGTTAATTCAGTTTCGTTTTGTTTGTAATTAAAATTATTCATGTGATGGAGTTTATGATAGGTATATACTAATTAAGATTTTTTAGTTTTGTAGCCTATAGCTATGAATAATTAGGATTATTTATGTGTAATATTTATTCTAACTAAGATTTTGTATTGTCTATTCATGTTATATCTCAACTCACTTAATAGGAACTTGCGATAAATGATTTGATTAAGTATTAAATCTTGCGAAAGTTGTCAACTATTTTCTAAATTTCTAAAATCTATACACATTAGCTTCATGATAAAAAGACTATAAATATAAAAATGGTACAATGATCTCTTTATGTTCTGTTTGTGATTACATGTATTGCCTTTTCATCTAGAATTGAAATTTAGACTTCTTTTCAGCTACATTTGGAAAAGTTGGTGTAAGGGATCTTGCTCCAGCTTAAGATGGTAAACTCAAAATAAAGGATGCTACTGGATTGTTAATTATGCAGGTCTCTCTCTCAAACCCACACAATTTCATGAATTATGTTGAAGTTTATTTATAATCAGAATAGGTGTATAAGACTGAATCGCAGATAATATTTGTAATACTTCAAAATAATTAATTATTACTGTTATTATTTCAAATAATTTGTCTATGTTTCATTGATTGTGAATGCAACATTTGGCAGATGAAATCAGTAAGTGTGGTTTGCTAGAATTCACAATATATAAGTACAATTCTTATTTAGTTTGCAAATACTGACTTATATTTTTCTGTTCGGAACTGAAACATAAAGTTATATCAGGCCTCATATGCTTGAGTTGATAGACTCAGCAAATGTTATCATTTCGAATCCGACCTTTCTTAATTCACCTTTTTGAAACATCACCATGTATATTGCAGGTAATTGTAATGTTTAACTATTTCGTACGCTCAGGTCATCAGTCTGTTCTGAACTGAGGTATTCTGTGTGTTAGGTAAATATTATTACAGAATACTCATGTTCATCATTAACTTATGTTAATTACGTTGCCTGATTCTCTTTGATTTTCAAAAGTAATTGATAGTGGTCTGGCTATTCATCCGAGCGTTATAATGATGGTTGCTTATCTAACTCCCTGCTAGTAATGGTCATCAGGTCACTTCGGGGTCGGGGAGTGCTATACCCGCCCCCGATCCCCGAACCCAAAATCGATCCCCAAACCCGCCCCGATCCCCGAACAGGGATTATTTTACTCCCCGTTCCCCACCCCAAACGGGGAACGGAGATCCCCGCGGGGATTTGGGGAATTTTTTTTATTTTTTCGTTTAATAAAAATTAAATTTTAAATAATATTTTTCAATAAAAATTCACATAGTAAATCATAATATATAGATTTTCTTTTAAATTTAATATTAATGTTTAATCTTAATTTGAATTAATATTTATTTCTAGTATAATAATAAACAAAAATAACATTTTTATAATAAAATAATATCACGATAAGTAAATTTAAATCATATAGGGGATAAGAAATTAAAAATAATAATATATTTTATATATTTCAATATTTATTTGAGATACTTATATATACAATATTATTTTTATTTAAAATAAGATTTGGAGTCGGGGATTAGTATCTCCCCGCCCCGCCCCGATCCCTAAATTTTTTACACATATCTCCCACATCCCCGTCCCGTACCCGAAAAATCCCCGATTCCCCGCCCCGTTCGGGGGCGGGGATCGGATCAGGGTCGGGCGGGGGAAATGCCCATCCCTACCCTTTTAAATATTTCTTATTTTGGTTGTATCCTTTTCTTATATATTTTATTTTACCAACAGGTTATATGGCTATCACATGTATGATTTGTTTCCAGAATTGATTTGGTTATTGCACTGCCACATTGAATTCAAGCCACTTTGGATAAAACTTCGGATTTTCACAAACAAATTAATGGATGGACAGTTTTAGATTCTCACATAGATTAATTTTGATTCTGGTGAAATATGTTTGGAGGTAGGTGTGCTCAAATTTTTTGAGTTAATGAAGTATGTATGAATATATACTTACCTTAGTTTATGTTATGAGATGAGTGATGTCGAGTTGCAGAACGATATTATTGAATTTGCATCCTTGGAATTGAAATAATTAAGAATTAAAATTGTTAGTTGTGTGAGTAATATTTATCATTTGCCCCCAGTTAAGATATTATTTCCTTGAAGCTTACTAATAAAAACAACTAGATAGTGCATTAAGAGGCTGAATTAATTTTTTTTGGTTGAGCAACACCAGTAGATCGGAATCTAATTAAATGCTGATTTTCTTATAACTGAAGTGCTGAATTTGAATCCACCAGAGGTTATAACTGGCTTAGATTTTGGTATTGGTACAGGTGCATTTGCACTAGGATTAGGTGCATTTAAATTTATAGTTTCATAGGAGCAAAATGAGTAATTGTTTTAGGAGCAAAACGTAGTAGCTTAAATTTTAAGAACTAATATAAAAATGTCAACACAGTTCTAGAACACAATCACATACCTGTACATTAATGGAATAACCAGGACAACCATTTTATATGCAAGGGAAGCAACTATTATCATTAGGCACAATTTACTTATAATTACACACTACATCTAGAAACGAATCGAATCGGTTACATCAAGAGCATTAGCCCTGCATTTCTAGCTGCCAAAATGTACATACAGTCCAATGCATTTCTAGTCACCAATGCACTATAGAGTAGATGAATGGCGATAAACATTACAGCCCAAGAAATTTCTGCTCTTTGTAACTTGATAAATTATTAAAAAGGAATTATACCGACCTAACAATCTTGGGTTTTTAAGAAATTTAAGGTACCTCTTCATGCCATAGAACCTCAACAAATAGCAGGAGTTTTCACATTTCTCGTACTCATACCAATAGTTCAAAGAGGACTCTGAAACTCTTTCATTTTTCATTTAGCCAATGTCAGCACCCCCAAAAGTTCTAGACCCTCTCAGTCCCGCATTCTGCAAATATAAAATGTAAATTTTGAGATATCGTAAAAATGCCAGGCTACAAGTATACATTGTTATACAAAAACTGCGATGATGGTTCACAATCAGTCACTTGCTTACAGATCTTCAAGCCCTCTAGAAACAACACCCCGATCATATGTATAAAAAAGAATGCAGATATCTAGCATTCTAATTATACAGCACAGACATGTGAATTTAGCAAGAGTGCAGAACTCACTCTAAACAACTAAACAAATAACCTAAACATTGATGCATCACTATTTCCATCCTAACTTCATTAACAATGATTTTTTTATTAAGATGCAGGGTGCTGGAAAATGGGTTCCTATGAATGAATTTGTTTTTATTCACACGCACACCTGCCATTTACTTCGACGTGGGTAACCATTAATTTTTAGCTTAAAACTTTTAGGCAGGATCGACCACGGCCGGACACTATTTCCACTTGTTGACAAAAGAGGCAGATATGTTGTAAGAACCCAAATTGTTGGACATCGATAAAAGACTTAGATGAATAGTGATTTTTCGTACAAACACAAAACTTTTGCGACCACACCATATACAAGTATGAATTTTACGATTCCGAGTTCACAGCGCATCTTAAAATGGAAAATAAGTGTATGTAAACGTCGTTAGTTTTCGCAAACGACCAATATTTAAAACGACCGCTTTTACGGGTTAGCGAATAATACGAGGCGTACATTTGGAGTGAGAGAGGATATAAGAATCCAAGTCCATGGAAAAATAATCAACTACAAGTATTGAATTACTAAAGAATTAAGCTATGAGAGTTTCGTCACGTAACGTCTCGAGGGATTACAGAAATAAATTGGTAACCGTTAAATGATAAATAACCAACTTGCACCCATACAAACCTCATGCAAGAGCCATGCAAACCAATTAGTATCAAGCCAACTAGAATAGTAGAACCAAGGGAATATGGTTAGAAACATGATTCCATGATTTAGGGATTCATGGAAGATTTTTGAGCAAGCTTGGACACTTAGCTATACAAGTGAATAAAAGTGGCTTTATTGAGAGCAAGGACCAGCCATATACATTGCATATACACCACACATTTCAATTATAGTCATTCTTCTCCAAGAAGCCAATCAAAACCCTCTCCTTTCTCTCTTTTCCTCCACTTCTCCAAAACTGCCTAGCATGAACAAAAGTGAAAGAAAAATTTATATCTCAAGTTCTAGAGCTCCTAAAATCATGAAATTTTTATCAAAGTTTCTTCATATCATGGGTAAGACTCGCCCAAATTTCAAGTCCATTGGTGGATTTTCAATTTTATAAAAATGTTTTAAGGAGGTGCTGAATAGTAACTCCGAAAATCTCTAACTTGTTTTCTTGATTTCTCTTGTTAGTTTAAGGTTTGTTATGGATAGATCAAGTCTCTCCAAGGTTACTACACTCTTCCTAGATGTTCTAAGGATCCAATAAAGGTATAAACATCATCCACCCTTTTGATTTAGTTGAGTTTTAAACTTGAGTTTGTGTCATAGTTAAGTATATGTTGATTTATGGAGTTTGGATTATAAAAGATTGATTTTGATGGTTGGATTGTAAGATATGGATATTATGAGTTGTTCTTGATGTTCTTGAGATTATGAGATATTGAAATGGTAGATCCTTGGACGTTGATAAAGTGATGATGGTTTGGTTGTGTTTGAGAATGGTAAAGTACTTAAAAACAAGCTGTCGTAATGCCCGATTTCCGACTGCCTAGGTTAAGCAGAAAACTGGGAATAAAACTTATGGAACCTTGGATATAATCTATCTGGAATAGATAGAGCATGTTATAATCTTCGCGTGGGAACTTGAATCGCTTGATTACGATTTACGGTTTAGGAGCTATGGCCATTTTAGTAAAACCGGTTTTCATGGCGTACACTTGCGAATTTGCCGAGTTGGTTACAATGAAAAGCTCACTTAATCATTTTATAAAATCATGAAAATTTTACAGGAGCTATATATAGATGTAATAAAGGTCTCTGCAAAATTTGAGTTTAAAATAATGATATTTCAATTTTATAAAAATGTTGGAACCAAAGTCGCGCGGTAATGCTACACGACGCGTAGCCACTGCTTAGCTACTGCCCTGTTTTGATTAAATCTGGGAAATTTGTTTTCTAAAAAGGACAGAGTTTGTTTTTGATTAAAGATTAGAAGTTATCTAGATCGTGCACGCAAAGACGGCGTGTCGATTGATTTAACGGTTTGTGTGTTATGAGCGTTTTAGTAAAACTAGCGCGAATAGTAGAACTCCATAGTCGACCGAACTTTGGAAATGATTTCGCCTATTTAAATTCATATTTTCAAATCGAAACTTTTGTGATAATTATCAAAAACACTCAAGAAGTCCTTGAGGTGGTTTCGCATTTAAATCTTAATTTTTTGATTTATTAAAAATGCTAGCGTGCAAGTCGCGTAATAGTAATTCAATGAAAAGTCAACTATGGAAGTATTACTTTGACCGCCCGTTTTGGCCAAGTTAATAATATAATTTGGAGATGATCAAAACACGAGAGTTGTTAAGGATTGTAAGAAGAACACATAGGTGTGTCAAATGAGATTTTAAATGGACAGTAACGAGGTGTGAGATGTCGTAAGTTAAATGAACCCGAGAGAGTGAAGATCGGGTAGAGTGAGTCTACTTAGAATAAGTCGATCATTGGTTAACCCGACTAACTGAGGTTATATTATGTCTTGGTAGAGGTTCCAGGACCGAGAGGGATACATCAAGGTAGAGCTTGGACATCAGGCAAGTTTACGAAACCCTATCACAAATTATCCATGCTATATACACTGTTGTGATATTGATGCCATAATTTACAGTTTGAAAATATATGTTTGTCTGTGATATCAATACATTCAAATTATGCGATTGTTCACGAAAACAAAATTCATTTTATACGAGTATGAGAAATTGAAACGTAATTTTATTATAATACAAGATAGTGGGAGTCAGAGATATTTTAAATTGATTTAATTCCGGAACGAGCCGGACGCGGAAGATTTCTATTCAATAAACAAAGTCCCTTCACGTAACATATATATTAAGCGAATGATTGAGATTTGATTTATAACTATAAGAGATAATCGAATATTCACTCAAGGGATATCCTATTTGATTATTTATTTATAAGTAATACCTAAAGAGTTACTAAAATATCCGGAAAATACTTAAAGACATATTGAAAAGTTTTTAAATCAATTCACTCTGTCTAAAACGCATGTAACCATTCAAAGGAAAATTATAAGATGTCAAATCCTGTCTTAAGTATTTAATTAAGATTTTTATCAATTCATTGAACCTTATTGAGAAATATTTTGTACTTAAGGTTTTATCAATTCATTGAACCCTTCTTAAAAATATTATGAGACCGTAAATATTTAATATTACGTACCTCTAAAAATCATTTAAAAATAGACATAGTTCCTAAGGATACTTTCTAAATTATTCAAAATTTCTCGGAAGAGATCAATCATCTGAAACTTATTAAAACCTTAGGGAACTTAGTCTAGGAGCATAAGGGTTTTGCTTCCTCGCTCAATGAAAAACAAGTGAACAATATATGTAAAACTTTACTACAGTTAAGGGTTTGAAAATGATTTTAAATTCAAAACTACGACAACTCCCAAGGATCAATTGAATTAAAAGTGATGAATAAATCATCTTATTTAAAGGTCAACTCAGAACGATCTATTCCTTCGATAAAGGATTTTGTGTAAATGATATAATTGTTTTGGGACTGGAATGTGGCATGCCCGACACGAAGAGGTATCGAGTAGTGACCAGGCGCGGAGTGGCGCAGTGTACAGTTATATGGTCTCTGTGACCATTGACTTTTGGACTTGCACGGAAATGGGCAACCATCGTATAATATCTTGATAAGCCCAAAGGCGGCTAGGTTTGTATTCCTTCTACTAGTAGAGAAAATTTCGTACTCGGCTGATCACCGGTACGTGGTTTATTCCAGTATAGTCCCTTTCTTCCATTTTGGAAAATTGTTGTGCAATCTACAACAGAAGGCCGATAAGGCTGAGTTTTAAATCATGAGATACATGATGTGAATATCAAACCCAGTTTATAATTCCGGTTCGAGTAAAATCTTGAAGTTTGAAAAAGAGAAGGATACAAGTATAAAGTGGATATAATGTTACAGTTAATTTTGAGAATATTACAAGTTTGACAAGCACATATGTTTTCAGAAATCTTTGAAAAATATAAAGTACATTTATTGTTATATATATATATATGTATACATACAAATATATATGTACCTTGTTGAGCCATAGTGCTCACTCTTGCTTTTATATATTATATCACAACAGATAGCCAGTATGCTGGAGAGAAGGCAATTGCGTGGAGAATACGTAGATTGCCCACAAACTCTTTGCAGCTTTGCTCAGGTGGACCGGAGTATGCAGATAGGATGTTGTTCGAGTTAGAAATATTCATAACTTCATGTAGAGGTTATGAGTAATAGTGTGAGATCCTGGAAGGTGTATTTGATGGGTAATAACAGATGTTATTGGTTATGTATTGTTTCTAAGGTTATAACTTGTGTGTGTGAAGGATTGGGGTCTTAATGTGATTTTGTTGGATTATTGAGACTAATACAGGTTTCAAAGGATTTGATGGATGTGTGACAACCCAGATTCCTGACCCCGGATTTGGGGGCGTTACATATGTGAAAAGGTATTTTTGAAGTATTTTACAGTTTCTAGATTATTAATTTTAACCCCTGACAAACCTATCTTGTGCATAATAATCAAAATTCAAGTAAGAACTCAAAGCAAGGCACTATAAAATGTAAAGTGACTCAGAACCATAGCATAAAAGGCCATATATTGCTAACCAAACAAAAAATTTATACTTTGTAAAACCAACATAATGGATATTGTAAATGCAATTGTAATTCAGATGTTCCCAAATTCTTGTCCACGGAATACTATTTCGTGCATGTATATCACACAACATATGTATATAGCTTTATAAGGGTGAGCTGAAATTGAGCAGAATTTCCCCTGCATTTGTGAATTATATACAGCGAGTTCTTTCTCTTTTTAGCATAGCTTATGCAACTGTAAGACTCTATATACAATACATGAATAAATGTAAGGAAAAAAGAACATAATGACCAACATAATATGAACATATCAATAAAAAGTAGAATTGTAAACATTAACTTGCAGGTGTATATGCTTAAGCCAAAAAAGAACAGTGTAGCTAATTTTTGAGAATAACCTGAAATGATCAAGTATAAAGAACTACACACTATTATTTTCAGTACACAGATTGTCAAATAAAGAAACAAATTTACATATTTATTTTTTTACAGATGTAAGAGTATAGGCCTTTGTAAAGGCCAAAGGGCAGATAAAAAATATTAAACAAAGCCTAAAAAATGAAATTGCGGTAGATCACTCCTTTCTAAGGTACATATCTCTCAGAAACAAACCTGATTAGACGAAATTAATTTCTGAATTGAATACTAAAAAGAAACAAACCTGATTAGACAAAAAAATTCGGTGAATTTCTCGATTCCATCCCTCATCCCAAGATTGCTTTTGAAGCTGCATGATTATACACAAATAATAAATAGTGTCACTAATCGGTCAAATTTAGTACGAGGAAAGCTTAAAACTGACCGGATAGCATACTATTTTCCACATATACTGGCCTGAATTATTTTTCAAAAGAGATGGTAAAAGATCATATATAATCCATGACTATAAATCAAATTTCTGAAAATTGAGACCAACCAGAATAATTTCGCGGAAGAATACTCAAAGCAAATACCTACCACATACATCACAAAAAAAGAATACCGCTCTCCAAATATGAAATGAAATTGAGCTGAAACAAACCTGATTTATGGAAATAAAAATATTTTCCTCTCTCCGCGTAGTCGTCTATCTCCATATATAAATAGGTTGATTACTGAGACTGAGTTTTGCATGAGAAAAGCCCAAAACTGTTAGTCTAGGAGATGCAAAGTCAAGCGTCTGAAATTGATTGGAACGGAAAAACGACAAGTTTTAAAATCGTTATTTTATAAAAAATAGCCCTAATTAGAGGAAGGTTGTGAAATAGGAGAAACATGTTTGGAGGATGGCGAGAACTGCCACGTCACACACCCCGAGTTTTTCCTTTATATAGATTTATATATTTCAAAATTTATATAGATATATAGATTTCACAAACATGACACTAACGAGAATCATATTTACTTTCACAACCAAACAAGGTTTGAGAGAGTAATGGAGGATGTGTCACTGATCAAATCATATACTTTTGACTTATTTGCTCTGTCAGATGTTCCTAAATTTTTAAATGATAACGTTTCTCAATTTGTAAGGCATATTTATTCTTGCATATAATTAAACGTTTACATTTTAATCAATTTGCCTCAGTATGCATCTAATTTGGTATCTTATTAAAATTATTAGATGTTATTAAAATATAGACCCTTCTACTACCAGATTTATTTCCAGAAAGAAGTACCCACCTAAGTCATATATGAAATTTATTTTAACAGATAGATGGTATTAAAAAAATTAAACTCTGTTCACATTTTAGATAGCAGGACTATTGAAATCAATTACATTATTCATTTTTGTTTAGATGTGATACCAAACATGAAATTTTAGAAATAAAGTCAATGTTACCTTCATTAATGATATGACCAAAGATTCCAAGAGATGTTTAACAAATCTTGGATGGACAGGTAATTGTCATTATAGTTTAGAATGACGAAAGTTAACAAATTTTTAATCATGTAATTTGAAAATAACTGTTAAAATTAGATCATTGAGATTCATGTTTCATAATTTTCAAATTATTTAGGTAGAGGAGAAACACATCGTAGTGTTCTTATGTTAGGGAATAAACTATAAAAACCAAATTAAAATTTATAAGATTATAGACAAGTTGGTAGTTGATTACTCTACTATTAATGGCCACATTAAATTTGTTATATTTTACCCAAAAAATGTACTATTAATCATTGTTATTGAGTTATAGGTGATCAGATCTTTTGTTTTATTATCAAGGTGTAGACAACGCTTACGTTTATTATAAGTGATAAGCCACTTATAAGTGAGTGACCAAAGAGACAATTGTATCCTCCAACTTTTAATTGAAGTCCACCATCACAGAAACAAACACATTCTTCATTTCGGTAAAATGCATACTAAGTTTACCACATGGTTATGTCTGAAGAGCGAGAAAATCATGATTATTCATGATCAAAGACAACAACTTTTACACTTCATTGATGTAATAAAAGGAGTTCAACTATATGTTTTATTCCTATTATTATTTTTCTACGATTCATGCATTTATGAGTTTATGAGTGGGAAGTTATGTGATGGCTTTGGAGAAAATCTTAAAGAGAGTCATGTTTATATTATCTAATTTCAAAGTTTATAATTATAATGGTGATGAGATTAACATGGCACGAATGAGAATCATATTTACTTTCATAACAAATAAGGTGTGAGAGAGTAACAAAGGATGTGTCACTGATCAAACCATACACTTTTGACTTATTTGCTCTGTCAGATGTTCCTAAGTTTTTAAATGATAACATTTCTTAATTTTTAAGGCATATTTATTCTTGAATATAATTAAACGTTTATATTTTAATCAATTTGCCTCAATATGCATCTAATTTGGTATTGTTAGTCCCTTAACAATATAACAAGAATTACAGAAGGTGGGTTAAATGGAATTCTTGAAACTTTTTCTTGATTGAAATATGATCTAACTCGAATATATATATAAGTATGAATTGATTAGCACAATGCGGAATAGTTACTTAAATGAATCAAAACACAAGTAATTAAAAACAAGAGTCTTTAAAAACTTTCTGGTGGATTTGAATAATTCCACCAGAGATATATTATATATATCGAGAGAACCCTGTGTGCAAAAAGTTCACAGCTGCTTACAAATATTGAACAACTAAGAATGCAGAGAAATGCTAAGAATTCTGCTTACAAATGTTTCTCTGCTTGTATCTCAGATAGTTCCTTAGTTGCTACTTCTTGGTTTATATATCACCAAGATTACAAAGTAATGAGACAGGATAATAAAACAAAAACTATCTAGTCTATTACAATGCTACTTCATTACTCTATTCCAGCATCTTTGAATATCTTCATAATAGCATGGAAATGGCAATGCTTCTTTGTTCTTGAAAACCTAGTTGAATAGGCTACAACATTCCATTTGCATCCACTCGACACATGTGACCGTGTTGTCACTGTCAATAGATATTTGAATTCTTTATCCGTCGGGTTCATGATCATCCGTCGAGTTATTGATCATCCGTCGGGTTGTTGATCATCCGTCGAATTCATTGTTGTTTATCCGCCGGGTAGCAATCAGGCACTTGACTTCATTTCACTTATGCAGAATTACAAGACATCATTTATGTACAATTAATCAACCTATTCTGCATATCTAACTAAAGTCAACATGACTTAAGTACTACTACAGATTCTAAACAATGTGTATGCAGAAATGTGCTACTGACGTATGGTTACATAAGCTACTCACTCGATGGATAATAAGTCATCATCCGTCGGGATTATATTGAGTCATTCGTCGGGACTATAAACCTTATCTGTCGAGTGCTACATAATTTCACTAAGTAAAATCTACCAAGGTATTTTGTTCATGAAATCATCAAGTACACAACATATACACAACAATCTCCCCCAATTTATGTCTACTGGAATTGTAGCCATAAATTAAGAGACACTTGATGATGACAAAACACCTTAAAAATACAACTTTTAAAAGACAATAGATAATACTGAAAAGTGCTTCAATTAACAAAATGTACAAAGTTTTGCTCACAGTCATTTTCAAGATGCTCCTCTAGCCTGAGCAGATTTATCTAGTTCCTTGAAGGTCTGGATCTCTTTCCAAGCTTTCTGTTTTTTTCCTCAATCTGATTTTGAAGCTGCCTGTGGAATTTCAGTTCATCAGATTATGAGAGATTTAACTTTCCTTGCATTTCCAAAAGAGTCTCATTGCTGGAGATGCTCAATTGGTCTTCTAATCTGAAAAATCTTCACACACCTTTATCATCCATGAACTCCATCAGCCAGTAGGGCCTTAGGTGCACTCTTCTCCCTGTGTAAGGGATAATTAGAGTCTTTGGGAGTGCATCTTTAGCTCTAACACTCCTTAGTTCTTCAATCTTCTTCAGTGCCAGTCTTCTTACAGTAATATTGAACCCAAAGTTCTTCTTGAAGGATGAATAAACTTTAATCAGTATAGCTTGGCTTTCTTGAAGGATCCTGTGAAGTGGCCACTGAATCTCCTTTCCTTCTTTGTACTTGAACACTAACCTTTTAGGTAGGTTTCTGTATGCATCAATTCCTCTCACTTCATCTAGTTCATCTAGATAGAGGTTTAGATCAGAAAATTCTTTGATGTCACACAAGTACATGTAATCTCCCTTATTGACTTTAGATTGAGCTTTGACTATTGATTTGGATTTGAGAGGTGACAGCTTCACTTTCTTGACTGCTCTTGACTTTGTTCTCTTTGGCTTGTTAAGGATTGGAAAATAGAAGTCATGAATTGATATGTTCTCCCATTCTAATGGTCCATCCTTAGGCACAATAGGTTCACCATAGATGTTCCTGTAAGGATCCACCACTTTGATATCTTCAAATACCACAGAGGGTTTTGATGCTTGAGTTGTATTTGGAGTGGATTTCTTGGGAAACTGATTCTCCAATTCCTTATCATCAATGTCCAGTTTCCTTTTAGTTCTTTTAGCCGATTCCTTAATTCTTGGAGATTTCTTCTGTTGTTCAACTTGCTTCTTTGATTCAATAACTTCAGATGGCTGAGAAGGAATTTGTTGTGATGAATTTACAGCATGTAGCTTGGCTAAGATAGCAATCTGCTCTTTCTTTTGTTTAGCCTTTTTAGTATCTAGAGCAGCTTGCTTCTTTTTCTGCTTCAATCTAGCCTTTTCTTCTCTCTTTGCTTGGGCAAATTGAGGATGTCCAGCTACCACACAAATTTCTTTCCCATTCCTGAAAATCTTAGCAATTTTTCTTTTAGAGGCTGAATCAGCTGGATCTTTGTAGAAAGCAATTGACCTTGACAGAAGCTTCTTTTCATCAGGCTTAGGTGTCTCATACACATATCCAAAGGGTTCTTCAATGATGATTTTGAGTAGTTCACCCTTGGTTTCAGAATCATCTCAGCCTTTGGAGATTTGATGCAGGATGACTGTCCCCTTTCCAGATAGTTCATGCTCATCTCATTCACACTAATTTACTTGACTTGAGAGTGATGGATGGTTGACTTAACTGGCTCCTTGACTAGTTCAAACTTCTTTTATATTTCCTCATCAATCTTCTCCCAGTTGACTAAACTCAACTTCTCCTTATCATCTGCTCTTATGTTGGCTGCTGCTGCATTGATCAGATCTATACTATCTGTAACTGGTGGCTTTGAGATAGTAATTGAAGGCACAATTACTTTACTGATTTGAATCTGAAGCCTCTCCCCCTCACTTGGTCCTTTCTCCCCTTTTTGTTATCATCAAGTTGAGTAGAGGAGGAGGTTTGAGCAGCCACCAATTTTTGAAGTAAATCTGTCTGTTGGGCTTGATGAAGATGAATGGCTGTTAAAGATGCTTCCATAGCTGACATTCTTGTGTCCAAGGCATCTATCTTGGTTCCAAGATCAGAATTTTTCCTTAATTGCCTCTTGATGTCTAGAATTGTAGCTTCTGGAAGTTTAGAATCCATCTTATCTGAAATGGCCTTCTTCATCTCCTCAATATCACCCTTCATGGTGTTTACATCCCTAGCATGTTGGAAGCCTTGGATTTGTTGAAGTTGCAGGGAGGTTAGATGTGCCTGAATGAGCTTCTTGGTGCTGGCATTAGTAGTGGTTTGAAGAACAGTATTTGTCTAATTGATTAGTTGGATCAGGGTTGTCTTGAAGTAGTGCTCATCATAGTGCTTTGAAAATGCCCATGATGGCATACCAGATCTTGAACTTGAACCTACTTCTCCCCTATGTCCATTGCCGCATCTTCACTATCCCCACTCCCATCACCAAAGAAATCAGCTGAACCACCAGTTTCATAGTCTACATCACCAGCTATAGAAGGAAAAGCTATGATGGCATCCTTGTCTCTTAGCATAGACTGAGTGGTATGCACCAGATTGAGCATCCTTTCTGCATTGTCATTGCCCTATTCAGCTAGAAGTTGATAAGCTGGAACAGGGTGAGTAAATGCCTCAGCATCAAGGGAGATGGAATCTATAACAACTTTAGGTTGCTGAGATAGTCCCTCTCTGTCTACATCCTGGACATTCATTAACTCACTAGCAATGACATCCATCCTTATAGTTCCAGTACCTGCATTTCTCTCGTTTTCTCTCTTTTATTGCATCATGGTCTCACCTTGGCTCCCCACCCTCACACCCTCACCTTCACCATCTAAGGTGGGACTCCACTCACTCTCTTTTGCCAATCCTGAAGAAATGGATTGCATAGTTTCACTCATTTCCTCTCCTTTTTCCTGGGAGCAACCCAGACTCTCACTCAAAACACTCTTCTCTCTCAATCCTAAGAGTGACTGTACAACCACTAAATCTTCTGCACTTGAAATAAATGAAGTTTGAAGCTGTGCAGAGATACTCGACGGATGAGTGATATCCATCGAGTGAGTGGTTTTGCTATCCGACGGATAACTGCTGTTAAGCTTATCCGTCGGGATATAATCACTACTCGACGGATGAGCAATATCCATCAAGAGAGTAGAAATGAATGAACTGGGATAAGAAAGTATTGTTGACTCTGTGCTGATTGAAGATATTTTGGGCACAGATGATACAACAGTTCATGAAAGAATTGGCAAGTGAGCCAACAAATCATCTAAAAGATGATGCTCACTTGCACTAGATTTTGGCTTCCCCAACAGAGTTAAAGAAGGGGAATCAGGAATTGATGTGTTTATCATATCCACATCCAGAGAATTTGTTGGTGAGTTTGGTGTTTGAGGTGCTTCTATGACTAGAGATTTTGGCTGTGACTCCATATTTATTGGAGCCACATCAAACTGAATTTGTGAAGGTACAGTGACTATGTCTTTAGTACCAGTTTGCACAGTGTGTGTACCCTGTGCATCCCCAAGGGTTTTAGATTTCTTCTTCTTGGAATAAGTTTGTGGTGAGCTTGTGTCCCTAACCCACTTGGCTTGTGCTCTTGGTTGAGAGATTTGTTCAATAACTACATCCTTTTGGGAGGATGCAGCTAGAAATGAGCTTTTACCCTTTTAAGCACTGCAGTTTGTTGGGAAACTGCAGTGTGGCTAGGCTGGGATCCACTCAACTCTCCATCCTTATCCTTAGGGTTTCTTTTATGTTCACCCCTTCCCTCACCTATCTTTCCCTCCTTCACACCCCCTCTTTGGTTTTAGTGGATTTTGCAACTGGCATCTTTTGAGAGATACCAGAGGGAGCTTTCTTAGATTCGGATTTTGAAATAATTGCAGGTTTTGTGGCTTGGGTAGGCAACTGTTGGGTTATTGACACAGTTGCCATTTCCACACTAGAACTCAAAGAAATTAGTAAGGCTGGAATAGTGGTAGGGATAGATGAACTTACCTCACTTACCTGAGGTGCTTCCATTACAGGGAAATAGAACAATGGCACATCCTTATGATGATTGGCCCTGTTCAAATCTGCAATGAGCCTTCTCTCTTGAACCCAATAATCTAATTTGTTGTTAGGGTTCTCAAGCACAATCTCTTCACAGAGGTGGTTAGCTAACATCATAAAGAATCTAGCATAATACACATTCTTACCTCTTTTATTTAATTCTCCTAATTTAAAGCCTAACTCAAACAAGACAAGGTCACTGAAATTATAGAATTTATCTGTAACTAGCATGTAGAGCATGTTAAGCATGGATATATTGACTGAATCAAAATTACTGATTTTTCCTGAAAAGACCTTTGTCACAACATCACACATAAAACTCCATTCTTTCCTAAGACCCATTCTCCTAATGTCACTTAACTTAGAAGTAAAAAGAGCATAGTTCATGGAATTAAGCATATTGATTACATTAGTGTCAGTGTGTGGTGAGGTCACAGTGTTATCAGGAATCTTGAAACATGCTTTTATAACATCACTATTGATACATAACTCTTTACCTTTAATGGTGAGTGTGATTGTCTTGTCTGTTGAATTGTAGGTAGCAGTGGTCCACATCTCTTCAACAACTTCACAAAAGATTGTGGGTGATTCTAGCATGGCATAGCTGAGCTTGCAACTCTTCACAAAGTCCATCATCTTGTGACAGTCACCAGATTGCTGAATACCCTTGTTCACTAGTGCAGTGAAATTGTTCTTCTCATAAATGAATCCAGTTTGAGACATAATCTTTACAACAGGTGCCATTGTTAGAGAATAAGAGCTTGAAGAGAAAAATAATAAGTGCTTTGAGAGAGAATGAAATTTGAGCAGTTGAATTGAGAATGATAAAAGAAAAGCGATTGAAATGAAATAAGATTTTATACTATCTAAAAAATAACTGTTAAAAATAATAAAGTAAAATAAAGTAACCAACAGAAATTGCCTAAAATAGCCGTTTAAAAATAAACTATAAAAATTCCACCCATTAACCGTCGTGTTATGCTTACAAACTGTAAGTATACTCGATGGATAATGTTCAGGAAATTAACGGCTAAGATTAAGACAATTCGACGGATGAGGATAAACTGTTATCCGTCGAGTCATAAAATATTCCAGAAAAATAATTGATTTTTATTAGCAAATAGCATACCGACGGATGATCAAATTCGATGGACAGAGATCATCCGTCGAGATGTAAATTTTGACTTAGCCAAAATTTCATCCAAGACTGAAAAATCAATTAAATTTCTGGCTGCATTTCAACTTGCAAATTATCTCATAAAGATTCAAGAATAATTAAGCATACCTAACTCACTTACCAACCTTGAAAATGTGGATTCATCCAGTGGCTTGGTAAAAATATCTGCAAGCTGCTTCTCACTTGGAACAAAATGTAGTTCCACAGTACCATTTATTACATGTTCCCTAATGAAGTGGTACTTGATGTCTATATGCTTTGTCCTTGAATGTTGTACTGGATTTTCAGTGATGGCAATTGCACTTGTGTTATCACAGAAAATGGGAATCCTTTCAACTTGCAAACCATAGTCTAGCAATTGATTTTTCATCCATAAAATCTATGCACAGCAACTCCCAGCAGCAATATATTCAGCTTCAGCTGTTGAGGTAGAAACTAAATTTTGCTTTTTAATGAACCAGGACACAAGCTTGTTTCCTAGAAATTGACAGGTTCATGTTGTACTTTTTCTATCAGTTCTACAACCTGCATAATCTGCATCTGAATAACCAATTAGATCAAAACCAGAATCTCTAGGGTACCAAATGCCAAGTTTTGGTGTTCCCTTGAGATATCTGAAAATTCTCTTAATAGCTATTAAGTGAGATTCTCTAGGATCAGCCTGAAATCTAGCACATAAACATGTAGCAAACATTATATCTGGCCTACTAGCTGTTAAGTACAAAAGTGAGCCAACCATGCCCCTATAACTTGAAATATCCACAGACTTTTCAGTAGTGTTTAATTCAAGCTTAGTTGCAGTGGCCATGGGAGTTTTTACAGATGTGCAATCCACTAGATCAAACTTATTTAAAAGATCAAAAATGTATTTATTTTGACTAATGAATATTCCATCACTAACTTGCTTAACTTATAAACCAAGAAAGTAAGTCAGTTCTCCCATCATACTCATTTCATACTTACTTTGCATCAATTTGGAAAACTTTTTGCAAAGTTTCTAATCTGTAGAGCTAAAAATAATATCATCTACATAAATTTGAACAAGTATACTAGAGCCATTAACATTTCTGAAAAATAAAGTTTTATCTACAATACCTCTTGTGAAGTGATTTTTCAAAAAGAACTTTGATAAAGTGTCATACCAGGCTCTAGGTGCTTGCTTCAGTCCATAAAGTGCTTTCAAAAGATAATAGACATGTTCTGGAAAATTTGGATTTTCAAAACCAGGAGGTTGACTGACATAGACTTCCTCCTCCAAATCTCCATTCAGAAAGGCACTTTTGACATCCATTTGATAGACCTTGAAATTGGCATGGGCTGCATAGGCTAAGAAGATTCTGATGGCTTCAAGTCTTGCAACAGGAGAAAATGTTTCATCAAAATATATTCCTTCTTGTTGACAATAACCTTTAGCAACCAATCTAGCTTTGTTCCTGACTACTATGCCATTTTCATCCATCTTGTTTCTGAATACCCAGTTGGTGTCTATTGGATTCTTTCCTTTAGGTTTGGGCACCAGCTTCCATACATTATTCCTTTCAAATTGGTTTAGCTCCTCCTGTATAGCTAAAATCCAATCAGGATCCAACAAAGCTTCTTTTACCTTCTTTGGTTCTTCCTTGGAAAGAAAGCTGATGTATAGACATTTTTCTTGAGTTGCTCTTCTGGTTTGAACTCTAGAAGAAACATCACCAATAATAAGCTCAAAGGGGTGATCTTTTGTCCATTTTCTTTGTTGAGGTAGATTAGCTCTAGATGAAGAGACCTCATTGTTGTCTCGATGTGTGATTGAGTTTTGACTGTTAGAAACTCCCCATGAGTTTGTGGATCTTTGATTTGAGAAAGGGGAACTTTCTGTAGGTGATCTATCTTGACTTCCTGCTCCTTTTGATAAACCGACGATGGTGAATTTTGAGTACCGACGGATGAAGCTGGTTGTCTCCTGACGGATAACACAGATTGCCTCCCGACGGATGAAGCATTATGTAACTCGACAGATGTTGAGTTTTGTGCTTCATTGGTAGTAGATTTTTCTGCATTATCCTTAGATATCGTTTCTTGATCACTTTCATCATCACTATCATCACTGACCATCTCCACATTGTCAAATTTGAGGCTCTCATAGTAATCTCCATCTTGCAGTCCTTCAATCTTTTTATCATCAAACACAACATGTATTGATTCCACAACAATGTTGGTTCTTAGATTGTAGACTCTATATGCTTTACCAACAATATACCCAACAAAAATTCCTTCATCTGCTTTAGCATCAAACTTCCCATTTTGATCAGTTTGATTTCTCAGAATATAGCATTTGCAGCCAAAGACATGAAGAAAATTTAGAGTTGGCTTCTTATTCTTGAACAACTGATAGGGAGTCATGCATCTTGCCTGAATAACCAATGAAATATTCCGAGTGTAGCATGCAGTATTTACAGCTTCAACCCAGAAATATGTTGGCAGTTTGGATTCTTCAAGCATTGTCCTTGCAGCTGTAATAAGTGATATGTTCTTCCTTTCCACTACTCCATTATGTTATGGAGTTCTTGCTGCTGAAAACTCATGCAGAATCCTATTTTCCTCACAAAATGCTCTCATGACAGAATTCTTGAACTCAGTTCCATTTTCACTCCTGATTCTTCTAACCTTGAAATCAGGGTGATTATTGACTTTCCTTATGTGATTGATGATGATTTCACTAGCCTCATCTTTAGATTTTAGGAAATATGTCCAAGAGAACTTTGAGAAATCATCTACAATTACTAGGAAAAATCTTTTCCTTGAGATAGACAACACATTGACTGGTCCAAACAAATCCATGTGTAGCAGTTGCAAAAGTTCTTCAATTGTTGAATCAAGTTCCTTCCTGAATGATGCTTTAATCTGCTTCCTTTTTTGGCAGGCATCACACAATCCATCCTTAGAAAACTCCACTAGAGGAATGCCTCTAACCAGTTCTTTCTTTACTAGCTCATTCATGGTCTCGAAGTTTAAATAGGATAGCTTCTTGTGCCATAGACAACTTTCATCCTGACTTGCTTTACTGAGAAGACAAGTAACAGATTCTGCATTGGATGAGTTGAAATCAGCTAGGTACACATTTTCTTTTCTCACACCAGTGAGAACCACTTTGTTGCTTCTTTTATTAGTCACAACACAGGCTTCTGAGTTGAAGGTTACTGAGTTGCCTTTATCACAAAGCTGGCTGATACTCAACAGATTATGTTTGAGACCATCCACTAAGGCAACCTCCTCAATAATGACATTGTCCCTTGAAATCAAGCCATATCCCACAGTATAACCCTTACTGTCATCTCCAAAAGTAATACTTGGGACAGCTCTCTCCTTAAACTCTGTGAGCAGGGTAGAATCACCAGTCATGTGTCTTGAACAACCACTATCCAAGTACCACAGATTCTTTCTGCTTCCCTGCACATATCAAAATCAAATCAAGTTGATTTTGGTACCCAAGTTTCCTAGGGTCCTGCCTTGTTAGCTTTCTTTTTCTGTTTCTTAGGCTTTATCTCATTTGACTTGGGGATATCAGATTCATCCTTGGTCATTTGAGTTGGGCCTTTGAAACCATTCATTGCAACAGAATTATCATGCATATTATAATCAACAGGGAATGACATGCTATTAGTAAACATTTTATTCCAGTAAGGCATGCTAAATGGCATTTGTGGCATACTAAATGCAGCATAATAAGGATTAGGTGCAAATGGCATATTAGCAAACTGTGCATTCATATTCTGTGTAGACATAGCATTCATAGGCATGAGAGGCATGGCATTTATGTTAGGAAAGTGAGGTGGCACAGACATGGAAGTAGGCATGGCAGATTTGTAATTAACAGACAAATGATTTACACTATCACACTTGACACAGATTTTTCTAGGAGCATATTTATCATGTTTGTAGTTATTATTTTTCTTTTTAGCCTCTGTTTTTACCTTAATCTTTTCAAGTCTGTCACTTAACTGTTTGACAGTCATGTGACCAACATTAGCCTTTTTCCCTTTCTTAACTTGACTCGATTCTCCTGAAACAAAGTTCTTGGAAACAGATCCATACTTCTCATTCAGCTTAACAAGTTTGGCTTTACTGATAGGCTTGCTCACAGTCGACGGATGAGGATTTTCATCATTCGACGG
The DNA here is from genome assembly GCF_009905375.1 of Apium graveolens. NCBI lineage: Eukaryota > Viridiplantae > Streptophyta > Magnoliopsida > Apiales > Apiaceae > Apium > Apium graveolens. The sequence goes on along the minus strand of NC_133651.1, from coordinate 230,434,777 downwards.
ATAACCCTTTTTGTTATCTGACGGATGATCCTCATCATCCGTCGAGTCTACATCTGTTAGCACTCCATCCACCAAATTTAGTTATTGTTTCTCTTTGTTCTTTTTCCAGGCTACATCACAGAAAGACTCAATTCCTTGAACCTTGATAATTTGAGCATGGACATCCCTAGATGTTTTCCATGCCTTAATCACCTCCTGTTCACGCTCGAGCTGCTTCTTCAAAATTTCTTCTTTCTTCAAGGACTCAGTTAATTCCTCCTTGGCAATCTTACACTCAATTCTTAACTTTTCAAAATCAATGAACTGAGACTCAAGCACATTATTTCTCTCACTCAAAAACAAATTGTTTTCTTTGATTTTAGCATTTTCTTTAGTAAGAGGCTTAAGTGTAACACGCAAATGATATAACTCTGTAGACATATCATTTATAGCATCATTACACTCAGCGTTAGATAAATGTGCAAGGTTTGTAGTAATTACCTGATTACTTGAAGAACTTGTTTCTGTTTCATCAGACTTGGCCATTAGGGCTAGATTAACATAGCTGACATCTTCATCTTCATCCAGACCATCTGCTGCCCAATCATTTTCTTATGTTATGAAAGCCCTTTCCTTTTGTTTGAGCAGTTCAAAGTATTTTTCCTTATAATCCACTGGCTCAAATGTTTTTTTACTGGAATCTGACTTCCTACACTCACTGGCAAAGTGCCCTGCCAAGCTACATTTGAAACATTTGAATTTTGATTTATCCACCATGTTTCTCATTTGGCTTGGCTGCTCCAAAGTTCTTTTTGAACTTGAGCTTGGCAAATCTTCTGGAAAGAAATGCTAAGTGTTCATCAATGTCTTCCATGTCATCTTGGCTCAAAGAATCTTCACTTTCTACTGCAAGCCCCTTGCCCTTACTTTCACAGACCCTTGAGGTTAACTCAACAGCTTCCATCTTCACTTCCTTCTCTTTTTCCAACTCAGCAACTAGTGCAATGGATCCTCCTTTCTTCTTTCTTCTCTCCATCCTCTCATCTTGCTCTATTTCAAGCTTATAAGTTTTCAGGATGCCATACAGTCTCTCCAAAGTAAACTCCTTATAATCTTGTGAGTTTCTTAATGAAACTATCATTGGTTTCCATTCCTTTGGAAGAGATCTAAGGAATTTCAGATTGGATTCTTTTGTCTGATAGACCCTTCCATGCAACTTTAGAGCATTTAGTAGTTTTTGAAACCTACTAAAAATGTCAGTGAGAGACTCACTTTCTTCATTATGAAAATGCTCATATTGCTGAATCAGGAGCTGCATCTTATTTTCTCTAACTTGCTCAGTGCCATCACAGATGATCTGTATTGTATCCCAAACATCCTTGGCAGTTTTGCAGTTGATAATGTTGTCAAACATATCTCCATCAACTCCATTAAACAGGATATTCATGGCCTTTTTATCCTTCCTGACTTGTTCAATGTCAGGATCAGACCATTCATGCCTTGGCTTGGGGACTGATGGCTCGTTTCCTGTTGCAGCTCTCATTGGAACATGAGGGCCTCTTTCTATGCAGTCAACATAGGCCTCATCTTGAGAAAGCAAATGAAGATGCATCTTTACCTTCCAATGATGGTAATTATCTTTATCCAGAAACAGAATCTTGAATCCAACATCCTTCTTGTTCATCTTGCTGTATTGTTTTGATCTTTAAACTCTTTGTAAGTTAAGAGCTTGCTCTGATACCAATTGTCAGTCCCTTAACAATAAAACAAGAATTACAGAAGGGGGGTTGAATGAAATTCTTGAAACTTTTTCTTGATTGAAATATGTTCTAACTCGAATATATATATAAGTGTGAATTGATTAACATAATGCGGAATAGTTACTTAAATGAATCAAATCACAAGTAATTAAAAACAAGAGTCTTTAAAAATTTTCTGGTGGATTTGAATAATTCCATCAGAGATATATATCGAGAGAACCCTGTGTGCAAAAAGCTCACAACTGCTTACAAATATTGAACAACTAAGAATGCAGAGAAATGCTAAGAATTCTGCTTACAAATGTTTCTCTGCTTGTATCTCAGATAGTTCCTTAGTTGCTACTTCTTGGTTTATATATCAACAAGATTACAAAGTAATGAGACAGGATAATAAAACAAAAACTATCTAGTCTATTACAATGCTACTTCATTACTCTATTCCAGCATCTTTGAATATCTTCATAATAGCATGAAAATGGCAATGCTTTTTTGTTCTCGAAAACCCAGTTGAATAGGATACCACATTCCATTTACATCCACTCGACGCATGTGACTGTGTTGTCACTGTCAACAGATATTTGAATCCTTTATCCGTCGGGTTCATGATCATCCGTCGAGTTATTGATCATCCGTTGGGTTGTTGATCATCCGTCGAATTCATTGTTGTTTATCCGTCGGGTAGCAATCAGGCACTTGTCTTCATTTCACTTATGCAGAATTACAAGACATCATTTATGTATAATTAATCAACCTATTCTGCATATCTAACTAAAGTCAACATGACTTAAGTACTACTACAGATTCTAAATAATGTGTATGCAGAAATGTGCTACTGACTTATTGTTACATAAGCTACTCACTCGATGGATAATAAGTCATCATCCGTCGGGACTATATTGAGTCATCCGTCGGGACTATAAACCTTATCTGTCGAGTGCTATATAATTTTACTAAGTAAAATCTACCAAGGTGTTTTGTTCATGAAATCATCAAGTACACAACATATACACAACATGTATCTTATTAAATTTATTAGATGTTATTAAAATGTAGACCCTTCTACTACGAGATTTGTTTCTATAAAGGAGCACCCGACTAAGTCATATATGAAATTTATTTTAACAAATAGACGGTATTAAAAAATATTTACTCTGTTCATATTTTATATATAAGGTCTATTGAAATCAATTACATTATTTATTATTATATAGTTATGACTAACAAACCTAAAATTTTAGAAATAAAGTCAATGTTACCTTCATTAATGATATTGGCTAAAGATTCCAAGAGTTGTTTAACAAATCTTTGATGGACAAGTAATTATCATTATAGTTCAGAAGGACGAAAGTTCACAAATTTATAATCCTGTAATTTGAAAATAACCGTGAAATTAGATCATTGAGATTCATGTTTCATAATTTTTAAATTATTTAGCTAGAGGACAAACACATCGTAGTGTTCTTATCTTAGAGAATAAACTGTAAGAACCAAATTAAAATATATAAGACTATATATTATTAAGTTGGCAACTGATTACTCTACTATTAATGGCCACATTAAATTTGTAATATTTTACCCAAAAAATGTACAAATACTCACTATTTTCAGATCCATCATATTGCAAAATGACCAAATAATATGGCTTTACTCGATAATAATCCATCATACCATCCAATCCTTTAGTACTTTTACCATTGTTTTCAATTTTTCCAAGTCAGGTATGAAACTTATCAACATTCAGCAACACGTTCTCAGGCTGTAAATGACTTTTGTAAAAAGAAAAAACTTGTGATAGTACCTGCATCCATAATTAGAAAAGATAACTGAGTTTATGCATAATTATTTATTATAATAATTGGTATTATTTTATTACAAACTAACCAGTTCTCCACATTTGTAATTGAAACCAATGTCGGTGCACACAAAACTTATATAACATCTTCTAAATACATTTTATTTTCTTTAAATTCATTTTCTACATTTTTTTACTTACAAGGTCTCCACTTTGTGGTAAATTACTTTAAGTGTTAGACAGAGAAAGTAAACAGTTACAAAGAATATAAATATAATAAAATTGATATTAATTGGACAAATTTTAAACCGATAATTATTACAAGGAAACTGTGTACCTTTTACAATAATTTCCTGGGACTTAAAACATCAATTTATTCCCTTGATATGTTTTGCGGTAGTGTTATGATTTGCCAAATTTATTAGTTTTGCCTAAATAATTGAGCTTTTCTAAAATCTTATTGAACTACCAATTTCTTAATATACGATGTACATATGTAATGTCTTGGGATATCAAATTTATTTTTAAACATTTAGAAATATAATTAGAGTGGATTATAAAATTTTATATTGTAACAATTCAATGTTTTTCAAAAACTCAATTTTATATTTTCAACGCCATAGCGCAGCGAGCACAATGATTAGTATCAGATAATATTCATATTCTAATATAAGGCAGTTTATACCATACTGATCTCCCATGTACATTGTAAGCTTCATTTGTGTAATCCAATGTGTATAATGTGTTGAAGATGCATACTTTTTTCCCCTGAAACATCAGGGGATAGAAAGGTGGCCCATTATTTAATCTTTATTTGGTGTTTCAAATCCCTTCTACTTTGTTTGGCATGTGCACCCATCTAATTGCTAAGGTTTGAAGATTAAGCATATGCCATGTGCTGGTCTTTTGAGTTCCATCCACTAATGAGTCATCTACCTCCGTGGAGCACAGGGGTTTGCTTGATCAATTAGGTCACATGGAAATAATTAACCTGTCTGTGAAAGATAATTTTCCAGTGAATACAAATTTATATAGCTAGCTATTCAAGTCATCTCTGGGGTACATAAATTGATTTAGTATTCTGAATAGTTCAAGTTCACTGTAAATCTGCCTTCAAACTTTTGATATTATTAACGGAAGTTCTCATAAAGATTGATATGCTAACTATCTGTTAGGATAATACTTATTCTATATAAATGTTATCTATTTATAGATACAGCCCTTGTCATCATGAATTTCGCTGTTTGGATCCAGCCACAGGTCGATTATACATTTCTCGACATGTCATATTTGATGAATCGCATTTTCCATATGTAGAGGACTTCCCTATGTCATCAAATAAGGTTGCGGTACCTGACTATTCCACCATGAATTTCACTCCAATTATCACTTTAGCCTCAACGCCTAGAGTATCCTCATCTCCACAAATACAAATCCTTCCGCAAAATGTTCACCAAGCTCATTCTCCCTCACCACAGATACCACCAACTCATGCATCAACTTTGTCACAACAATTCAGTCCCCAACAAATAGACATTTCTCCGCAACAACATATCACCCACCAACCTGCCACAGAACCTGAAAATTCTCTCCAGCCCCTTGATTCAATTGTTTCCTCTACTACCACCACACACTCGTTGATAAAAAGGAAGGCTAATGGTGATATTGAGCGTTATAAAGCTCGACTCGTTGCAAAGGGATTTCATTAACAAGCAGGCCTTGATTATGACGAGACGTTCAGTCCAATTGTAAAACCAACCACTATTCGCACTGTTCTTAGCTTAGCAGTGTCTCATTGTTGGCCAATACGTCAACTCGATGTGAAGAATGCATTCTTACACGGTTTTCTCTCTGAAGACGTGTATATGACACAACCGCCTGGTTTTATTGATCCCGATCGACCATATCACGTGTGTAAACTGCATAAGGCCATTTACGGATTGAAGCAATCACCACGTGCTTGGTTTCAACGTATGAGTTCTTTTCTCACCTCATGTGGATTTGTTCAAAGCATTGCTGATTCGTCAATATTTATCTATCGGAATGGTTCTTCAATGATAAATTTTCTACTGTATGTAGATGTCATCGTGGTAACCGGAAATTCTCTCGAGCTCTTACAGTCATTTATTGCAAAATTGGGTGCTGAATTTGAGATCAAAGACCTCGGTAATTTAAATTATTTTCTCGGCTTGGAAACTACCAGAGATGTCAGTGGTCTTCACCTTTCTCAGACTAAATATACTTTGGATTTGCTCAAAAGATGTCGAATGTTAGACTGTAAACCATGCTCTACACCTCTTACACCCCGTGTTCAATTGTCTGCATTCAGTGGTGACCCAATTCCAGACCCTACAGAATATCGTCACATTCTTGGAGCACTTCAGTACTTAACATTTACCAGACCAAAAATTTTGTATTTGTTGTCCACCACCTTGCCCAATTTATGAGCAGTCCCCGTGATTTGCATTTGGTCGCTGCAAAAAGGATTCTTCGTTACCTTACCTCAAACTGGTTACGACATATATATTCGCCGCCCATCTCAACCTTTATGTCTACTTGCTTACTCTGATTCAGATTGGGCTGGTTGTCCGGATAGTCGGAGGTCTACTACTGGATTCTGCCTCTTCCTCGGTCCAAACTTGATCTCTTGGTCAACCAAAAAAGCAGCCCACCGTGTCTCGTTCAAGTGCTGAAGCTGAGTACCGGGCACTCGCTTATACATGTGCAGACACAATCTGGGTTCACCATCTTCTCCGTGAATTGGGTATTCCACTGTCTTCTCTAACAACCATTTACAACCATTTACTGTGACAATCTTAGTGCTACTTACATGGCTGCAAATCCAGTGTTTCATGGTCGCTCGAAATATATAGAATTAGACTATCATTTTGTACGAGAGCGGGTTGCGAAAGGTACGCATAAAGTCAATTTTGTGTCCACTCAAAATCAACTCGCTGATATCTTCACTAAGGGACTTTCTAAGCAGCGGTTTGAAGTTCTGCGTTCCAAACTTGTCCACCTGTTGCCAAGTTTGCGGGGGAGTATTAACGGAAGTTCTCATAAAGATTGATATGCTAACTATCTGTTAGGATAATGCTTATCCTATATAAATGTTATCTATTTATATACAGAATCCTACATATTAGGATCGATAGTTGTAGTTACTGAACTATAAATACTGTATCTCATGACACAGAAAGGTAAGCCAAAATTATACATTTGTTCAGATATGATTGTGTTCTAAACTTAGATTATTATTTACCGTGCCTAGGATGAAACTGGAGTCTACAAGAATCTCTTACAGGAAATTGCACAACGAGTTGGTGCCCCATTGCCACAGTACAGAACTTTCAGGTCAGGAATGGGACACCAACCTGTCTTTACTGGAATTGTAGAACTTGCTGATAGGGGTTTGGCAAGTTCTGCATATTACTACTCTCTGTTAATCTTAATATTATTCTTTTTCATGTGATTATTACTATTAATACTATTGATGAGAGTTGCTGCTGAGATTGAAACATATTCTGTAGTTAAAAAAAGAACAGATAATGGTTTTTTAAGTTGTTTGATTTCTTTAATCCGCTAGGGTGAAATCTGGGATTCGTGCTCATAGATTTGCCATGAGTATATTTTGGGAATTGCTGTTATGTTTACTCTACAATGGATATCATTCTAGTGGAGCTGATGTTATAAAAAGACCCCAAATTGTCAATATTGGCTCTATCTTTACATTAAACTCCGTAATTGGCAAGGTTGCAAAAGTCGCTGTACAAGCTGCAATTGAAGATGTGAATTCCAGTCCACTTATTCTACATGGCACCAAGCTGAAACTCACTATGCATGATTCCAATTCCAGTGGATTTTTGGCCATTACTGATGGTAAGTTGTATCCATATACAACTTTGTAAATTCTACCTTAAATATTTATATATGTAATATGTGTATTTGGATTGACTGGGGTATTGGTCATTTCCATCACAATTTTAGAACAAATGGCCTAAAATCTCACAATCCGGAAAAATGGCCCATTTTATCACTTAAAAACGCATTTTTTATTTTCGTTTATATAAAACGCATTTTTTTATTTACATATTATTTTTAGAATATAAAATAAGTTTTATATAAAATAAAAATAAAATTAAAAATTTGAAAACGCATTTAACGGATGCGTTCATGATAAACGCATCAAAAAAATGCGTCTTTGACCTGGAACGGAGGAAAAAAATGTGTTTTTTTAAAAGTCTGCAGGCCCAACTTCAAAGTCCAATAAGAAAGGAAGTTATGTTTGAGCTCATTAATAAACATAACCAAAAGTTGCGTTTGTTAGTGATATTAAGGGCCAGTTTTTTTAATTTTGATATTTTGGACTATTTACCCTAAAATGTGATATTAAGGGCCATTTTTCGATTGATTGTGGGTTTCTCTTTGGTTGTAACAGCTTTGCAATTTATGGAGGGTGATACTGTGGCCATAATTGGACCGCAATCTTCTGTCTTAGCTCATGCCATATCTCATGTTGCTAATGAGTTTAAGATTTTCCTATTGTCTTTCTCGGCAACAGATCCCACCCTGTCGTTGCTTCAGTACCCTTTTTTATTAGAACAACACAGAATGATCTGTACCAGATGGATGCAATAGCAGATGTTATTAGCTTTTATGATTGGAGGAAGGTCATTGCAATTTATATCGATGATGATCATGGAAGGAATGGAATTGCTGCATTAGCAGATGAACTAGCTACAAGAAGCTGTGAGATTTCATGCGGAGTACCTTTAAAAACTGTATTAACCCAAGGTGACATCAAAGAAGTCTAGGTTAAGGTGGCTTCAATGGAGTCTCGGATTTATGTTGTTCATACTTACACTTGTCAGGGTCTAGATGTGTTTGCCGTGGCGCAATCTCTTGGGATGACAGACAGTGGATCTGTGTGGTTTGCTTCAAATTGGTTATCTACTCTCTTGGATACTAGAGCCCCCTTATCCCAAGGGGGCAGTTTGGATCATGGGATTTCAATCCGGTTAACGGGAATGGGCTCATGTTAACCGGGTTGAAATCCCATGTGTCAAGCATCACCAAGTGTCATCACAATGCGAATGTACACACCTGATTCAGAACATTAAAGAAAGTCTTAATTATAATTTAACCCTTAAAGTATAACATAATGTACACATAAACCCCTGAACAAAAAAATTGTATATTTTAATCCTTCAACTATGAGATTTGTACACTTTAACCATTTTTTTAATTTTTTTACCGAAATCACCCTCGAGGGTTATAGTGTTCACAATTAATGTATACTTTAAGTTTAAGGATAACATTGTTTGTAAATCATTATTTTGTCCCTTTTTATTTATCAAAAAAAAATATTTTTTAAAATGAATTGTGTATTAAAAAGTGATAAATGTCCACAAATTAATTATTATTATAAGGATTTATTTAATAATAAATTTTTATTTAATATACTTCCTTCATTAACTTTATTTACAATTTTCGATACTTTGAAAATTATTTCAATCTACACAATTTTTACTTAAATTATATATTACATACTATTATTTATTTATTAAATATTTATATTTTTGATTGTTAAGATATAAAGAGTTTCAAATTCAATCAACTATTTATTATTATATTATTATAAAATTATTAAAGGGTGAAAGTGTACAAAACTAGTAGTTAAGGGGCAAAGGCAAAAATGTACAATTGTGAGAGCAATATTGGAAAATATTTTAACAAAAGGGTTGAAATGTACAAAACTTATAGTTAAGGGGTTAAAATATACAACTCTTTTTTAAGGGTGCATGTGCACAATGTGTTATACTTTAAAGGTAAGATTATAATTAAGCCTTAAAGAAATTTTATATCGAAGTGGAGCAATTTAACTAAAAAGGACATCAAGAGCCCTGTAGGTTTGAGTACTTACGGTCTATATGCCTAAAGGAGAAGTTTGAAGGACTCTGCAAGGTAGTGAAGGATGTTTTGGGAGACAGAGTTGAGAAGGTCATTGTGTCCGACCGTGTTGTGGATTCACCAAGCTGTTTGGTCACTGGTGAATATGGCTGGACTGCAAACATGGAGAGGATCATTAAGGCACAGGCTTTGAGGGATTCTAGCATGGCTGGTTATATGTCCAGCAAGAAGACGATGGAAATCAATCTAGAAAATGCCATCATGGAGGATCTCAGGAAGAGAGCTGATGCTGACAAGAATGACAAGTCTGTTAAGGATTTGGTTCTCCTGCTATTTGAGACTGCTCTGCTTACCTCTGGATTCAGCCTTGACGAACCCAACACCTTCGGCAACAGGATCCACAGAATGTTGAAGCTTGGTCTCAGCATTGATGATGACGATGTTGAAGCTGAAACTGACATGCCTCCATTGGAAGAAGCTGATGCTGATGCTGAGGGCAGCAAGATAAAAGAAGTTGATTAAAGTGTTTTCTTTTCTACTGCACTTTAAAAAACCAGTATTAATTTCTACCTTTTGAATATCTTTACTATGTTTTAATCTGTTTTGAAGACTTGGACAAATTTGAGTAGGAAATGATGGGATGACATTTTGCGTTAATGACTATTGTTAACACAGTGGTTGTTTGCTCAAGCTCTTATTTTTGTGTTGTGGAGTTCTTAATCCTATGTTTGAGCGTATATATGAATCATATAATATGATTGTCTTTCATTGCTGTACTGCTGTCAAGATCCTTGCATTTGCTTGAATCTATCTGTGTTATTTGTTCTGTTTTGTGTGTGTGATTTTTGAGATTCAAATGTATAGCATGAAACCTTAGACCAGTAAAGAAAAGCAGCAAACCTTGTATGATTCAATATTACATGCATTAGTAATATCTATTATCTATACTATACTATAATAGCCGGAATAAAGATAATTTGGTTCAACGGTTTGGTTCAACAATAATTCCCTAATTTTGATTATTACAAAAATAGATAAATAGTATTATATATCTAATAAACTACTAAATTATTAAACTACTACTAAATATAGTATACTTATCCTACTAAACTACAAATACAACTTATCCTATTATTAAAACATATAAATAATAATGTTATATATCTGCTAAACTACTAAATTGTTAAACTACTAGAAATAGTCTATTTATTCTACTAAATTACGACCACATGTTATTCTATTATTTTTATTATAAATTTATAATCATTATATATTTATATAAATATTTTAAAAATATAATATAACCGGATAAATAAAAATTTAAAATATTAATGGGAACCCGTGCATCGAACGGGATTTATGCTAGTATATATAACAGAGCAAGTGGGGGTTTCAATGAGACAATTTAATCAAGTAAAATGATTGTTATACCCCCTAAGATGTAACAAGATATTTTAACCCCGTCCTATTTATTTCGTATTAATACCTCCATTATTATAAGATATTTAATTATTTACGCATTAATAACTAATTTTTATTAAAACATACTTAATAGCTAATTAATCTATTAATTATATATATATATATATATATAATACAACAACAAGCGAGTTCGTTGAGTAAATTAATTTATATGACTATTATGCCCCTACTTAATATCTATATAATATTTATTTTACATTTATTCTCACAATTAATATTTCTTAGTTGACTATTAATACTTATATAATATTTGTTGCTCATAATTAATATATATAAATTGACGCATCATTAATATGCTTCACCATTGTGTACTTTATATATACATTAACGTAAATATAAAATTTAATTAACTAAATAATCACTTGTTAAGATTTATTAATTTTACATGATTAGTTTACACATATATATATATTCATATATACATATATACATAGATATACACATACATACACACACACATGTATATGTACTTATTCGAACCAGTCTAGCATTTTAAAAGCGAATACTCCAATTGAATACTCGATTGAGCTACTAATTTTTACTCATCAATCACATTTTTAACACAAAAAATAATCTAATCGCAATTATAATATAAACACATAAAATAATCTAAAAAAATCAACAAATTATACATATTTTCATGTCCGTTCATAATTTAATGATATTTATTTCACATTTATTCTTTCAATTAATGCACCATTAATATTTATATTTTTAAATATCACTGAAATATATATCAAAAACTACTTATTTTGATTTAGATTTATGTTTGAGTAATAAGTCCATATATACATATATTTTGTCAATAATATTATTCATAATAATATATCATCCAATACTTATACGTGAGAAACATATCAAACATAAAACTAATTCAAATTAAGTACTTTGTGATATTTCAGTGAAATTTAAAATTCTAAATATTAACATTTATAATTCACGTATTCATATTATAAATTTGATAATTAATAAGATATGAGTTAGATGTCAACTGAAAAAGCTACGTATCGAGCATACATATGTGCATTGAACTATTTATGCATGTAATTAGATAAATTATATATACTATTATCACTTTAACTATTATATTTTTATGGTACAAATAAATTCGAATTTAGACAAAGATTAAGGAACTTTTATATATATATATATATGTGTGTGTGTGTGTATAAGTACAATTCAAACTTGTATTGACACTAAGTGTTGTATCACTAATCAATCACATTTTTAACACATCAAATATATAAAATATTTTTAATCACATTTTTAACATACAAACAAATTGAATTATTATGAACAAATCAAAATTTATACATATTTAGAGAATGCCCGTGCATCACACTGGCTAAAGATTGTGTTATGTATAAGTAATCGACCTCCAAGATATCTTGTTATTATTCTCTTTAATCGTCCAAAGTGAGTTATATACCATTCTGTTTCTCACGTGTTATTTTCTTTGAAATGTATGGTAGAAAATGAATACAGACACACATACCTTCATTAAACATATGATCGTGTTGGTTTATATTGATGTTTAGTTGCGACCTTACACGTCACAACCTGAAAGAATGACAGTGACTGAAGCAGATAATCTTAGTAATGTTTTTGTATCAAATGAAACCAGAAGAAGCCTAACATGTTCAGAACTATGTATTTGTTAATATTGAATGAGAGATGTGAAAAATTATTGAGGTCAAGAATAAATATTCAAATAACAATCAAAAATAAAATTATAAATGTACAAACTACTATATTTTGCAATATTCTCAAATAAGCACAAACACTTTTACAGTAACCCCCAGGGATCACCTTTAGCAGTGGACAACAAGAAATACCACAAATATTTTTAAAACAACCCACATGGATCGCCATTAGCAGTGGACAACAAGAAATACCACTTCTGACATATATTATTTCAGTCAAATTTTCAAGAATACGTTCAACCCAAATATCACCACATCCAAAAAAATAACTCATATATATTCAAACAAATACGTACTCAATCCACCAGGCAATGACATGCATATACTGTCAATAATTGTAATTAAAACAAATAATCGCAACAACATTGTAATCATACCACAAGTACTCATGCTCATATACACAAATAAATATATCATTTATCCATCGGAAAATAACATAAATATACCATTAGCAATTATAATTATAAAATAAAATTGAATTAACGCAATATAGAGCACGGGCTATAGAGCTAGTTAGTAATAAAGGTAAAAAGACATAGCTTAGTAAATTAAGTTGTGAAACCTTTCTGAAAAAATATGTAATGCTGTTTTGGTATTTAGTTCACCAACAAAATCCGGTTTATGTTTGGTTACCCTAGCGGGAATGTGGTATGAAACATACGTACGAGTAATCAAATATATTTTTCATTTCTTATACAATGTTATGTAAAGAGAAAATTATGTAAATGTTGAACACAAAATTAAATTAATAAACTAAAACAACAAAAAATAGAATTATATTAATTTATTGAATTAATAAAAATTAATAAATTAAATATATTTAAATTAAATATATTATTACACCACTCAAACAAACACATGATATCAAAAATGATATATCACCCTATACCACCTTAATCCGATTACTTATTCTAACACCATACCATGACCCTTAACAAGATCGGCCTTTATTTTTACTAGAATTTTTGCCCGCTTTGCACGGTTATTGGTGATGAAAATAATTATGTTAAATAAATTTGTTGTGTGAAATGCGGTAATTAGGCATATAATGGCAAGTATATTGCGGCTATAAAGTTCATGTCTATTGTCAGTTAGATAAGATGAGCAACTTAAGTGCAGGAAATACATGGCTTTCTCATCATACTAATTAGTGCAGTAAGCGACAAAATGAGGCTATGTGATGTGTTCTTAAATGATAAAAATGAGGCATCACACATTTTGGATATAAATCAATAAAAAATAAACGCTGATATTGTAAATAAATAATATTAAAGTCAAATGAGAACATGGAACAAATTTTTAAAAAATGTTCAAAATTAGTTATGAAGTTCATGTCTATTGTCGGTTAAATAAGTTGAGTAATTTAAGTGCAATTAGTACATAGTACATGATCTTCTCATGGCTAGAAAATTTTCTGGAGGTAGTGTTCCTTCAGAATCACATCTTCTAATTAGGATTAGTTCCCCTCCTCCCTTTTTAGTCCTCAGCTACTACCTATCTAGCTACATTCACAGTCACTTTATGCCCGTAATGTACTTTCCATTATATGCCTAATTACCGCATTTCGCACAACAAATTTATTTAACAGAATTATTTTCATCACTAATAACCGTGCAAAGTGGGCAAAAATTCTAGTAATTAATAAAGCCTGATGGCTTAATAGAAGTGAAAATATGAAGCTGCCCTCTTGTTTTTACTGATTTTTACCGCTATTTCATTCTCCTCCTTCCCTTTCCTTCTGCCCCTCGCTCCCGCCACTATTTGCAGCTCAGTTTCCTCCTTGTTCATCCCAGTTCCTCCCACTATATTCCCGGTCGATTCTCTGTTACAGTCCGGTCGTTTAAAGATTTTGAAAGGATATCTTCAATATATTATTTATTTTGGTATTTGTACGATTAAACATAAAATTAAGAACACATAAATCCTCTCCATTAGGACATGAATTTAATTGATCTAAATCAAAGACAAAAAGTCAAACTAGCAAAATCATGTCTTTTAAATAGATAAAAGAAATATTCCATTCTTGCAAAATATCAAAACTATATCTTTATGGAATATATCTCTAAGGCAATATGATCAAAGAAGAAATATCAAGATATGATATTTCTTAGATCTGTGTTGCAACAGGAATATAGCAACAATCTCGAATAAGGAATATATCAGAAATATTCTTTAGAAGTCTCGTTCTATATCAAAAATATTTAACTTTTCGCTCCAAAATATATCTCTACATATAATCAAAAGATTTTTTATTCAAAAATTTTTAATATTCATGATTGGAATATTAATATCCAGTTCTGCAACTCATTTTGTATACTTACAGTAATTTTCTCCCGTTTCGGAAAATCAGCATTTCTCGGAGAAAATTATTCAAAAATACTCAAACACATCTCCTATCACCCAAATATATCTCATATAGTAGGAAATATATTTTAAGTATTTATACAAGTCAAAACTTTGGTCAAAAGATCCATTTTTTTTCAAGACCAATGGTATTTTTACTCGGAAGAAAGGCTGACAGGACAGTTCCAATTTTAGATAAAATACTTCCACATGCTAGAATGACTTGAATTTTGGTATGGATCATTTAAATGGTATTTTCTAAGTATGTTAAAAATTTCGTAGCATTCAGAGAATTTTTGTCGGGGCACAAAAATCGAGGCAGTTGTCCCACAGTTGACCAAGTTTGACCTAGCTACCATTGACTAAAGTTGACCAAAACTTTCAGGACATCATTTTATAATATTTAGGTAATTATCATATTTTTATGATATTTATTTAAGAGTTTTTGGGGTGGTCATAATTAATGGTGTTTAATCCTTAATTAAAGTAATTAAAGAATGATTAAAAGAAAAGGAAAATATATATTTAATATATATATATATATATATATATGTATCAGCTGAGATTTGAATGAATACTAGGATACACTCCATCCACCCTTCATTCCTTCTCAAATCTCAACCATTCAATCCACCCAACTTCTCCTATAAATAAACCCCCACCCCAACCCATTTTCTTCAAGCTAAAGAACCACAAAATTGCTGGGATTTTTTCAAGAAGTGCTTCTCTTCATCTCTTTCAAATTCTATACACACACTTCTTCTTAAAAACCTTCTCTCTCTTCTATATACTTACATATATACAAGGTTTTTGAAACCCAAGCTTAGTTTCACACGACAAAGCTTTATCCCACCAAGTAAGCTCATCCACTACCACTTTCCAGAATCCCGAAGGGCTGCCCAAGTTCGACCAAAGTGCCAAAATCCGGCCGAATCTCCGGCGAATTTTTCCGGCGAACTTTTCCGACCGTTTTTCAAAAGTGATTAATTTTAGCTTCTTATTTGAGTTCTTTATATTTAAGCCTTGTACTTAACTTCTCTACTTCATCTTAAGCTCTAATACAAGCTCTCTTATAAAGGAAGTTCTCGGGGAGAACTTAGATTCGAACTCGGAATTCGAATAAGTACTTGATCTTTGTAAAAAATCATTCCAACGAGAAGATCTAAAAAGAAAAGTACTTTATCTCCAAGGGGAGATTATATTTGACACAAGTACGAGTTAGCCAATTATTTCTTGCACTTTAATTGAATCTTGGCTAACACTCATTCGTACTCATAAAATAATTACGAAGTAAAAGTGTAATCCCTTCTACCATCTTTAGTGTTCTGGGGGATTATTACTTGTCTCACATAAACACTTCATAATTTGTCAAATCTTAAAATGGATCGTACGAGTTAGACAATTACTTAACGCTCTTTAATTGGATCTTGTCTAACTAATAACGTACATATAAAATATTACGAAGTAAAAGTGTAATCCCTTCTATCATCTTTAGTGTTCCGGGGGATTATAGCTTGTTCCATATAAACTACTTCGTAATCATCCGTTAAAATTAAGGACGAATCAAATCCACGAGCTATCCAATTAATTTACGCTATTTAATTGGATCTTGGCTAACACATATCGTGTATATAAACAATTATGAGTCAGATCATATAAGCCCCTTCTAACATCTTTAGTGTTCCGTGGGGTTATACTACGATATCTATAAAATACTCGTAATTATTCGTCCAAACTTCGAAAGCACAATCTTAAGCCAATTACTTGCACTTATTTAATTGGATCTTGGCTAAGACTCATAAATCTTATAAACGTGCTTGAAGTTAAAAGAGTATACTTTGACCTTATAATAGTCAAAATACAAGTATACCTTAAAACCTTAAGTTGATATACTTAAAGGTAAAATTACAACTCCGAGGTTGTAATTAAAGTATTCTTCGATACATAAATAATTAATCGAAAGATGAAGAATACTAAAGAAGTCATAAGCCATAAGTGCTTAATATAATAAGGGACTTCTCATATTACTCCACACCTTTATTAAATCTGTAAAGGAGTAATTATAAATATACTTGACCATCTTGTTTTATTTTAAGTCAAGTATAACTAATTAGTTTTAATATTCTTATTTAGATATTATACTATTTGTGGGCTAGTACAGTAACATACTAGTTCAAAACAATTTTTTTCCTATTTGTTTTGTTTCGTAGATTGTCTTATTAGTTTTGTAGTGAGGTGAAGTGACGTGAGGTGATTCTCATTCTAAGACCCAAGTCCTACACGTACTAACGGGGAGTTAGTATTCTTCGCACCGTGAAGAAGAGGAAAGACCCAAGACCGGATC
Source organism: Apium graveolens (assembly GCF_009905375.1). Classification (NCBI taxonomy): domain Eukaryota; kingdom Viridiplantae; phylum Streptophyta; class Magnoliopsida; order Apiales; family Apiaceae; genus Apium; species Apium graveolens. The sequence continues at coordinate 230,417,464 of NC_133651.1, read as the reverse complement.
ACTAAGATCCAAGACCGGCAAAAGCTAAGGAAGCCAAGTCCACATAAAGGCTCTACAATAACTTTGAAGAAATAGCGGGGAGTTATTGTCTAAGATAAGTTGTGTAGGTAATACATTTATTTTGAGGTGGTGACCCTTGTGTTACACACCAAGATAAATAATTGTAAAGGGTGTAAAGGCTTCTCCGCCTACTAAAGGAGCGAGTTTATTATAAGGGAAAATCCCGAGTCCGGGAGAGGAGCTCGGGGACTGGAGTAGGGGTGAGCGAATCTATTAGAGGTTGCGCCATCGCGAACCAGGATAAAATCACCGTGTGGTATTTTCTTTCCTTGCACTTTATGTTCCGCACATATAAACTGCATAACCACTCGGTAAAGTTTTAAAAAGGGATAAAATATTTTTAAAATGCCACAACAATTTTTAAATTAGTAATTAAGCTATTCAACCCCCCTTCTAGCTTAAAATAGCCCTCATACGGGACCTTACAATTGGTATCAGAGCAGTGCTTTTTAACGTGTTTGTTAAGTGATTTGCAGATTTACAGGCACAACAAAAAGTGATCCGGAATGGCGTATATTAATCCCGTTGGATGTGGTGAAGGTCTATCTAGCTCACGACCTCCTCTATTTGACGACACCAACTTTGCAACATGGAAAACGAGGTTTCGCATTTATGCTAAATCTCAAGGAGTCAAAGTTTGGATGGCTATCGAAGACGGTGTTCACATTCCTACCAAAACTATCGATGACACCATCGTCGAAAAGAAGGTTAGTGAATACAACTTAGAGGAAGAAGCCACAATGAATATAGCCGTAAAGGCGGAAATGGTTCTCACAAGTGCACTTGCAGAAAAAGAATATAAAAGAGTAAATAATTGCAAGTCGGCACAAGAAATGTGGAACAAATTAGGGGTAACCTATGAAGGAACCACTGATATAAAAGATTCTCGGATGGATACATTGATCCAAGAATATGAGAACATTAAACTCCAAGAAGGAGAAAATATCATCGATATGGAAACAAGATTTACTCGTATAATCGATGAGTTATCTCAACTTGAAAAGAATTATACTCAAAATGAAAAGAATAGAAGAGTGCTCAAATCTCTAGCTCCTAGTTGGAAGGTTAAAGTCACTACTATAAAAGAGATGCACAACTTAAATGAGTATAAGATTGATAACCTATTCGGAAATCTCCGTGCTTACGAAGAAGATAATATTCCGGAAAAGGTTGCTCCAAAGGTGGAGGATAAAAAGAAAAATATGGCTCTAAAGGCCATATTAATTGATGAAGATGAAAACGACGAGGAGTTAAACGAGGAACTCCAAAATCTCGATGAGAGTGAAATTTCTCTACTCACGAGACAACTTCGTCGTGTGCTTCAAAACAAAGCTCAAAGATACGGAAAAGGCTTCTTTAAATCAAATAATCAACAAAGAGTTTTTAACTCTAACGGAAGGCCAAATTACTCTCAAAATTATTCTTCCAATTATAAGAGTAATTATCCGTCAACGAGCTACAATAAAGGAAAAGGCAATCAAAATATAAATACCTATAGTAATGCCAATGCCTCTACAAACCATCCGGTTTACACTCCTCCAAAACCTAAAGATCCATCTCCGGAGGAAACACAAGATGTGTGTTTCGAGTGTAAACAACCATGTCATTATAAAAGAAAATGTCCTAAACTTTCAAAGGGATGAAGTCTCGTGGCCGAAAATGGTTGGGATCTAAGTGAAGATGAAGAAGCTCCGGAAGCTGGTGAAGAAGTGGCCAATATATGCTTGATGGCTCTCGGAGATGAAACCACCTCAACGGAAATCTCCTCTTCAAATCAAGAGGTAACATCTAACTATGTCTCAATTAAATCTTTATTAGATGAATCTAATTTATCTCTCGTAGATATGAATAAGCATGATTTAATTGAACTTGTAGTAAGTTATAAGAATAAATATAAAGATGTTGAACAAAGGTTTCATTTGTTATGGTCCGAGAAGATGATAATTGAGGAAATTCATCATACTCAAAATAAAGAATATACTCGGATGATGGACTCAAAAAGTCCAAGATGAGAATGAGATTACATCTCTAAAAGATCAAAACCATCTCATTAAGATTGAAGTAAATAAACTTCACGAAAACATACTCAATCTTGAAACGGAGAATATATCATTAATTCTCAAAGACGAAGAGATGGAACGTGAAAAGATACAATTGAATGATAATATTTGTAAACTTCACGTTGATCTATTGAACTTAAAGATTCTAAATGGTCAACGGGTTAAAATTTCTGACGTTCAATTGGTCAACGGGTTAAGGTACAATCTTCTCTCCATCAGTCAACTATGCGACAATGATTACAAGGTAATTTTCTACACTACTCATTGTTCTATATTAGATAAATTTGGAAAGTTGGTTCTCACTTGCCCTAGAAATAAAAATGTTTATACATGTGACATGAGCAAGCAAGTAAACGTATGCCTAATCACTATAAATGATGATCCATGGATATGGCATCGAAGATTAGGACATGCCAACATGAAGTTGATTAAGAATATATCAACTAAAAACCATGTCCGAGGAATACCAAAACTAAACTATCATAAAGATCATACTTGTGAAGCTTGCGAAGTTGTTAAACAAATTCGAGCTTCTCACAAAGCAAAGTTTATGGTATCTACCTCGAGACCTCTCGAGCTACTACATATGGATCTTATTGGTCCGGTTCCTATACAAAGTCTCGGAGGTTGCTCATATACGTTGGTAGTTGTGGATGATTATTCAAGATTCACATGGACTGAATTTCTCAAAGCCAAAAGTGATGCTTTGGAGTCCTTCTCATCTTTATGTAAAAGGATTCAAAATCAACAAAATAAAACCATAGTCTATATAAGGACTGATCATGGTAAAGAATTTGAGAATTCAAGTTTCACCAACTTTTGTGATGAACATGGTATCACACATAATTTTTCCACTCCATACACTCCTCAATCCAACGGAGTAGTTGAACGGAAAAAAAGAACACTCCAAGAAATGGCTAGCACAATGCTAAATGAATATCGTCGACCTAAATATTTTTGGGCCGAGGCTATGTCAACCGCTTTCCATATTCTTAATCGGGTTTTTCTACGACCTATAAAACAAAAGACTCATTATGAGTTATATTTTGGTAAAATTCCGAAACTAAGCTACTTTCGAGTATTCGGAAGCAAGTGCTTCATATTAAATTCAAAATAGTACCTTACGAAGTTTGATCCTAAATCAAACGAAGGTATATTTCTTGGATACTTGAACAATAGTAAAGCTTACCGAGTGTTTAACCTCAAATCGCTTGTGGTGGAAGAATCTATGAATGTCGCTTTTGATGAAAGTAAACCCCTGGAGAAATATAAAGATTTTGTTGACCAAGAAAATGTAGAACAAGATGATATTGAAAAGGTTATTAGACAATTCAAAAATATGGATCTCGGGACTCCCGTACATAAAAATCCATTAGAATTGGACGAAAAGGAAGATGAACTTCCTCAAGAAATTCCCACTATAAAGAGTCATCCATTAGATAATGTGCTTAGAGACTTAAGGAAGGGATTTCAAACGCGGTCACAAGTTCAAAATGTTGTGAATCATCTTAGTTTTCTATCTCAAATAGAACCTAAGACCGCGAAAGAGGCTTTATTAGACGAGGATTGGATTTTTTCTATGCAAGATGAATTGCTCCAATTTACTCGTAGTAAAGTGTGGGAACTTGTCCCTAAGCCTCATGATACTTCCATTATTGGCATAAAATGGGTATTTCGAAATAAATTAGACGAGAATGGAACGGTAGTTCGAAATAAAGCAAGGTTAGTTGCACAAGGATATACCCAAATGGAAGGTATAGACTTTGATTGTAAGAACCCTGATTTTTGTAATATTTTAAAACTTCTGTGAATAGTAACTTGAGCTAATTAAGTAATACGTATGGGGATCATCATAAAATGAATAGTGGAATTTTGAGAATCCGAGATCATATTCTTGTTTATCGAGGAAAATAAGTGAATGTAAAAGCCGACAGAATTCGAAGATTCACAATTATACTACGTGTTTTCGTATCCGTAAAGAATGGCGTAGAACCGAGAATACTACGTGAAATAAATAATATATCAAGGTGTTTCTATGATCAAGAGAAGGAATGGAATTGGTTATAGGATTATAAGCGATAAAAGAAATCGCTACGAAACAAGTCGTTATACGTGGAAACTATCGGAATGGAACGACGATTGCGTTTACGATAAATAAACGAATGAGAAATTAAATCCCATGCAAGTTGGCCATGCATAACCAAGTCCTAACTAGTAGTTAGGAGTGTAACTAGATGATTAGAAGCTAACTAGAATAGTTAGTGGAATAGTGTTGAATAGTGATGGGAGACAAACAAGTACACAAGCCATACTTTTCCCTTTTCTCACTTCACCACACAATCAAACCAACCCATACCTTTGCCAAATTATTGTCAAATCTGCTGCATACATCCCATATATTCATTATACACTCCCATACTTTAGCCACAAAAGAAAACAACCCCTTTTCCCTCACTTAAAGCTCTCCCATTTTTCATTCCAGCATTTCGGATTTTCTGAGCAAGGGAGAAAGAAAAATTCATAACTCAAAATATACTCATTCAAATATCATGAAATTTTTACCATAGCTTCTCTATATCATGGGTAAGCTTCGTACCAAATTTCAGCCACAAATTAATTTTTTCAATTTTATAAAAATGTTTGAATGAGGTGCTGAAAGGTAACTCCGAAATTTTAACTTGTTTCTTGGTTTTGTTTCTTAAGGATCTAGCCCTTCTAAGTGTTTTCTAAGCAAAACAAGCCTCAATCATCCTAGCACTAACCTTCCTAGTGTCCAAGAAGGTATAACTTTCAACCCTTTAAGGTTTTATGGTTGGATTTAAGAGTTATGTTTGTTGTAGTGTTAAGATCCAAAGGATTGTGTTTGTTTGAGTTTGTATTGATTATGTTCTTGCTAAATGCTTGAGATGTTGAGTTGTAATCTATGTATGTGGTACTAGATAGAGCATATAAGGTTCATGTGGGTGGATCTTGAGAAGTACTTGTGTTTATGATGGTTATAGGTAGTGATTGTGTTAAGATCAAGTAGTAGAAATTGAGTTTGGGCATTCTTGCACTTGATCTGTTTTCTGCAGGACATTCGGCCATGAAAATGGTTAAAATTTGAAAACCACTGGCCATGACTAGATAGATATTGTTTTTTAGTTTCTATACATGTGTAGATCATCATGAGGAGATTTACGGTTTAGGAGTTATGGTCGTTTTAGTGTAAAAATATTTCTGAGATTCTGGAAAACTTATGAAAAATGGATATGACAGTAGAGAAGACTGTCCAAAAAGAAATTTGAGAAAATATTAATTTTTCGATTTTATAAAAATGTTTTGGTAAAGTGAGCGCAAGCGAAAAACGCATAAAAACCTAGTTTTGACGCGCATTTTCTCACGTTCGAGCTTAAAACTCGAAATGGTCTTTCTAAAGCGAACGATCGATTTCCAAAATCGACCATGTTATAAAGTGAGAATATAAGTGTTGAGAATGTGACGATCGGAGATTCGTTATACTTGAGTAGTTGCAAAAGTTGCTTAATAAGAGCGAGACGTTAATCGCGTACTAACTTAGACCGTTGGTTCTTGTTTATAGATCGCCAACCAAACACCAGAGACCATACCACTTCGATTACTCGAGGCAAGTTTTCGAAACCCTATCTCATACTATCCATGCTATATATATACTGTTGTGATATTGATGGCATGATTTACAGTTCAAATATATATGCTTGTCTATGATATCAATGCATACGAATTATGCGATTGTTTACGAAAACAAATTTCGTTTTACACGAGTATGAGAAATTGAAACGTATTTCAAATATAATATAGGATAATGGGAGTCGGAAATATTTTAATAACGATTTAATTCCGGAGAGAGCCGAACGCGAAAGATTTCTATTTCGATAAACAAAGTACGTTCGCGTAATTTATATATCAAGCGAACGATTGAGATTTTGACTTAAACTTCGAGAAATATTGGTTTATTCATTTAAGGGACACCCTTACTTGATTGATTATTTTATAAAGCGATACTTAAGGGATTATTAAATATAAAGAAAGTATTTAAAAATATACTGAATAGTTTATAAATCATTTCACGTTATTTAATAAAGATTTAACTATTCAAAGAGCAATTATAGGATACCAAATCCTGTTTTGATTATTTGATTAAGGTGTCTCCATTCATTGGACCTTATTTAGAAATATTTTGTATTTAAGGTTTTTTATTAATTCATTGAACCTTAATTAGAAATACTTTGTACTTAAGATTTTATCAATTCATTGAACCTTATACAAAGATGTTTTATTTATAAGATTTTATCAATTCATTGAATCCCTCTTAGATTATTATGAGACCTTAGATATTTAATATCTTCGGACTTCTAAAAACTTATTTAAAAATAGACATAGTTCCCAAGGGTACTTTCTAAATTATTCAAAACTCTTGAAAGAGATTAATCATTTGAAACGTATCAAAACCTTAGGGAACTTAGTCTAGAAGCATAAGAGTTTTGCTTCCTCGTTCAATAAAGAACAAGTGAGTAATATATGTGTCACCCTACTACAGATAGGGATTTGAAAATGATTTTAAATTCAAAACTCCGACAACTCCGAAAGATCAATTGAGTTAAAAGTGATGAATAAAACATCTTATTTACAGGTCAACTTTTAATGACCTATTCCTTCGAAAAAGGATTTTGAGCAAAAGATATAACTGTTTTGGGAATAGAATGTGGCCTGCCCGGCACGGAGTGGTATCGGGCAGTGACCAGGCGCGGAGTGGCGCATTATGCAAGCGCGGAGTGGCGCATTGTACGGTTATATGGTCTATGTGACCATTGACTTTCGGACTTGCACGGCAATGGGCAACCACCGTGTAGTGTCTTGATGAGCCCAAAGGCGGCTAGGTTTGTAATCCTTCTACTAGTAGAGAAAATTTCGTATTCGGCTGATCACCTATACGTGGTTTATTCCAGTATAGTCCCTTTCTTCCATTTTGGAAAAACTGTTGTGAAATATACAACAGAGAGCCGATAAAGCTGAGTTTTAAACAAGGATGTTGATGATTATATATAAAATCCATTTGAGAAATCTGCCGATAAGGCTGAGTTTTAAATTGGGATGTTGACGAATATATATCACACCCATATGAGAATCTTGGTTCGAGTAACATCTTGAGATTTTGAAATAAAATGAGTTCGAGTATAAAATGATTTTGAGAAAGAGATGAATACAAGTATTCAGTGGATATACTATTGTAGTTGATTTTGAGAATATTATAAATTTGATAAGCATATAAACTTTCAGAACGCTTTGGAGATACAAAGTATAATTATTGGTTTTATTTATCCTTACATACTTAATTATGGGGATATATACCTTGCTGAGCTTTAATGCTCACCCTTGCTTTTATATATCATATCACAACAGACTACCAGCATGGATCAGACCAGGACTGCTGTCCTTAGGCGGGTAAGGAACGCTCGTGAGTTCCGTAGGCTTTTTGTGCGCCAGCCCCGTCAGGTAGATAAGTGGAAATGATTTATTTGATAATGTTTCCAAGCATATAACCTGTGTGTATGTGAGTTTGAATAAAAGGTCGAGTAATATTGTGAAAAGAGAATTATTTAATTAATAAGTGATCGTAACGACCCGAATTCACGACCTTGGATTTGGGGGTGTTACAGAAATGGTATCAGAGCCAAAGGTTATAAGTCTTGGAAACAGTAAGAGTAAAGATTGAGGATCTAAAAGTTAACAAGAACTCTCATCGAGTTCGTAGTCGGATTACTATGGAGTAGTCGCGACGGTAGTACCCAAAGGGACCTTAGCCTTAAGAGTTGAGGCATTGGTTGAGTTATTAACAGTCGATTGAAAAGCCAACATTAAGGGAAGAGAATGAGTTTTAGCACTCAGATAAAAGATTGCTAAGAGTTATTTGCAAAAGAGAGTCCATTGGTTGAGCCGATAGAGTTTGTTGATGGACTACCAGGAGTTATGTTGAAGTGTTTATGTGAAGTGTTATACGGAAATTGATGGAATCGTTTAAGATCGACAGAATGAGGAAAGGAGAAAATTGTACATGATTTTTTTATAATGTTGATATAGAAGTGGAGCTAAGTCTCCGGAGAAAGCGGGATGAAGACGATACCCCAATACCATGGGTTGATTGGAAAACCCGAGTCTTGCCACTCATAGCTCTTTATAGAGTGTCCTTGAGGAGACATATTAGGCAAGAATCAAGATGCTTAATTCTTTTACTATTAAGGTTATTACGTTACCTGAATTGGTTGAAAGTATTGTTCCGATAATAAGGGTTCAATACATGACGAACATCAATTCTACCAAGAAGGGTATTCGCTATACCATTGAGGAATCTATGTCCTATAAGGAAGATTTTAGCGTGTCCCAAGATGAGAATGCTATGCGATAATACGAAATCATTTCGTCCGTTAAGCCATTATGGTTCGGCACGGAAAGCGAGAATCGACAGAATAATTTTTGAAAAGTTTCATGCTCCTGCAATCAACGCAGCAAGCTCCGAACTACTGGAGGAGAAGACCAATAAGTCTGACGCAGAATTCCAAGAGTGGGATGTCACTAGGAGCTACATGTATATTCTCGACAGGATGTCGTCTTTTGTTAACGCATCAAATCAGGTGCGTGGGCACAATGTTGCGAGTAACTAAAGAGGAATGAAGAATGTATTTGTGACAAAGCGAGTTATTAAGCAACTTTAACATAATGAGTAGAGACGTGAATAATGTTATATTGGTGATCTTTTATATTAGCATCAAGATGCCACCCCGACATATTTGGAAACTAGAGCGAACCCTGTTGAATTGGTAAACCAAAATAACCAAGAACACGAGGAAGTTGAATATAATGAATTCGGCTTAGAGTATTACAATGAAGAAGAAACTATGGATACTAACGAGGGGGAAGGCCAGAGAGGAAACCCCATGGACCAAATTATGGATCTTCTTCGAGAGAATTTAAATTGTCACCGTCAACCCAGGTGGATCATGTTCCAGTTACTAATATCTTTAAGGCTTTTAAGTGGTTAAAACCCCCAGAAATTTCAAGGGACCGCTAACCTATTAAGGCCAGAGCTTGGCTGAAAGAAATGGAAAAGAGCTTTGAGAGAGTGCCCATAGAAGAGACGCAAAAGACTGTGTTCACCAATTATATGTTAAAAGGAGAAGCAAATTATTAGTGGGAACCTAAAGGAACCCTAGAGACTGATGTGATTATCACACGGGGAAAAGTATTTCCCAGGTTTATGGAGGCTCAGATGGAGTTGAAGTTTCTAGAGATTAAGTAAGATAAGATGTCAGTGGCTGTGTACAAAGCCAAATTTATTGAACTGTCGAGATTCTTGCCGGAGTTTGTGAACACGAAAGAGAAAAAGGCGAGGAGATTTTAGCAAGGGCTGAAACAAAGGATTCAGGACCGAGTGTCATTACTTGAGATAACAGACTATGTGCAAAAAGGCCTCGATTGTAGAGGCAGAGAGTGAGCAAAGTCAAAAAGAGGAAGAGAGCAAGAAGAGGAGTTCGGAAGCCAAGGCGGCAAAGCGATAAACAGAAGTTTCCGATTAGGACTGAGAGGGGAGTGGTGTCCCAATCCGCAGTGGGTACCAGGTTCGCCACTACCGTAGCTGGCGGAAATAGCTTTAGCGAACCGGTAAGCAACAGTATCGCTCAGGGAGGTGGTCAATATAAGACTACGTTTCATAACCAGTTTCGGTCACCCCTACCGGATCATAAGTCATGTAGGGAGAAATATCCCGGGGTATGTAATTGGGAAAAGAGCTACTGAGGTGCTTTAATTGCAACCAACTAGGACATTATTCTAGCAACTGCCCCAACCCAGCTAGGGCGTGATAGCAGGTAACCTTTTACTCAATTTGGTAACTGCAAATATTCTGTTTAATTCTGAAGCAACTAAGTATTTTATATCGTGAGATTTTTGGCCAAGTTAAAACTTAATGTGATTCCAACGCGAGAATTATTGCGAATAGAAATAGTGGATCGAGAGGTTGTTCCAATTAATGAGATTCATCTAATCTGCAAGTAGGAACTAGGAGGGAAGGGCTTTAAGTTGGACTTAATTCCTTTCAGGCTGAGAGAATTTGGTGTGGTCTTAAAAATGGATTGGTTGTCGAGCAATGGTGCTCAGATTGATTATAAAGGAAAGAAAGTTAAAATCTGAATGCCTAACGACAAGAAAATTGTGATTAAGGGTCAGCGTCAGACCCATAAATTTTTTAATATTGCTCAAGCAAAGCAATTATTAAGGAAAGATAGCAAAGCGTATTTAGCATACGTGGAGGGTACCAAGAGAGAAGCCCCGATGTACGTGACATACCAGTTGTTAACGAGTTTGAGGATGTGTTTTCCAAAGACCTTTCAGGATTATCACCTGACCGAGAGATAGAGTTCGCTATCGAATTAGCATCAAGAACGACATCAGTTTCAAAAAGCCCCATATAGGCTAGCCCCGGTTGAAATGAAAGAATTGACTTCACAGTTGCAAGTTCTGTTGAATAAAGGAATGATGAGACCTAATGTGTCACCATGAGGCACACCAATGTTGTTTGTCAAAAAGAAGGATGGTAGTATGCGATTGTGCACAGAGTATAGGGAACTGAATAAGCTGACTATTAAGAACATATACCCTCTCTCTAGAATTGACGATTCGTTTGACCAACTTGAAGGAGTGGTACACTTTTTGAAAATCGATTTAAGAATGGGATATCACCAACTGAAGATTAAAACAGGGGACAAATACCGTATATCGCACGAGGTATGGACATTATGAGTTCTTGGTGACGTCGTTCGGGCCAATGAATGCCCCAGTAGCTTTCATGGACTTTGTGAATCGGGTGTTTAAAAAGTATTTGGACGTGTGCGTCATTATTTTTTTATTGATAATATTTTAGTCTATTCTAAAACGGAAGAAGAACATGCGGAATATCTGAGGATAGTGGTAGAAGCATTGAGAAGAGAAAAGTTGTTTGCCAAATTCTCAAGGTGCGAATTCTGGTAAAATGAAGTTCAGATCTTAGGACAATTGATGAGTAGTGAAGGAGTGTTAGTTGACCCTACCAATGTTGAGGCAATATTCCAATGAGAAAGAATAACCACACCTACGGAAGTAGGAACTTTTTGGGAATTAACCGGTTTTATGAGAGGTTCGTACGGGATTTCGCTAAGATATCAGGACCTTTGATTACTTGCAAAACGGAAAAGGTTGTGTGGAATGAAAAATGTGAGGAAAGTTTTCAGGAATTGAAAAGAAGTTTGGTAATATCCCTCGTGCTGGCATTGCCCGATGGAAAGGGTGATTTGTGATCTATAGTGATGCATCACATAAAGGATTAGGATGCATGCTCATGCAGCATGGGAAAGTGGTTTCTTATGCCTCATGGAAGCTGAAGGAATATGAAGTAAGATACCCTACTCATGAATTAGAATTAGCAGCAATAGTTTTACTTTGAAAAATTGGAGACAATATTCATACAGAGAAAATTGTGAGATCTACACTGACCATAAGAGCCTTAAGTATATATTTACTCAGAAAGAACTCAACAGGAGACAGAGGAGATGGTTAGAGTTAATGAAAGACTATGTCGGTGAGATTTTATATCACCCAGGGAAGGCCAATGTGGTGGCCGATGCCCTTAGTAGTAAATAGAGACTCAAGATGTTAACAACGCCGGAGGAACTAGTGAGAGAACTCGAGGAGATGGAGATAGAGGTGAAGTCACTGGTAAAGGGACTGATGGACTAATTGAGATCAAATTAGAACTGGAATTGTTAGAAAAGATGGGACATTATCAGGAAGAGAAGATGAATGAAGAGCGAGAATCTTTGACTGAGAAGAAGTCAAATGTGAGAAAGATGAGAAGGGAATTATGAGGTATGCGAACCGGATTTGGATTCCGAATGTTCGAGAATTAAAAGATGAAATTTTACGCGAAGGACATAATTCTAGATATTCAATTCATCCTGGAGGTACCAAGATGTACCGAGATCTAAAGGAATATTATTGATGACCCAACATGAAAAAAGACGTGGCCAATTGGGTCAGTAAGTGTTTGACCTGTTAAAGAGTGAAGGTGGAACATCAGCGACCGAGGGGACTCCTACAACCCTTAGGAATTCTGATGTGAAAGTGGGAACAAATAGCCATGGATTCTGTGGTAGGATTTCCCCGAGCTAAGGCTAACCGTGATGCAATATGAGTAATTATATATCGACTGACCAAGTCAGCACACTTTCTTCCAATCAAGAAAACCTACATGGTGGATAGATTAGCAGAGCTATACATCAAGGAAATTGTGATAAGACATGGAGTCTCTGTAGCTATCGTATCTGACAGAGATCCCCGATTCAACTCCAGATTTTTTTGAGGAGCTTTCAGGAATGCTTATGAACCAAACTGAATGTGAGTACTGCATACCATCCCCAAACCGAGGGACAAAGTGAGTGAATCATTCAGACATTGGAGTACATATTGAGAAATTTTGTAATTGATTTTTAAGGTTATTGAGATGAACACCTATCTTTGATAGAGTTTGCCTACAATCATAGTTATCATGCGAGTATAAAAATGCCCCCACATGAGGCGCTGTATGGTCGGAGGTGCCATTCACCCTTGTACTGGGATGAAGTTGGTGAAAGAAAGTTGCTAGGTCCCGACTTGGTGTAAAGAACGAGGGACATAGTTGAGTTGATCAGAGGATGCTTAGCGGCATCCCAAGACCGACAGCGTAAATATGCCGACTTAGCACGAAAAGACAGAGAGTATGAAGTGGGTGACCAGGTATTTTTGAAAGTGTCACCATGGGAAGGACTGATGAGATTTGGAAAGAAAGGGAAGTTGAGTTCCCGATATATGGGTCCTTTGAGATTTTGTGACAAATAGAACCGTGGCATACGAATTGGCTTTACCTCCAAACCTTCAACAGGTTCATAGTGTTTTTCATGTGCCAATGTTGAGAAAGTATAATGCAGATACCAAGAATATAGTGAAACATGAGTAAGTACTAGATCTGTCCTACATTGAGCAACCAGTTGAAATCATTGGTTGAAAAGAGCAAGTACTCAAGGACAAGAGTGTCAAGCTATTCAGAGTCTTATTGAGACATCCCAAGGTCGAGGAGTCGACTTGGGAATTAGAGAGCCACCTGCGAGAAAGGTACCCCCATCTATTTGTGAGTTGATTCCGGGACGGAATCCTTTTAAGGGGGGGAGACTGTAAGAACCCTGATTTTTGTAATATTTTAAAACTTCTGTGAATAGTAACTTGAGCTAATTAAGTAATACGTATGGGGATCATCATAAAATGAATAGTGGAATTTTGAGAATCCGAGATCATATTCTTGTTTATCGAGGAAAATAAGTGAATGTAAAAGCCGACGAAATTCGAAGATTCAAAATTATACTACGTGTTTTCGTATCCGTAAAGAATGGCGTAGAACCGGGAATACTACGTGAAATAAATAATATATCAAGGTGTTTCTATGATCAAGAGAAGGAATGGAATTGGTTATAGGATTATAAGCGATAAAAGAAATCGCTACGAAACAAGTCGTTATACGTGGAAACTATCGGAATGGAACGACGATTGCGTTTACGATAAATAAACGAATGAGAAATTAAATCCCATGCAAGTTGGCCATGCATAACCAAGTCCTAACTAGTAGTTAGGAGTGTAACTAGATGATTAGAAGCTAACTAGAATAGTTAGTGGAATAGTGTTGAATAGTGATGGGAGACAAACAAGTACACAAGCCATATTTCTCCCTTTTCTCACTTCACCACACAATCAAACCAACCCATACCTTTGCCAAATTATTGTCAAATCTGCTGCATACATCCCATATATTCATTATACACTCCCACACTTTAGCCACAAAAGAAAACAACCCCTTTTCCCTCACTTAAAGCTCTCCCATTTTTCATTCCAGCATTTCGGATTTTCTGAGCAAGGGAGAAAGAAAAATTCATAACTCAAAATATACTCATTCAAATATCATGAAATTTTTACCAAAGCTTCTCTATATCATGGGTAAGCTTCGTACCAAATTTCAGACTCAAATTAATTTTTTTCAATTTTATAACAATGTTTGAATGAGGTGCTGAAAGGTAACTCCGAAATTTTAACTTGTTTCTTGGTTTTGTTTCTTAAGGATCTAGCCCTTCTAAGTGTTTTCTAAGAAAACCAAGCCTCAATCATCCTAGCACTAACCTTCCTAGTGTCCAAGAAGGTATAACTTTCAACCCTTTAAGGTTTTATTGTTGGATTTAAGAGTTATGCTTGTTGTAGTGTTAAGATCCAAAGGATTGTGTTTGTTTGAGTTTGTATTGATTATGTTCTTGCTAAATGCTTGAGATGTTGAGTTGTAATCTATGTATGTGGTACTAGATAGAGCATATAAGGTTCATGTGGGTGGATCTTGAGAAGTACTTGTGTTTATGATGATTATAGGTAGTGATTGTGTTAAGATCAAGTAGTAGAAATTGAGTTTGGGCATTCTTGCACTTGATCTGTTTTCTGCAGGACATTCAGCCATGAAAATGGTTAAAATTTGAAAACCACTGGCCATGACTAGATAGATATTGTGTTTTAGTTTCTATACATGTGTAGATCATCATGAGGAGATTTACGGTTTAGGAGTTATGGTCGTTTTAGTGTAAAACATTTCTGCGATTAGCCAACTGCACTTAAGTCCACTTGCATGGTGATTTTGAAGGACTTAAAATAATTCCGAGATTCTGGAAAACTTATGAAAAATGGATATGACAGTAGAGAAGACTGTCCAAAAAGAAATTTGAGAAAATATTAATTTTTTGATTTTATAAAAATGTTTTGGTAAAGTGAGCGCAAGTGAAAAACGCATAAAAACCTAGTTTTGACGCACATTTTCTCACGTTCGAGCTTAAAACTCGAAATGGTCTTTCTAAAGCGAACGATCGATTTCCAAAATCGACCATGTTATAAAGTGAGAATATAAGTGTTGAGAATGTGACGATCGGAGATTCGTTATACTTGAGTAGTTGCAAAAGTTGCTTAATAAGAGCGAGACGTTAATCGCGTACTAACTTAGACCATTGGTTCTTGTTTATAGATCGCCAACCAAACACCAGAGACCATACCACTTCGATTACTCGAGGCAAGTTTTCGAAACCCTATCTCATACTATCCATGCTATATATATACTGTTGTGATATTGATGGCATGATTTACAGTTCAAATATATATGCTTGTCTATGATATCAATGTATACGAATTATGCGATTGTTTATGAAAACAAATTTCGTTTTACACGAGTATGAGAAATTGAAACGTATTTCAAATATAATATAGGATAATGGGAGTCGGAAATATTTTAATAACGATTTAATTCCGGAGAGAGCCGAACGCGAAAGATTTCTATTTCGATAAACAAAGTACGTTCGCGTAATTTATATATCAAGCAAACGATTGAGATTTTGACTTAAACTTCGAGAAATATTGGTTTATTCATTTAAGGGACACCCTTACTTGATTGATTATTTTATAAAGCGATACTTAAGGGATTATTAAATATAAAGAAAGTATTTAAAAATATACTGAATAGTTTATAAATCATTTCACGTTATTTAATAAAGATTTAACTATTCAAAGAGCAATTATAGGATACCAAATCCTGTTTTGATTATTTAATTAAGGTGTCTCCATTCATTGGACCTTATTCAGAAATATTTTGTATTTAAGGTTTTTTATTAATTCATTGAACCTTAATTAGAAATACTTTGTACTTAAGATTTTATCAATTCATTGAACCTTATACAGAGATGTTTTATTTATAAGATTTTATCAATTCATTGAATCCCTCTTAGATTATTATGAGACCTTAGATATTTAATATCTTCAGACTTCTAAAAACTTATTTAAAAATAGACATAGTTCCCAAGGGTACTTTCTAAATTATTCAAAACTCTTGAAAGAGATTAATCATTTGAAACGTATCAAAACCTTAGGGAACTTAGTCTAGAAGCATAAGAGTTTTGCTTCCTCGTTCAATAAAGAACAAGTGAGTAATATATGTGTCACCCTACTACAGATAGGGATTTGAAAATGATTTTAAATTCAAAACTCCGACAACTCCCAAAGATCAATTGAGTTAAAAGTGATGAATAAAACATCTTATTTACAGGTCAACTTTTAACGACCTATTCCTTCGAAAAATGATTTTGAGCAAAAGATATAACTGTTTTGGGACTAGAATGTGGCCTGCCCGGCACAGAGTGGTATCGGGCAGTGACCAGGCGCGGAGTGGCGCATTATGCAAGCGCGGAGTGGCGCATTGTACGGTTATATGGTCTATGTGACCATTGACTTTCGGACTTGCACGGCAATGGGCAACCACCGTGTAGTGTCTTGATGAGCCCAAAGGCGGCTAGGTTTGTATTCCTTCTACTAGTAGAGAAAATTTCGTATTCGGCTGATCACCGATACGTGGTTTATTCCAGTATAGTCCCTTTCTTCCATTTTGGAAAAACTGTTGTGAAATATACAACAGAGAGCCGATAAGGCTGAGTTTTAAACAAGGATGTTGATGATTATATATAAAATCCATTTGAGAAATCTGCCGATAAGGCTGAGTTTTAAATTGAGATGTTGACGAATATATATCACACCCATATGAGAATCTTGGTTCGAGTAACATCTTGAGATTTTGAAATAAAATGAGTTCGAGTATAAAATGATTTTGAGAAAGAGATGAATACAAGTATTCAGTGGATATACTATTGTAGTTGATTTTGAGAATATTATAAATTTGATAATGTTAGGTCCCAATTTGTTTGTAGAAGGGGGGGTTGAATGCAAACAATACCGTTTAATCGAATAAAATGCGGAATAAAATTGTGAAACAAAATTCAAGTTAAATAAAACTTTTATTAAACTTGAAAGGTGTTACAACTACGGTATCGGTTACAAGGGATTAATCTCAAATCAATTATTACAAATCTAGAATAAATTCGACATGAACTTTTTCTATTTTTGTAATTAAAAGATCAAATGCTAAATGCGATTTGAGATTAAGTTCTAGGGATTTTAATCCGCTAGATTGATACACAAGAACAAGATAAGTATTTCTAGTTGATTGGATTTAACTTTACAATCTAGAAATTGATCTTGAAGTTGCAGATGAGATGTAATATTTTTCTGCTCCTTTTTCTTTTTGTTCTTTAGTTTGTGTTCTGTTTGATTGATGATAATTTGAATGTCTTCTGCTGCTTTTATCAAACACCGAATGTAAAATTGTACTGGCATGACAATCTCTTTGGCCAGCAAGACTTTCGGTAAGACAAAATTTACAACTAGCAAGACAATTAAAATGAGCTAGCAAGACTTTCGGTATGACTATTGATTGTCATACCGATTGTCATATTAGTTCAAATAAATTGTCTTGCTAAATTAATAACAGATTTTAATCTAAACAGAAATTCTAATAAGACAATTAAATGTATTGGCATTACTTTCGGTATGACTATCAATTGTCATACCGATTGTCATACTAGTTCAAATGAATTGTCTTGCTGAATTTAAGCAGATTTTAAACCAATTAAAATCTTGTAAATCCTTAATATTAATTCTAAATTAATTAATCAATTTAATTCAATTAATCAATAAATTAATCTTTGCAGATATAATTTATTTTCTTAATTAAATTATATGACTTAATTAATTAATAGAGAATTAATACTAACCCTGAGCAGCATCCATTCTTCTGACAATCTTCTGAAAGTCACTGAGACTTATGAATCAATTCCGCCACTTCAATGCTGACACTCGATGTACTGTCTGGTTCATGAGTGACTAACTTCCATGACGTTTCTTCATATCTTGACTTTGATATTCTGATTGAATCCTTGTAATAAATGATACCCTGACGAGATCTCTGTCACTTGATTAAATCCACGATCTTGATTTATATCATTGAGGCATGATCAAATTCTTGAACTTCTTCCAGTGAATCTTCAAGTCTGCAGATGAACAATGTTTCTTTATTCTTTGACAGATGTTACTTTGTGAGATCTCTCTGATGATAGATCCACTATTTACTTATTACAATCTTATTTGAGTTGAGTTAAATACTCGAATAAACGAGTAGGCTATGACATATGCCTTTCAGATAAGCATATAAACTTTCAGAACGCTTTGGAGATACAAAGTATAATTATTGGTTTTATTTATCCTTACATAGTTAATTATGGGGATATATACCTTGCTGAGCTTTAATGCTCACCCTTGCTTTTATATATCATATCACAACAGACTACCAGCATGGATCAGACCAGGACTGCTGTCCTTAGGCGGGTAAGGAACGCTCGTGAGTTCCGTAGGCTTTTTGTGCGCCAGCCCCGTCAGGTAGATAAGTGGAAATGATTTATTTGATAATGTTTCCAAGCATATAACCTGTGTGTATGTGAGTTTGAATAAAAGGTCGAGTAATATTGTGAAAAGAGAATTATTTAATTAATAAGTGATCGTAACGACCCGAATTCACGACCTTGGATTTGGGGGTGTTACATTGATGAAACATATGCACATGTAGCAAGAATTGAATCAATTCGAATGCTATTGGCTTATGCTTGTCATAAAAATTTCAAAGTCTATCAAATGGATGTGAAATCTGCATTCTTAAATGGGATTTTGGAAGAGAAAGTATATGTGAAACAACCTCGCGGGTTTGAAGATGCAACACATCCCGATTATGTCTATAAATTATATAAAGCTCTATATGGCTTAAAACAAGCCCCAAGAGCATGGTACGAAAGGTTGAGCAAGTTCCTACTAGACAATAAATTTAAGATGGGAACGGCCGATAAAACCTTATTTACGAGGCAAGAAAAAGATGATATATTTCTCGTATAAATATACGTAGATGACATCATTTTTGGGTCAACAAATGATGCACTATGTAAAGAATTCTCTGAAAATATGAGTAAAGAATTCGAGATGAGTATGATGGGAGAATTAAACTTCTTTTTGGGATTACAAATAAGGCAATCTGATGAACGCATCCATATCTCTCAATCCAAGTATTGTAAAGAGATGTTGAAAAAATTCGAAATGGATAATGCCAAACCCATCTCTACTCCTATGTCTAAATCCGATAAATTAACAGAAGATCCAAAAGGAATTCCCGTAGACACAAAGAAATACCGAGGAATGATCGGTAGCTTGCTCTATATAACTACAAGTCATCCCGATATTCAATATAGTGTTTGTAAGTGTGGTAGGTTTCAAGTAGCACCTAAAGAATCTCATTTATCCGCGGTAAAAAGGATATTGAGATATCTTAAAGGAACCACCGATGTTGGTCTTTGGTATCCAAAAGGAATACCATTTGACTTAGTATGTTTTTCTGATTCGGACTATGTCGGGCATTTAGTCGACAGAAAAAGTACTAGTGGTACTTGTCAGTTTCTCGGTGGATGTTTAGTTTCTTGGTTTTCAAAGAAACAAAATTCCGTATCCATCTCAACAACCAAGGCTGAGTATATAGCAACTGCAAAGTGTTGTGCTCAAATACTGTGGATGAAGCAAACACTAGCTGACTATAATATAAAATTTGATGTGATCTCAATCTTATGTGATAATACGAGTGCTATTGATCTTAGCAAGAATCCCATATTACATTCTAGATCTAAATATATAGATGTGAGACATCATTTTTTACGTGATCATGTCAATAAAGGCGATATAAAAATGACTCATATTGATATTGAGATCAATCTCGCTGACATATTCACAAAACCATTAAATTCCGAAAGATTCACTAAACTTCGCTTGGATTTAGGAATGTTGGAATTTATGAAATAATGGTTTATATATAAAGAACAGTTGAGAATTATAAAGAAGTCTCAACGATAAGGATATTCTCCCGATCAAGTTATTAAGTTTATCTGAAACTCAGATTTGTCAATAAAGAAATTTATTGATCGGGTTAAGATAACTTAAATAGCCCAGATTAACCGGGAAAATAAACTTAATCGAGTGAATATTTATTATTCCATGATATTTATAAATATTTAGAAGTCCTTCTTATATAAACTGATTATTATTCATATATATATATATTATTTTTTCTTATATATATATTTAGTCTCATCTTTTTGAGATATATCCAAATTTATGTTATTTTAATATATATATATATATATATTTCTGTAATATTTATATATATATATAAATTTCAGCAAAAATTATATAAGGATAAATATATAATAATCCAGCTATATTAATAAATATAGTTTTTCAAATATATTTTCAGGATTACTTTTAACCGGCCAAATCAAAAAAAATTTATCCGGCCCAAAGCTTCTATCTAAGCCCATATATTTTAACAAAATATAAAACTATTTATCAAAAATCAAACCAAGTCCATTTTTAACTATTTGGCCCAATTTGTTGTCACAAGCCCAAAATCTGTTTATAACTTCTAATCTCAACCATCTATTCCTTACCCTAATCAATCCTGATCGTTCATTCAACAAAATATATAAGCCATTCACTGTTTTGTATAGTGCAGTCACTCTATTCATTCGAAACCCTAATCTCTAACCTCTCTCTCTCGCCTCTTCTCTCCGCCTCTCTTCCGAAGAACCCTAAATCATTTTTTTTCATTTTTGATCTTCGATTCTTGATGAAATTTATCAGATATTATACGTATAGTGCGTTAATCGTAGTTAGGAACAGACGATTAATAAAACTTGGCTGGGTTGGTGAAATCAAATCGATTTCCGATTATAAAAATCGATGATTTATACATAAATCGAACGAGAATCATCAAATAGGACATCAAATTGATAGTTTATATATATATACACTCAATTTTCGTTGGTTTAAATCATTGTTTTAGCAATAACCTAACTCGATTTCAAGGTATATGACAGGAGAAGACGGGAAAGTGCAAAATCGTCTGGGAAAAGAAGACTCGATGGTTGTATGTGACGGAGAAGAGAAAATTGGAGGTTGACTCAGTCCGCGACTGAGTCAACCAAGTAAGACCTACGAGTCAGGCCATACTCTAGGCTCAGATGAGATTTCCTCATATATTTCAGTCTTATTCAATTGAATTTGTGGTGAAAGGAACTTAATTGAATTTAAATCGAACTTTATCTGATTAATTTGTAACCCTGTGAGATGAATGTTCGATGATATGGCTTTGGTGTAGATGTGGTTTAATTCTATTCTGTGTGTGATCAAATTGAAAGAATAAAGTTCGGATTATTGACGGATTTGTTGTTATCTGTTGAAATTTGAGAAATTATCTGTTGGATTTGTATTATCTGGTGGATTTATTGTTATCTGTTAAATTTGTGGTTATCTGTTGGATTTCGGATTATCTGTTGGATTTGTTGTTATCTGTTGAAATTTGAGAAATTATCTGTTGGATTTATACTATCTAGTGGATTTCGGATTATCTGTTGGATTTGTGTTATCTGGTGGACTTATGATTATCTGTTAAATCTGTGATTATATGATGGATTGGTAATTATTTGTTTGCAATAAAGTTTAGTCAAGAAACTTGGGTGATTAATCTGGAATGCATGATTGCTTAAAATGATCACTTGATTAAGTTAAGGACAATTTTTTAAGCTTAATTGGACTATAAATATAAGTATAAAATATGAGCTTGATAGTTGATAGTATTCTTATAATCAACAGAACATGCTTGGTTAAATTGTTGGTTTGAATTAAAATCTCAGAGAAATTGTCTGTTTAAAAATGAGGTCTCAAAAATTTGCTCGGTTAATTATGGATTCTTGGTATAAGTTTGACTGATATCATCTGATTGTTGATATACTTAATCCAAGAAAGTCAGTGTTCTGGTTGTTTTGAATTGTTAGTCCCTTGATGATTCTGTGTAATACATGAATCCCTGTTTTTTAAATAATAAAACTACCTAGGTGTGCTAAAGAATGCCGTTGATTTGTTTTTTTTAATAAAAATTATATATATTTGTGCTCTGAGTACCTGTTAATCTCTGTAGAACTATAAGAATATTTGCTTTTGATATGTGTACTATTAAAGGATGTTATTTGTCTCTTTTTCACAACTTATATACATTAGTTTTCGAATAATACTTTAAAAGGCAATCTGTCTTGGATTAATAAGTCTCAGTTCTTTTTTAACAAGCTCTCTGCTAGCACTTTCCTTTAAAAAGAAAAACAGAATCTTGCCTTCATTTTCTGTCAAGAACACAAGGTATAATAAAGATTAAGATACTGAACATGGTCAGTTACCTCTTTAAATGATAAAATCTGTGTAAAATGGACACTGAACATGCTAACACTTGATTATCTTGGTTACTTGGACTACTTACATGCTAAATTATCTGTGATCATAATGATTAATATTATTCCATTTCTAATCTACCTAATTGATTTAAGACTATTGAAATGATTAAATGTGTGATCAACTGAATGTGCAAGCTGTCCTGATTGAAGTCTTATACAATGAATCTGGATAAGAAATGTCTTATTGTCTCCAATCTCTACTTGCCTATCTGATAAAATGTACTTAGTCTATGCATGATAATCTATGGACTATTAGTGCAACACTGTTTACTAGTCTGTGTTTATTTATACTTAAGCATTTATAAGAAATCAAATAAGGTATTTTGTACACTGGGTTGTGTAATATAAACAAATACACTCACACACCAGCCCTCACAGTAAGACCTGGCAGGGGAGCCTTGAGCATCCCTGTATCTGGATCACTGCTGTGATTAATGGCCACTTAGAAAATTAAGGTGACATTTTATTTTAACTTACTGCATTTAAAGTGTTATATCTGATATAAATGATCTGAGTGTTGTATTGCCTTGAATGCTATTTGAATTAAATGAAAACTGATTGTGTATGATCTGTTATGTGTTTAATGTGCATGACATTCCTTTGGTTGCATCTCATTAATAACATAATTTCTTGAGAAATAAATGTAACAGATCTTATCTACATTAAAAATTCAGTTCTTCTATCAAATTCACTTCACACACAACTCATCCTTAAATGCTTCTGCACTAAAAGTACAGTTCCTGTGTAATAGAGTAAGCTAGGATGTCAACTTTATGTCACATAGTTTCCAAAATCTGTACTTATGTACTGTGTTGTTTTCTAAAGTAGACACAAAGACAAAGAATTAATACATTCTTTATTGCTTGCTGGAATAATTTATGAATCTATGTATATGTGCTGCATTACATCATATGCATCATCCTAGTATCCACTTGGATTTCTGTATAACACAGCCATGCATGCATTAAATGTGTATCACTGTTCATGAACAAAAAATAATTTCTAAAAATCTTAATTTTTAAAATCTTTTCTCTATGCATCTGTGTTAAATGGTTATATATACATGCATATCTTGTATGCTGCATTCACACACACACCAGTTGCATAAAATCCACTTCACTTGCAACATAAACCCAAATGCTAACCCTTTTTACCCTAAACCAAGACCACTGATTGAAAACCCATATCTTTTTGAAGATATGGAGAAAAATCAGTTTCATCACCATAAGACCTCTGCCTTCAAACCTGTTCAAACATCACAACCTAAACACTATCACAAAAGACACCTCCCTCCAAGACAATTCAGAAAGGGATATAAAAACCATACCATCCCTTTCTATCAAAGCAGAAAATATCAAAACCCTAAATCCCCTAACCCTAGACCTCCTAAACCATTGCAAGCCAAAGTATACACCAGATTAGCTAACCTAAGACAAAACACAAACACCTCTATGAACACACCAAAGCCCCTTCCACCAAAACTGTCAAACCCTTCAAACACCAAAACATTTCTTGAACTTATCAAAAATGTCCAACCTGGTACTTGTGTTTATGTGAAGGGTGAAGTGGAATTCTTAATTAGAAGGGCTAGGTGGGATGGTCTCATGTATAACTTAGGTAAGCACTATTGCACACACCTAATGGGAGAGTTCTATTGTAACATGAATGTCATAAAAGGGGTAGATGGTATATTACATTTCACTACATCAGTCAACAAAAAGGTCACTTGTGTTGATAATAAAAGCATTAATAGGGCACTGCATTTACCTTTGCATCTGTGTGAGTTGCCTTGTGAGGATATCTTCTCTCTGTTTGTTTTTAACAAATCTGAATTTGAACTAATGCTTGGCACTTTTTGTAAATCTGACATTCCTGATGGTTTATGTGATGTTAACTGTGGTATTCATTTCAAACACTTCACTGGCACTTTTCAGCATATTGCTCTAATCATTAGTGCAAATGTTATGCCAAAACCAAATCAAAGTAAGTACTTTGATTTCTTTGATATGAAAATCATGTATCTTTTATGCATAAACAAAATCCACTTCAGCATATCTTATGTTATTCTTCTAAACATGATCAATGCACATCTTGTAGATTATATGCCTTATGGTATGCTAATCTCATCTTTCTTTGCACTTTGCAACATTAACATACCTGAAGCATTCTCTAATCTTGCTGATTCTCAAATCACTAATGAACACATTAGGCCACAAGTTCCCCAGATGCACTGTGAGCCTCAAGAGGCAACTCCCACAGTTATTCCTCAATTCATTAGAGAGAAAGATGTGTTTCTCTCTAAGTTTGAGTCTGTCAAAACCATGTTTCATGAACTAAAACTTGAACTTAAGAGGGTTAAGGAAGAAAATAATGAGATTAAAGAAAAAGTAGGAGCACTAGAGAGTCTCACTGCCTCTTGTAAACACATGATTGCATATTTAGAGCATTTGGCTGCATCTACTCTAGGAACTCCTTGCATGAATGATCATGACATTGTCTCTTCCTTTCAAGTCCCTATGCATGATAACACTGCTTTGATTCATGAATTAGAAGAAGTTAATGTGGGTGCTAAAGGTCAACTGATTGATAATTTGCCTGATTTGGTTCATATTTGTGATGCTGATGGAAATGTGATTGGTTAAGTTTGCTTGAGTTTGCTGTTTGATGAAGTCTGCTATGTGATGTTGTACTGGTACTTGTTGTTATGTACCTATTTTGATACTTTCTGATGTATTTGTACTTGTAAGGATTCTGTGTTGGGGTATGTAATATTTGTACTTGTATGCACTTCTTTGGTTTGTAATGACTTAAAACAGTTTCAGGATTTTATTCTAAATAATCAGTGAACCACACTGATTATTGAGAACACTTTTGGTAATATATCATGGCTTGTTTTGTTGTAAATCTGTCTTTATCTATCTTATGCAGGAAAATGTGAACACTGTCCTGTGTCTCTATTCTAATTGTGATAATACTGCTAATGTTTATTAGATTCAGTCTAGTTGTACTCTGCCTTGTCCAATATCTTGTGGCATTTAGTAACTTCTGATTTATATTTAAAAGAGATATTTATAAAATCAGAAATCAAACTATATGTTCTTAACCATTCTGCAGGATTTTCATAGTTAATAAACTTAAATTGATTTGATGCATGTACTATGAAAAGATACTTTATACAATGCAAATGTAATCTGTCTTTGACATCCAACTGTGCACTATTAAGACTAACAGATTACAAAAGGGTAGTCCTTGTATTGTATCTAATTGATGTGCAGGTAGACTCACATGTCCCAGAATGAACTCCAGAAGAAATGATTGGCAAAATTGAGTGTTTTGCATCCAGCAAGAGCTTCACAAAGGTCACAAGGAACACCACTTGCATTCCCAAGCAATCTGACATAATCCATAAGGTAAAACATGTATATATTTTCAAAATCTCCTCATTTTACTTCACATACACGCACTAGTTTGATGTATTATGTTCTAGTCTCAAACCAATCCAACTGCACCTTTGTAGTAATCGACTGTGTAAAATTCTTAGCATATCAGTAATATGGATTTATATGTATTATTTTCGGTTATTGTAGAAATGTGGGTTTTCTCTAGAATGTATTAGATCTCCAAACTATGTAGTCTGTTACTCAGACCTAGATTAGACATTGATTGTATTAGTGTTAGACTTTGTAAACATGCAATTGGCCAGAATTGTCTAAAGGACAAAATAGTGTGTATTAGTGTTAGACTTTGTACCAAGAGCACAGTTTGTATTAGTAACAGTTATTGTAATTTGTGATTGCAGAATTATGTACTCTAGAAAGTAAAAAACTAAGGCCTTTGTTCTTATAAATCAAAATATACTCCAGATTGAAAAAGAATAAAATTGGCTTAGTACAAGTTGTCTAAAGATTACATGCAATCCGTCATAATGAAATGAACTTACTAAAAACTTAACTGATCTTTAAGTATAAGTTCAAATAGGCGGCTAAATCACACCTTCTTATAAAATCTATTTTAACTACAACTTTGGTAATCAATTTGAAAAAAAGGGATCAACTACTAATAGATATAATTGGCTATTAACCATTACATCATATCTTTTAAAATCAAACCATGCATGCTTAAAACAGTTCTTCTATTTTTGATTTGCTAAACTATATCAACTGTTTTCCTTCAATTCATTCAAAACAGATTAAAAATACCATGCATACAATGTTGAATTCATCCTTATATGCTCAAACTGCATGCACTTGACTAGATCTATGATCAAATTGCCATGCTTACCTAGTCAATTCTGTGAAATAAAACTTTTCCTCATGAATATATAACACTCTTTTTGGCATATATCAAAAAAAAGGGGAAGAGAAATTATGATCCATTTCAACAAATATAAGTTTGGACCCCTAAAATTTCAATCTTTTATACTTGCTATCTTTTTGATATATAAAGGATCTATCTGTCTTCTATTATTATATGATATATCTAACAAAGTATTTTGCAGGATCTCAAGAAAGAGATTTAATCTCTAAGTACATAAATGCTTTATGTGCAAAATATTTTTCAAAAATTCATGCATACACCAAGGGGAAGCACACACTATTAATTTTATGTTTGTTTGGCAAATACCAAAAAGGGGAAGATTGAAAGGATATCTTCGATATATTATTTATTTTGGTATTTGTACAATTAAACATAAAATTAAGAACACGTAGATCCTCTCCATTAGGACATGAATTCAATTGATCCAAATCAAAGTCAAAAAGTCAAACTAGCAAAATCATGTCTTTTAAACAGATAAAAGAGATATTCCATTCTTACAAAATATCAAAACTATATCTTTATGGAATATATCTCTAAGGCAATATGATCAAACAAGACACATCAAGATATGATATTTGTTAGATCTGTGTTGCAACAGGAATATAGCAACAAGTTCGAATAAGGAATATATCAGAAATATTCTTTAGAAGTCTCGTGCTATATCAAAAATATTTAACTCTTCGCTCCAAAATATATCTCTACATATAATCAAAAGAGTTTTTATTCAAAGATTATTAATATTCATGATTGGAATATTAATATCCAGTTCTGCAACTCATTTCTGTATACTTACAGTAATTTTCTCCTATTTCGTAAAATCAACATTTCTCGGAGAAAATTATTCAAAAATACTCAAACACATTTCCTATCACCCAAATATATCTCATATAGTAGGAAATATATTTTAAGTAATTATACAAGTCAAAACTTTGGTCAAAAGATCCATCTTTTTTTTTCAAGACCAATGGTATTTTTACTCGGAAGAAAGGCTGACAGAACAGTTCCAATTTTAGATAAAATACTTCCACATTCTAGAATGACTTTAAATTTGGTATGGATCATTTAAATGGTATTTTCTAAGTATGATAAAAATTTCTTAGCATTCAGAGAATGTTTGTCGGGGCACAAAAATCGAGGCAGTTGGTCCCACAGTTGACCAAGTTTGACCTAGCTACCATTGACTAAAGTTGACCAAAACTTGCAGGACATCATTTTATAATATTTAGGTAATTATCATATTTTTTATGATATTTATTTAAGAGTTTTTGGGGTGGTCATAATTAATGGTGCTTAATCCTTAATTAAAGTAATTAAAGAATGATTAAAAGAAAAGGAAAATATATACTTAATATATATATATATATATATATCAGCTGAGATTTGAATGAATACTAGCTTGTGCTTCCTTCCCACTTGCAAATAAACACAACCTACTTGCCATGTCATCAATCCATATGATACACTCCATCCACCCTTCATTCCTTCTCAAATCTCAACCATTCAATCCACCCAACTTCTCCTATAAATAAACCCCACCCCAACCCATTTTCTTCAAGCTAAAGAACCACAAAGTTGCTGGGATTTTTTCAAGAAGTGCTTCTCTTCATCTCTTTCAAATTATATACACACACTTCTTCTCAAAAACCTTCTCTTTCTTCTATATACTTACATATATACAAGGTTTTTGAAACCCAAGCTTAGCTTCACCCAACCAAGCTTTATCCCACCAAGTGAGCTCATCCACTACCACTTCCCGGACTCCCGAAGGGCTGCTCAAGTTCGACCAAAGTGCCAAAATCCGGCCGAACCTCCGGCAACTTTTTCCGGCGAACTTTTTCGACCGTTTTTCAAAAGTGGTTAGTTTTAGCTTCTTATTTGAGTTCTTTGTATTTAAGCTTTGTACTTAACTTCTCTACTTCATCTTAAGCTCTAATACAAGTTCTTTTATAAAGGAAGTTCTCGGGGAGAACTTAGATTCGAACTCGGAATTCGAATAAGTACTTGATCTTCGTAAAAAATCATTCCAACGAGAAGATCTAAAAAGAAAAGTACTTTATCTCCAAGGGGAGATTATATTTGACACAAGTACGAGTTAGCCAATTATTTCTTGCACTTTAATTGGATCTTGGCTAACACTCATTCGTGCTCATAAAATAATTACGAAGTAAAAGTGTAATCCCTTCTATCATCTTTAGTATTCCGGGGGATTATTACTTGTCTCATATAAACACTTCGTAATTTGTCAAATCTTAAAACGGATCGTATGAGTTAGACAATTACTTAACGCTCTTTAATTGGATCTTGTCTAACTAATAACGTACATATAAAATATTATGAAGTAAAAGTGTAATCCCTTCTATCATCTTTAGTGTTCCGGGGGATTATAGCTTGTTCCATATAAACTACTTCGTAATCATCCGTTAAAATCAAGGACGAATCAAATCCACGAGTTAGCCAATTAATTTATGATATTTAATTGGATCTTGGCTAACACATATCGTGTATATAAACAATTACGAGTCTGATCGTATAAGCCCCTTCTAACATCTTTAGTGTTCCGCGGGGTTATACTACGATATCTATAAAATACTCGTAATTATTCGTCCAAATTTTGAAAGCACAATCTTAAGCCAATTTCTTGCACTTACTTAATTGGATCTTGGCTAAGACTCATAAATCTTATAAACCTGCTTGAAGTTAAAAGAGTATACTTTGACCTTATAATAGTCTAAATACAAGTATACCTTAAAACCTTAAGTTGATATACTTAAAGGTAAAATTACAACTCCGAGGTTGTAATTAAAGTATTCTTCGATACATAAATAATTAATCGAAAGAAGAAGAATACTAAAGAAGTCATAAGCCATAAGTGCTTAATATAAAAAGGGACTTCTTATTACTCCACACCTTTATTAAATCTATAAAGGAGTAATTATAAATACACTTGACCATCTTGTTTTATTTTAAGTCAAGTATAACTAATTAGTTTTAATATTCTTATTTGGATATTATACTACTTGTGGGCTAGTACGGTAACATACTAGTTCAAAATGAATATTTTCCTACTTGTTTTGTTTTGTGGATTGTCTTGTTAGTTTTGTAGTGAGGTGAAGTGATGTGAGGTGATTCTCGTTCTAAGACCCAAGTCCTAGACGTACTAATGGGGAGTTAGTAGTCTTCGCACCGTGAAAAAGAGGAAAGACCCAAGACCGGATCACTAAGATCCAAGACCGGAAAAAGCTAAGGAAGCCAAGTCCACACAAAGGCTTTACAACAACTTTGAAGAAATAGCGGGGAGTTATTGTCTAAGATAAGTTGTGTAGGTAATACATTTATTTTGAGGCGGTGACCCTTGTGTTACGCACCAAGATAAATATTTGTAAAGGGTGTAAAGGCTTCTCCACCTACTAAAGGAGCGAGTTTATTATAAGGGAAAATCCCAAGTCCGGGAGAGGAGCTCGGGGACTGGAGTAGAGGTGAGCGAATCTATTAGAGGTTGCGCCATCGCGAACCAGGATAAAATCACCGTGTGGTATTTTCTTTCCTTGCACTTTATGTTCCGCACATATAAACTGCATAACCACTCGGTAAAGTTTTAAAAAAGGATAAAATATTTTTAAAACATCACAACAATTTTTAAATTGGTAATTAAGTTATTCAACCCCCCTTCTAACTTAAAATAGCCCTCATACGGGACCTTACAGATTTATGTGGCTGGGGAAGCTGGAGGCTATGCAGCTATCTTTCCTCTGCAAGTGTAGGGCGTGGATCGTTTGGGAGGCTGCTCTAATTTTGATGCTTTCCCCTTTTTCATTATTTTGGGCCTGCGTTTCTACTCTAATTATTGGTTCGTCTGTTTTTCTGGGTTTGCTTCTTTCTTGCGTTTGCTGGTTCCTGCCACATCTGTTTCTTCTGGTTCTGGGTTGTGTTTTTTCGTGGCGCATCCCTTTGTTTGTTGGCACATGTGTGTCTCTTCTGGGTGGTTGTTTTTATTTTCAGTGTGTATTTTGTGTAGGTTTTGTTTTGGCTGTAGGTTGTTTGTTTTGTCTGTGTTTTCATTTGTTTGTGTTGTGTCTAATTTGTTTCTGTTCTTGGGTCTGTGTGTTGTGACTGTTTTTTATTTTTTTTCTTTTGTTTGTGAGTTTGAAGTGTTTTGTTTTTATCTGTGTTTTTTTGTGGATAATTCTTTTGCTTGTGAGTTTGAAGTGTTTTGTTTTTATCTGTGTTTTTGTTTGTGGAAAAAATATTTTTGTTTGTGGAAAAAAATTTGGGCGTGTGTATTTTGTTATTTTGTTGCTGCTGGTGTGTTTTGCATGTGTTCTGTTTTGTTGTTTTTTGTGTTTTTGGAGTTAGGCCTATTTCATGGGACCAAAAAATTGGGCGTCTGTTAGGCCTTTGTTGGATAAATTGTGTTGGCGCATTATCGTTGTTGAATAAATTATGCTATAGCATTATTGTGCATTATTGTATGGCTGTTCCACCTTAAGACAGCGTGGAAACAAATTTGACGGTTCTTGATTGTTTGTGGCTGCGGAATTTGCGCCTATTTATTTTGTTATTTTGTTGGGTGGTAGGTGGGCTTCGTGTTGGTGTTGATGTTTTGTTTGTGGAAAAAAAATTGGGCGTGTATATTTTGTTATTTTGTTACTGCTGGTGTGTTTTGTCTGTGTTCTGTTTTGTTATTTTCTGTGTGTTTGGAGTTAGGCCTCTCTCTTAGGACCAAAAAATTGGATGTCTGTTAGGCCTTTGTTGGATAAATTGTGTTGGCATATTATTATTGTTGAATAAATTGTGTTGGCGCATTATTGTGTGACTGTTCCACCATTAGACAATATGTTATTTTGTTGGGTGGTAGGTGGGCTTCGTGTTGGTGTTGCTGCTCCTTCGAGGAATCCACGCGTTGGCATGAGGAGGAAGCCCCGTCAATTTTCAGATTTTCGTGCTAACCTTTCTTCAAAACAACCACCCGTTGATTGGGAGAAGAAGCCCTATCTGGATTATATTTGTGTTCCCGAGGTTAGCGTTCCTCGGATCGAGTAAAATAGCCCGTTGATAAAGGGAAGGGGCCGCTGGAAGATTTTTCAGGTTTAGGGCCTAAGCTCCCTTCGAAACAAACGCCCGTTGATCACAAGAAGGGGCTCTGTCCGGATTATGTTGGTGTTTTATCGAATGCCAAGCTTTGGGGTGATGGGAGACCGACCGTTGATAAAGGGAAGAAGCAGCTGCAAGAATATTGCTCGACATTCGGGATCGATTGTGACACCCTTATAATAAAATAAATGAATATCCTTGTGTACATGTCATTTTCTCAAAATCACTTTAGGGAATACTAACCCTGAATAAAAATATTCTTTTAATAAGATTATATATTGACCCTTTCAAATTCTTTTGTAATGCGGAAGCTGAAAACTTTAGAAAATGTACTCAATATACACATAACAATTAGCAGTCAAAACATGCTTGAAACTATTGGAATTTATTATATAATATAGACTTTGATACAAAGAATTTTTATAAAATTTCGGCATATGGTATTCGTAAATTGGACTATCGACCTGTAATCCAAATCCATCCTAATCCATTTAACAGCAAATCAACAAATCTAACATGTCCTAATCGATCAGGTGAACAACTAGACAATACAACACAATAACTTAACATTAAATATTAACAGCGGAAATAAAAACACAACCATATTATATATATGTGAAAATGCTGAGGAGGAGAGACTCTGAAGATCCGGCTGGCCGGCCATGTAACTTAACCTGAAAACATGAGCGATTTTAGTGAGTCGCAACCCAGTGAACATATACCATCATATAATATACTCTAGTAAAATTTACATATTTCTAAAGCGATAATCTAGTATTTCGTATTCTATAAAGACACTTTTATAGGTACATGTTAACTCGTAAAACTTATAATATCATATAAATATACCTGTAATTCACATAATAATCATTTCAGATTATCATCCAATAAACCCAAGTAATCATTTACTATGAATGCGACATATGCCTTTGACTCCATTTTCTTTCACTTTGTTGTGACTGTCTGACTAACCAACTTGACTTTAGCATCTCCCGGGATTCATTTCCTTGGCCTCACATATTAGGTCTAATAGACTTTTAGGATCTTGGTCCATCATATGATGGCCTCACGTATTAGGTCTATAGACTGTTAGGATCTTGGTCCAAGGCTTTTCCTTTAATACACATTCTCGATGACCTCACGTATTAAGTCTATAGACTTTTAAGATCCTGGTTCATCATTCGATGACCTCACGTATTAGGTCTATAAACTTTTAGGATCTTGGTCTCGGTGTTTTCTTGTTTATAGTCTCGAAGGACTTTCCCTTGTTTTCACGTTGATGGCTAGCTAGACCCTTAATTCTTATTTCTGATACTAAAGTAGTGGCAGTCACAACTCTTTTATTTAGTCAGTATACAAATGCATGACATGTATATTAAATATCAACTATCAATTCACATACTTGTATCCGATGATCTGAAATTCATGTCATCTATCATCTAATCACATATAATTCCCGATAACGATTGATTCCATATAATTTATATACTATAATATATTGATAACGATCGGGGTCATATAACATATCAACCTTTGTACACGAAAACGTGTTAACTACATATAACCATTTCCAGGTGATCATCTCAAATCTATAGATAAAAAGAAGTATATAATTTAGCTCACATATGTAGGAAATATCTCAAATTTATACTCACCTTGGCTCTTGTAATGTAACTTAAACAGAAGATTTTCATTATAAAGCTTTTCGTCACAAACCATTTAAAACCGCCGCGATGCTATATTAGTAACACAATCATCAACAAAAGATAACAAGTGACCGTATATTTTAATGCATATATGTTTCTACTACATTTGAATTATACTCAAGTACTACATTTAGGTTGTCTAGACTTTGGATTTCCAAATATCCCTTCACGATATAAATCATAACTTATTACACACTTAATTAAATTAATTAATTCTTTTTTTCGAGCAAACTCAGAACCATGGGTGATAATATATCAAAAATACACTATATAACCTGAAATTTACAATTTATGGCATAGGTTTGAAGTCAACATTTATGTGCTGATTAGAACCACATTGACGTGCCTTCAACAATTAGCTCTATCTAGACTTATACATACCTGGTGATCACAATATTTTTCGGACATATACTTCAGACATAAACTTACAATTTCTATTCTTTAACCATCAAGTAATTAGGTGTTTAAACTTATCAAAATATTCGTCCAAAACAGGGCAACATTTCAGAAAATCTGAATCTGCAGACATTAATGTTAATTGTATGGCTATAACTTCTACAATTGAGCATTATAATTCACCAAACTTGGCAAACCTTTATATCACAGAATTTGGAAAAATATTTATTCTTTATCAATCAAGTAATTCATTCTTTAAGGTGTCCAAAATTGCATCTCAAAACATGACATACAAACATTTAATATAATACACCACTACACACACTTCATTTAAACACTTTTCATAAACTAAAAGATGTTCTTTTTTTAATACCAAATTTTCCAAATTTTATCTTAATTCTCCCATTAAGCTTCCATAAAAATTTGAAAACAAAAAGAGTTCATCAACCCCATAACGAATATAAACACCTTGAGGTAGCACGCAGAAATTTATGCGCTACTCTACTTTCACTAAAATTGAGATAATTTTTTACCCGTTTATTCAAATTACTTGAAATTAGTGGTCAAATAAACAAGAAATCAAATAGAACAATCTCAACATAGAATCACCACTCAGAATAACTGATACTTACCCCAGCACAACAGGATAAAACATAGCAGAAATCAGAGGAAACAAACTATAAATTATGAAACACATACACACACACACATATATATATATATGTGATCAAAGAGGATCATACCTTGCTTACAACTAGAATCTCAATTCTTAAGAGCATCAAAATCAGATTTCCCCCAAATCAAACCTTAGCACCTTCTTCCCCAACTCCAACGAAAGCTCGATTGCGCTAAAGACACGAGCTACCCGATGATTTCCAAGCGAAATTGAAGCTTGGATCAAAAAATATGATGGAGAATTGATTGATATATGGTTTCTCCCTCCCTTTTCTCTTTATAACAGTTTCTCTTGCCCCTTGAAAATAAAGGGGAAGCCGTGTTTTTTTTATTATTTTAAAAACCAATCATTTATATAAAAATTTAACAAAGTGCCTTTCATTTTAATAAATAACCATTTAATTAACTTACTCTCTTTTTATTCTATAATTATATACTAAATAAATTACTACCCCATAAACTTCATAAAATAATATTCAAACATATTCCAAAGTCTTATTCTCTCATTCTACTTTAAAATCCCAGTTATCCATTCTCGGGTCGATATTGCATAATTAAATAATTTCTCCGAGAAACCGAAATTAATTTCAAATATTTCAATTCTATAAATAATAAGAATTAAATATTTGGGAGGAGATGTGACAGTTCTCCCCTCCTTAAAGAATTTCGTCCTTGAAATTCCATACCAGTATTGTTGAACACATAAGAATACTTGCTTTCATGTTCTTCTCAGTTTTCCTCGATAACTTTCTTCTCAATAAGTTTATCAGTAACCCTTTTTTTAAAAGTATCTCTCTATTCCTAACCGTTTGGTTTTATATATAGTTAGTAATTTTCACAGGTTCTTCCATATATCTCAAGTTTTTACCATGTTTTTTTTAATTTACATTTAATGGTTCTTGGGATGGATACCTTTGACAAAATTTACCTACAATATTCATTTAGTAGCACTATTGGTATAGCATCATACGAACCATTATATGGAAGAAAATGCATAAGTCTATAGTGAAGTCCATAGTATTGAAATCCAGAATGTAGTATGATCGTAGAAGGTTCAGGGATCATTTAAGATATGATTGATAAGGTTAATATTGTGTAATGAAAGTTAAAGGCAGTATAGGATTGTGTAAAATAGTTATGTGGATCAACACAAAAGAGAAATAGAGTAACAAACTGATGAAAAGGTATTATAAATGTATCATCATGACAAGAGGTGATGTGATTCAGAAATAGAGAAAAAGCAAGTTTGAGGTGCGTCTCAATGGTTTAATCGTAATTCCTCAAATATTTTATGATAGGGTATAACCCGGGCCTAAAGGGTATCAGGCTCAACCGATGGACCAAGACCCCCTCTCCCAGAATAATCAAGTGGAGAGACCAGACCCGGGGCCAACCCATGACCCGGATCATCTCCCAACCCGGATCCAACCCGCGACCCGGATCACCTGCTCACCAGGACCCATCCCATGACCTGGACCGCCTGCTCACCAGAGTCCAGCCCATGACCTGGATCACCTGCCTACCAGGATCCAGCCCATGACCTGGATCACCTGCCTACCTGGATCCGGACCAGGACCGAGATCACCATGAGGGGGGTCCCAGCTAGCACATGCACACTCCACAACCCGCCAAGGAAGGGTACGTGGGCACGTGATAGTGACAGCTATCAAAAACCAATATACCAGACAAATGCGGCGCATGTCAGAAGGCCGTTAGGACACCCTGAAGGCGGTCCTCCCCTGGACACGTGTAAGCAATCCACCCAAGCCAGGCGTCCTCTGCCCCCAAGATCCAACGGCCCTGATTTAGAGGTAACAACCCCTAAACCCTACCTTTGGGCTATATATACCCCCAAGGATGAAGGGTTTAGGGGTTAGAAAAACATTGACACTTTTGCACACTCACCCTCTCACATCTATATACACACACAACAACCTTTCTATTACATACATACATCTTCATCTTCTCCAAAACCCTATTCTTATTCTTATACTGGAGGCACCGTGGGAGCCAAACCCCCTTCTGGTGTTGTTTTGCAGATACCCAACCAGCAGCTACACCTTATTTATACCCAGAAGGTCTAGGAACGGCGTCAGACGGAGCCATCTTCAGGACTAATCGATCAGAAGGTCCAGCAACTACACCTCATTTAATTGGCAGATCCGTCCAACACCGTTCCTGGACCTTCTGGGTATAAATGAGGTGTAGCTGCTAGTTGGGTATCTGCAAAATAACACCGGAAGGGGGGTTTGGCTCCCACGGCGCCTCCGGTGTAAGAATGAGAATAGGGTTTTAGAGAAGATAAAGATGTATGTATGTTTGTAAAAAGGTTGTTGTGTGTGTATATGGATGTGAGAGGGTGAGTGTGCAAAAGTGTCAATATTTTTCTAACCCCTAAACCCTTCATCCTTGGGGATATATATAGCCCAAAACTAGGGTTTAGGGGTTATTACCCTTAAATCAGGGCCGTTGGATCTTGGGGGCAGAGGATGCCTGGCTTGGGTGGATTGCTTACACGTGTCCAGGGAGGACCACCTTCAGGGTGTCCTAACGGCCTTCTAACACGCACCGTGTTTGTCTGGTATATTGGTTGTTGATAGCTGTCACCATCACATGCCCACGTACCCTCTCTTGGCGGGTTGTGGATTGTGCATGTGCTAGCTGGGACCCCCCTCATGGTGATCTCGGTCCTGGTCCGGATCCAGGTAGGCAGGTGATCCAGTTCATGGCCTGGATCCTGGTAGGCAGGTGATCCAGGTCATGGGCTGAACTCTGGTGCGTAGGCGATCCAGGTCATGGGCTGGGTCCTGGTGAGCAGGTGATCCGGGTCGCGGGTTGGATCCGGGTTGGGAGATGATCCGGGTCATGGGTTGGCCCCGGGCCTGGTCTCTCCACTTGATTATTCTAGGAGAGGGGGGTCTTGGTCCATTGGTTGAGCCAGATACCCTTTAGGTCCGGGTTATACCCTATCATTTGCCCCCCACTCCCTTCTGCAGATTTTCTGGATGAGGGAGTAGAGTATGTGTGGTGCCCTCCAAACCCCGGTCAGAAGTTTGGGGTCCACAATACATACACAATAT
The DNA here is from genome assembly GCF_009905375.1 of Apium graveolens. Lineage (NCBI taxonomy): Eukaryota > Viridiplantae > Streptophyta > Magnoliopsida > Apiales > Apiaceae > Apium > Apium graveolens. Next base: position 230,379,722 of record NC_133651.1, on the reverse strand, counting down.
ATAAACTTGTATAAAAAATACTATTTGCAATGACCCAGCTTTACATAACCACTGATCGCAACAGGTTAAAGTATGAAAACAAGCCATAACCTTAACTTTTATTATAACGTACCAAATCCCAACTAATTTAACTTACATCTGATAATAAAATTATTTTTACAATCTTACTATCTCTCTACCGAATGCAGCTCCTTGCTAGCTCGATCCAACTCAAACTGGAACCTTAGCCCCCACTTTGGACTGAGGAACTTTACTATCATCCATATCCTTTTCAACTTTAATATATATAAAAAGATTCGCAAGAGTGAGCTAACTAGCTCAGCAAGTTACAATTACAATAACTGAGGCTAAACAATGATTAAACGAGTTGATTCAAAGGAATCAAGTTTCTTGTTTAAACAATCAATAGAATTGGATATTCATTTTAAATTTTTAAAACCAAGGTTAGGCTGCTGATCAGTCACGCACTAACCCCGAGCAAAGCACACAGCACTGCTCTAACTACTGGATCCAAGGCACACATTGGTCTAACTTGACCATTGATATGGTCTGACCACGAATCTGGTCCACATAAAGAAAACTATCCAATTCTAAAGCAATTCAATATGATAAACAATATAATTCAATAAACCCGGATCATAATCAATAACAATAAAACATTTGTATAAGAGCATGGTGAAAATTCATGGGTACCAAAAGGGTATGTTAAATTATATAAAAGAAATGGCCTCCAGCCTGTAGGATAATCGGGTATTAGATGAATAATGTTTTTACAAGGTTTTAGTACTTTGATGTCACAAGGTATGGTTGAATATAAAAGTTTCTGTATGTTTAAACAATTCTGTTCCAGTGTTTGGTATATGATGGATATATATTTGTGGAGTAGAATCGTGTTTGTGTGGTTTAGTATCTGGTAAATCAACAAGAAATGGTTAACAAGAATAAGGCTTACGGCTCAAAGATCAAATGATGTGGCTCAGGTTCAAGGATGAAGGATTCAAAGTACTTTCAACATAAAACAGAGCTATTTTTAATACTTAACAATATGTCACGAGAGAATTTATAAATATTTGTATTATATCTTGAAAAAGGTTTAGATATACTTGCCTTACAAGGCTTTACAACTATCACTAATCGACTCTGAGCCGACTCTGTCGCTCGGGCTTTATTGTGTATCCACTAGATCACTCTGGATTCGACTTCAACGCTTAAGTCTTTTGATTGGAACTTTCCTGAGCTTTTCGACTGACCACCAACTATCCTTCGTCCAATGCCAATTCTCGGGCATTCCGACTAGAACCTACAAGGTCGAAACACCCTAACTTAGACATTCGATTATGCTTTACATATCCTCGCTAACAATCTACCCATGCGTTAACAAAACCCGACTTATAACACATACATTATTACAATACAGGCAACAGTTAGGGTTCACATTCTCGAAAATCGATTCGGTGTTCGTTTTCAGAAAATACGTATACTCGTCTTTGTATGAAATTAGGGTTACTGAGTTTTGGCAAAACATTGCACTACACCATACAATCAGGTTTTGTATAAAAAATACGTATATATTTACTTATACTCGCTCGACGTCCCGATAATTACCGGATACGCTCCCGCATTTTCATAGTTGATTTCCCGGAAATCGGGCAGCGTCTCCTTTGTTTATCGGACTACCCGTCGAACACAATATCGACGTCAAATCAATTCACAACAACTACAATGACAACCCTAATCACAATCCAAATGCACGAATCCCAATCACCGATATTATTCATTTATTACTATTATTCGCATTTATATTTTTATTCGTGTTAGGACTCAGAATTGGATCATCACTGTCCACCGTCGGCTCGCCGAGGCTCATCGCCGACGGCGATAAAATTCGCGGGTACCCAAATAATTTCGGGTTTCCAACGTAAATCCTATCGATTGATATATTTAAATCTTGCAAATACTGATTAGTTTATTTCATAAAATCCGTCAATTAATCCCTACAGCAAGTGAAGCAAAATAATTAAAAAAAATCATTTTCACCACACACGCGTATAACACGCACCATACACAGGAAATATTCACGACCGGAAACACATGAACAAGCGGCTCACGGCGGAGCCAAACCACAACAACACACCACACAGGAACCACACGCATACATGCACAACACAACACGTATTAACGATGTACACACATAATTATATATACTCAAACATCAGAATTACCATTCGCCGGAAAAATACACCGGCGGCGAGGGAAGTGAAAGAAACAGACGGGAATTACCGGAAGGGGAGGAGAAGAATAGCAGGAGGGATCGCAGGGAACCATAAGGAAAAGATTGTATAGAAGAGAAGAGAGATTGGGCGAGTAAAAACTGAAATCGCAGAGAGAGAGGGAATTAACGAGGAGAAAGAAGGAGTACAGGGGAGGTGGAGCTCCTGGGTTATTTATTTATTTATTTTCATTGCTTACCCTTTTTGCTGATTGACACAGAGGTTAACAACACATTTATTACTCCTTTATCACAATTCGACATGTATCAAAGAAATAGATAAGTGTCCCAGATTTCGATTACAAGCCCGCAATTTAAAATTAACGGGCTGAGGTGCACCTAAAACAAATTTCAGAAATTTACGAGAATAGTCTTAAAATGTTACAAATATCCCGAAATTTATAAAAACATAAATTTTGTAATTTTAAAATAATTTCTGAAATGCAATTTACACCCGATTTTAGCAATTAAACGAATCGACGTGCGGGTGAAATTAATCCCGTAAATTTCCAAAATAATTTTAAAATTCTCAAAATATTCCAAACATAAATTAATATGAGTTTCATAATTTTTGAAGAATTCTAGAATTAAATATGGATTTTACAAATAAAAGTAATCAGAAAATCATTTAAAGATAAATAATCAATAAAATATTGATTTCTCAATTTTGATAAAATCCTAAAAATAATTATTGTAATTATAAAATCATAAAAATAATTTTAGAGACACTTCAAATATTTATACAAATAAATTTGCATTAAATCCACTTTGAAAGTGAAACAATTCAATACAATTCCTTATTTAATCACGCGGACAACCCGATACGTCATAAATCACACATAGATAATAATCAAACAACACATAGTGTTCAAAACCAATACACATATTTTATTTAATAATTTCCATAATAATCACATATTTAAATAATTCAAAAATACACGAGTCGTTATATCCTTCCCCCCTTAAAAAGATTCCGTCCTCAGAATCTGGTCTAATTACACAAGTGAGGATATTTGTGTAGCATATCTGACTCTAGTTTCTAAGTAGACTCTTCTACTCGAGGATTTCAAACGTACTTACTATAGATATACACTCATTTCCAATGACTCGCCTTTAACGATCAAGAATTTGGATTGATCACTATATGCAACACAAACTTGGATAAGAACCCCATTGGCTCCTGGTCAATCACTTAATTCAAATCAAATACTTATATCTTTAACTTTAACAGGCCAAACACATTATATGTACACACTGTTGTGACGGTAACATCAACTCATGAACAACTTTATCTATATTTATCAATACCTCGAATGGTTCACTAATTTTAGGACTTCACCTGTCCCTTCTACTTAGACTTATCCAGTCTCTTTCAAGATGAAACTTGTACTAACACTACTGGTCCTATTTCTATACTCATATTCTTTCTCGATACAATTTCACCCTTTTTCTTTATCTACTCCGAGCTTCTTAAATCAATATCACTACGCTCTTGGTGTGCTGAATTAACTTAGAATTTAACAACTTTCTTTCTCCCACTTTATCTCAATAAAAATGGGGACCTACACTTACGTTCACATGAAGCTTAGTAAAGTAACATTCCAAAGCTGACATCGAAGATAAATGATCATTCCAGTGTTTCCTTAAAACTCAACCTCTCAACATATCTTACATTTCCTGAATCACTTCCGTACTTTGACCCTCCGTTTAAGGATGATAGGCGGTGCTCGTTTTCAACTTGGTTTCCAAACATTTAAACACATCTTACTCTTTTCTATCAGTTAAGGCTGAAAAGTAATCTCATATCCATGTATTATCACCTTTAAGTATTTGAACTTCAGATTTCACTCTTTCCAATTCGTTTATTACCTCCTCGGTGGTCTTAATTACATCAAATCCTTTCTGTCGGAATAAGGAATTTGTTATCATACGGCTTTGCTTAGGTAGTTATTAATGGATTAATTCAGAATCTTTTGTTAACCGTAGTCAAAATTTCATTCTTGAAAATTCAACGTATAGTTGCTTTCCTTCTGATCTTTGGAGAAAAATCCTTGGGCATTCCACGCAGACTTCCTTATTCTTTGAGTAGATAAGGATCTTATCAATAAATACAGTTTGTTTATCTAAGTACTCCTTATACACCATGATCCTTAATTCCTTATAGTTACCTGATACACTTGTTATTTTACATTAAATCACCAGAGCTTGCAATGCTCTTAACTCATTTTAATTGTAATCTCTGATATGTTCTCAGGTCGGATCTTAAGTTAATCCCCGAGATATAACATACTTCTTGAATTAGGTCTCGTAGGTAATTAATTCTTTATAGGGTCTCACTTCTTCTTATTCGTTGTTTTGTTAAACTCCCGATAATCAGTACTTACTCTTATACTTTCATTCTTTTTTCTCCCTTAACATCACTGGTACACTTCACGATTCGCTTTTTGTAAAACCACTTCCTGGGTCTGCCTTATCTACTAGGCCCCCAATATTTTGCCTTAATCCTTTGACATGTCCACACTTCCTAATCCATCTTGAAATTTCCTTCTTATACCTGGTTATCACCATTTTTCTTTACATTTCCGTATATCTTGGCATTTCTTCAGTAAATTAAATACTTTACATTGTAAATTCCCTGTGGGATCTCATTTCTTAATCCTTCTACTTGTAGCATCCAAGTGCTGGAAGAAAACCTAGGGATATCGTGATCATTCTCCTGGGCGCATAAATTTCCTTTTACTAACTACTAACATCGTGATCCATTATCTTCTCTTAACATTTTATCTTTCCCTTCACAACTTTAACTAAAAGGTCATACTATCCCTCCTTGCCCCTTTTGGATTATAAATTCTGACTTCCAATTCCAACTTCCAAAATTCCATAGATAATTCTTCTAGTATAATTTCTATGCTCATTCTCTCCTTTTTGCTTATCGCTTGCCTCTACCTTTGCTTTTCCTCGTGAATACATATTTCAAACCCTTATGGTCCGGATAGATCTTACACCCTTCTTCACACATATCATGTTTCTCAATCTTTCAAAGCGAATATTATTACTGCTAGTCCCAAATTATGAGTAGGATACTTCTGCTCATAAGGTTTCGGTTGTCTGGATGCATGTACCATAACTTTATTGTGCTGCATCAACACACATCCTATTTTCTTATGAGAAGCATCACTATAAACTACCAAATCTCCTTGATACCTTCAAAGTGATAAAGCAGGTGTTGTAACCATTCTTTCATTTAACTCGGCAAAACTTTCTTCACCATTCTCCATTTCATACAAACTTCTTGCTTTTCCTGGTTAGCTTCGTCAAAGGTATTGCAACTTTCAAGAAATCTTGCATAAATTTTCAGTAATAGCCGGTCCATGGTGAAACTTCTCACTTTTATTGGTGCTTTTGGTCTTTCTTTATTCATAGTAACTTTAATTTCTACTGGATTTCCTTTGGTCTCCTCCTCACTGATTATTTATGCTTTCTACCATCAAAACTTTCACTTTATAATTTTTTTTTCATACAACTTCTTTCTTCTTCGACTCCCCAGTTATCATTAACTGCTTTGCAAGGTCCTCCGTTAACTTTAAGGGTTACACTACAGCTTATCCAGATATTCCTTAAAGATTATGTCCATCAAGTTCAAATATTAATGGTATATTGGTTAATCCAATTGACAATACGAGAACAGTACTTAGTTCAGAAAATTATCTTTGATATGTCCATGGATTAAATCTTTAATTAATAATACCCAAATCTTAAATCAATCTTAGAAAATACTTTGCTTCTTTCATCTGATCAAGCAAATTATTAGTTCGAGGTAACGGATACTCGCTCTTGATAGTAAACTTGTTAAACTTTCGCTAATCGACGTATAAGCTCATATTTCCATCTTTCTTATTAACAATCAGGACCGGTGCACCTTAGGGGGTACACTAGGTCTAATCGCTCCTTCTTCTAACATGTCTTGCATTTTCCTGGCTGCCTCCTTCATTTTAACTAGCACTATTCCGCGCGGGGCTTTGGACGCTGGCCTCATTTCAGGTCTAAGTCAATTTCTCTATCGAAAAGAAATATTGGTAACTCGTCTGGAAACATATTTTGAAACTCCTTAATTTCTATAAAATCTTCAAATTTTTGTTTGCTTCTGACTTTTATTTATCTCATAGTCACCATAATGCTCACATCTTGATCACCGTAATCATCGTTAACAAATTCTTTACCCTCCTTCTTCCTTTATACCTCATCATATTCTCATTTGACGTCTTCAGGACTATCTCTTCATCACGACGGTTCATCTGGGCATCATGCTAAAATAGTTAATCCATTCCTTAAAATAATGTCAAATCCCCTTATCTCAAATGACATCAATTCTTCACAACTTATTGTCAGAAATCTCAATTCCACAATTTGTACTCACTTATTTAACACTTACACGTCATTGATTTACTAATCTTTTAGTAATAATCTTATCAATTCAACAGGGTAATTCATCTCATCAACAAACCTTGAGGGATAAACAATTAAGTTGCTCCCACATCTTTCAATACTTTAACGCATAAAGTATCCACAATAATCATTCACGTCATCACATCCGTATTCTAAATAATATATTTCACAGGAAAAGTCACAAACTCTCGTTCTCGGAGACGTATTCCTTATTGAAGTAAATTCCGTTGACTCTTAGTGCATCCCGAAATGGGGCTAGTGATTTACAATCCTCTCCATATATCCTTGTTTCCTTTTCATGCATGAGAGGTAGATAGAACTTTGCCCGCTTGGTTCAGAATACATTAATTTTTACTTAAAAAAACTTTTGCAAAGAACGACGGTATAACGAAATAACTAAAAGGATTCATAATTCAATACACTTGAAGTTTGAAAAGAAAGAAGAAATAATGATTTGGATGTGAATGAGACACCATATTGGTACTTAAGATGGCCAGTCTTTCATACCATATGGCATACAGCACATGATTAGGTGGCGTCCCACCCGACTCTTTGTCATTCTGACAAAGTGTCCCACCATAACACTGTTTGTCCCAATTAGAAAGCAAAACTTTTAGGGAAACAATTAAATTTGAAAGGAATTCAATATCTTTCTTTTCGATATCATAGCAAAGAGTTTATTTAAGAAAAGAAGTTCATACTTATTTAGGAATCAAAAAGGAATATACGCTGTAATATTGAAGACAAGAACGATACTATTGGTCACCATCCACATTTCACTTGTATTCATCTTTCGAGCTTGTTCGATCATATCCCAATTGCGTCATATAACAACTTTAGAAGGTACGCTGAAATGCTTTCGCAAATTAAACAATATGGCAGATTCTTACTTGTTAAGTCTTGCGTCTTTACCATCGCATCTACACGTATAATATTCTAACATTTCGATCATAATGGCATTCCTACCAGATAACTTCGAGTTTCCTCTTTTTAATTTAGAATAACCACGAATCATTCCACATAACGATCCTTTTGTTAATAATATTCTTCCTTTAGAAAAGTCTGGAAATCTTCCCAATCTTCTTCAATCACGCCCAGGCTCCTTTTAAATCAATGAATTCTTTAAACTTTACGGGTCTCTGCAACTGGATGAATAATTACTCCGTACGCGGATTCTATCATTAACCTTGTTAAACAATATTTACACCTTACCGTTAAGAATAATTGACTTCTTCTTAATCGCGGGTTACTTTATCATCTGAATTAACAATACCAAGTCTGAAACAGAATCTTTCCAGGTAATCCGGGTCTTTTAACAAACAAGAAACTCAAGTAGTAACTTGACAATCAAGGTTTAAAACTTATTTTATTCAAAAAAAAGCTTTTAGAAATTTTGTAAGAGAATCTTTTTCGAAAACTAGTTTAAAAATCACAAATCTGATTATCCTTACTATATGAGTTGGTTGTTGACTTTCCTTCTTATAACAAGGTACCAAATTAAAGAAACGATCACATAAAATCCATTTACTTAATCTACCCTCTCTTCTTTATTGGGTCCATTTGCCTTTCTTAATTGATGAAAACTTCAGTTATCGTTGCATGCTATCTTACTCGTAGTTTCACATCAAGCTTCCATACCGATAATACTCCCGTCATCAACTATACAATCATTAAGTGGAACAGACTATCCAATAGTCAACAAGTCGGCTAATGTCACATTACCTTGTTACTATCAATATATCACATTGTCATAACATCATTAATTAACTTCAAGAAAGCTCCAGAACCATAATTTCCTCTAACTCTCTTTTCAATACTTATCTAATCCATTCTACAAGCTAGTCATGGGTGGCCCAATCACTAATGGCTTCTTTTAACCCGGTAACAGCTATCCTTCGGAACACCTGAATCTTCTTTCTAGACTTCTTCTCACCTTTATTTATATCTCCCGTACTCACCATTTACTGTAACTCCCGAATCCATCCTTGTAGGTCCTGTTGCTTCATAGGACAAGTTTTAAACCGAGGGTATAGAACATGATGTAGGGTAAACTAAAGAGATACACTCACAACTGAATGTCCATTAAAATAAGAATAAATAGATGGAGGTTCTTAAATAGGTAGTCTCATATCAAGAAGTGGTAGAATAGCGTAGAATAGCTTGAAGAGGTGCAACTGTCATAACAGAAAATAGTAACGTTAATACTGATGGAGGAGCAAGATGTAATCCAAATCTGAGAAAAGATTATGATCCTCGAATGGAAAGCTCAAAACGATCAGATGATACAGGGAAAACAAGATATGCCATTGCCGTTGTCTGGAAATCACGTCACAAGCTAAGAATCCCGAGTCGCACACGAACCGTGCCGGAGACCTACTATACAGTCGCACTCAACCTCACGATGCCTTATCTTTCTACTTCATATTCCTAATCCTAACCTTCTACCCAATCCCGACAATCTAGGCTTGTTTCAGTGACTTATAACCTGTAACTCTGATACCAACCTATGGCGCCCTCCAAACCCGGGTCAAAAGTTTGGGGTCCACAATACATACACAATATATAAACTTGTATAAGAAATACTATTTGCAATGACCCAGCTTTACATATCCACGGATCGCAACATGTTAAAGTATGAAAACAAGCCACAACCTTAAATTTTATTACAACGTACCAAATCCCAACTAATTTAACTTACAACTGATAATAAAATTATTTTTACAATCTTACTATCTCTCTACCGAATGCAGCTCCTTGCTAGTTCGATCCAACTCAAACTGGAACCTTAGCCCCCACTTTGGACTGAGGAACTTTACTATCATCCATATCTTTTTCAACTGTAAAATATATAAAAAGATTCGCAAGAGTGAGATAACTAGCTCAGCAAGTTACAATAACAATAACTGAGGCTAAACAATGATTAAACGAGATGATTCAAAGGAATCAAGTTTCTTGTTTAAACAATCAATAGAATTGGATATTCATTTTAAGTTTTTAAAAACAAGGTTAGGCTGCTGATCAGTCACGCACTAACCCCGAGCAAAGCACACATCACTGCTCTAACTACTGGATCCAAGGCACACATTGGCCTAACTTGACCATTGATATGGTCCGACCACGAATCTGGTCCACATAAAGAAAACTATCCAATTCTAAAGCAGTTCAATATGATAAACAATATAATTCAATAAAACCGGATCATAATCAATAACAATAAAACATTTGTATAAGAACATGGTGAAAATTCATGGGTACCAAAAGGGTATGTCAAAGTATATAAAAGAAATGGCCTCCAGCCTGTAGGATAATCGGGTATTAGATGAATAATGTTTTTACAAGGTTTTAGTACTTTGATGTCACAAGGTATGGTTGAATATAAAAGTTTCTGTATGTTTAACCAATTTTGTTCCAGTGTTTGGTATATGATGGATATATATTTGTGGAGTAGTATCGTGTTTGTGTGGTTTAGTATCTGGTAAATCAACAAGAAATGGTTAACAAGAATAAGGCTTACGGCTCAAAGATCAAATGATGTGGCTCAGGTTCAAGGCTGAAGGATTCAAAGTACTTTCAATATAAAATAGAGCTATTTTGAATACTTAACAATATGTCACGAGAGAATTTAGAAATATTTGTATTATATCTTGAAAAAGGTTTAGATATACTTGCCTTACAGGGCTTTACAACTCTCACTGATCGACTCTGAGCCGACTCTGTCGCTCGGGCTTTATTGTCAATCCACTAGATCACTCTGGATTCGACTTCAACGCTTAAGTCTTTTGATTGGAACTTTACTGAGCTTTTCGACTGACCACCAACTATCCTTCGTCCAATGCCAATTCTGGGGCATTCCGACTAAAACCTATAAGGTCGAAACACCCTAACTTTGACATTCGATTATGCTTGACATATCATCGCTAACAATCTACCCATGCATTAACAAAACCCGACTCGTAACACATACATTATTGCAATACAGGCAATAGTTAGGGTTCACATTCTTGAAAATCGATTCGGTGTTCGTTTTCAGAAAATACGTATACTCGTCTTTGTATGAAATTAGGGTTACTGAGTTTTGGCAAAATATTTCACTACAACATACAATCAGGTTTTGTATAAAACATACGTATATATTTACTTATACTCGCTCGATGTCCCAATAATTACCGGATACGCTCCCGCATTTTCATAGTTGATTTCCCGGAAATCGGGCAGCGTCTCCTTTGTTTATCGGACTACCCGTCGAACACAATATCGACGTCAAATCAATTCACAACAACTACAATGACAACCCTAATCACAATCCAAATGCACGAATCCCAATCACCGATATTATTCATTTATTACTATTATTCGCATTTATATTTTTATTCGTGTTAGGACTCAGAATTGGATCATCACTGTCCACCGTAGGCTCGCCGAGGCTCATCGCCGACGGCGATAAAATTCGCGGGTACCCAAACAATTTCGGGTTTCCAACGCAAATCCTATCGATTGATATATTTAAATCTTGCAAATACTGATTAGTTTATTTCATAAAATCCGTCAATTAATCCCTGCAGCAAATGAAGTAAAATAATTAAAAAAATCATTTTCACCACACACGCGTATAACACGCGCCATACACAGGAAATATTCACGACCGGAAACACAGGAACAAGCGGCTCACGGCGGAGCCAAACCACAACAACACACCACACAGGAAACACACACATACATGCACAGCACAGCACGTATTAACGATGTACACACAAAGAATTATATATACTCGAACATCAGAATTACCCTTCGCCGGAAAAATACACCGGCGGCGAGGGAAGTGAAAGAAACAGACGGGAATTACCGGAAGGGGAGGAGAAGAACAGCAGGAGGGATCGCAGGGAACCACAGGGAAAAGATTGTATAGAAGAGAAGAGAGATTGGGCGAGTAAAAACTGAAATCGCAGAGAGAGAGGGAATTAACGAGGAGAAAGAAGGAGTACAGGGGAGGTGGAGCTCCTGGGTTATTTTATTTATTTATTTATTTATTTTCATTGCTTAATATTTTTGATGATTGACTCAGAGGTTAACAACACGTGTATTACTCCTTTATCACAATTCGACACGTATCAAAGAAATAGATACGTGTCCCAGATTTCGATTACAAGCCCACAATTTAAAATTAACGGGCTGAGGTGCACCTAAAATAAATTTTAGAAATTTACGAGAGTAGTCTTAAAATGTTACAAATATCCCGAAATTTATAAAAACATAAATTTTGTAATTTTAAAATAATTTCTGAAACGCAATTTACACCCGATTTTAGCAATTAAACGAATCGACGCGCGGGTGAAATTAATCCCGTAAATTTCCAAAATAATTTTAAAATTCTCAAAATATTCCAAACATAAATAAATATGAGTTTCATAAATTTTGAAGAATTCTAGAATTAAATATTGATTTTACAAATAAAAGTAATCAGAAAATCATTTAAAGATAAATAATCAATAAAATATTGATTTCTCAATTTTATAAAATCCTAAAAATAATTATTGTAATTATAAAATCATAAAAATAATTTTAGAGTCACTTCAAATATTTATACAAATAAATTTGCATTAAATTCACTTTGAAAGTGAAACAATTCAATACAATTCCTTATTTAATCACGCGGACAACCCGATACATCATAAATCACACATAGATAATAATCAAACAACACATAGCGGTCAAAACCAATATACATATTTTATTTAATAATTTCCATAATAATCACATATTTAAATAATTCAAAAATACACGAGTCGTTATAGTATGATCACATAGCCGTTGCTTTTGGAGGAAAATTATGCTTCGTTGCTGCCCCCAATCCGGATCTGCTGTATTAGATGCCAATCCGGATTATTGTAGAAGGATTGTGGTGCATTAGAAAATTTCTGCTCCTGGTTTCCTTGCAATCCGGATCTGGTGTAGTGATTGTCAATCCGGACTAATGTAGAAGAGTTTTGGTGCCTTGGAAAATTTCCGCTCCTGGTTGCCCCCCCAATCCAGATCTGGTGTTGTAGAGACCAATCTGGATTAAGGTAGAAAAGTTTGGCTGCATTAGGAAAAAATTCTGCTCCCTGGTTGCCCCCAAATCCGGATCTGGTGTAATAGAGACCAATCCGGATTAAGGTAGAAGAGTTTGGATGCAATAGGAAAAATTTATGCTCCCTGGTTGCCCCCAATCCGGATCTGGTATAGTAGAGACCAATCCAGATTAAGGTAGAAGAGTTTGGCTGCATTAGGAAAAATTTATGCTCCGTAGTTGCCCCCCAATCCCGATCTGGTGTAGTAGAGACCAATTCGGATCAAGGTAGAAGAATTTTTCTGATTTTGCCGCTTTTAGGGAAAATTCTGCTGAGTGACACTGGGCCAGGTCCCTTAGGATTCCGGGTAGGTCTTACTGATCCGGGTAGGATGCTTTAGGTTCTGCGATTTTTTTGGAATTTGTAACATTTTTGCTCAGTTCCCCCCATTAATTTGAAATCTTGGCAGTTAGCCCCTTGAAAATCACCCCCATAATGATTACCGACTTTCAATGTGATTTATGCATATATATTAATATGTATAATTTTTGTAACTGTTGGGTTAACCAACCCCTGGCTTCCACGTGGCAGGGGCGGTTCCCTCTCTCCCCCTATAAAAAGCTGAGCCCCTCTCCTCTTTCTTTTTTATTCATTTGCAAAAGAAAACAACTGTTTCTTCCTCTTCTTAAGATTTTTCGGAGCTTTTGCTGTGACTTGAGGGCTTGGATTTTGTTTTCGTTCTCGCCGTGTCTCGCTACTCTTCTCCGTTGCAACACTTGTAAGTTCTCTCTTCCCTTTCTAAGTTTCTTCCCCTTCGAGTTTTTTTTCTTTTCTCTTCTTCGAGTTTGCATGCTATATTTTGCTTTTTTATCGCGAATTAGTTGGTAGAAATCATGATTTTTGGCTTCATTTTCATAATGGATATGTGTTTATGTATGTTCAGATCTTTGGGTTTTTGGTGTTTTTGGCTTGGTTTTTGTTGATTTTTCTGGGTTTGGTTTCGAATTTTTGGGTTTTCTCCATGGCTGTTCTTGATGTTCTTCGTTTGAATGTATGTACGTATATATCAAAAGTTGTATAATCTGCTTTTTGATTCTCAATTTGGTTGTTTGTGAGTTTGTGTTTTAGTTTGGATCCGGGTAGGGGGTGTAAGACCCGGATCCAGGGTAGCTGTTTGGGCAGAACTATGTTAATAGGGGTTTTCAATTTGTTTGGTTTCTTTCGATCCGGATCTGGGCATTTGCCATCAGGATACGGGTCCATGATGGTTTGGTTTTTGGCTTGTAGTTAACATGAACCGGATCGTTAATGTTTTTCCGGGTTGAACTTGCATTGGTGGTCCGGATCATTAGGTTATGGTAAAACTAACATAACGTACTTGATCTGGACCACTTAGCAAAATGAATAAAATCTATAGGGCCCAGGCTAACTGACCTTCATTTTATTAGGTATATGGTCCGCACCAAGGAGCGGGCTAGGAGAGTCTTTAACTGCTACCCAACCTTCTCTGGAGGCGAGAGTGATCCGGATTCTTTCGGTAGAGAACTGATCTGGGTCGAGATGGTTAAGAAAGCCTCCCCTTCCACCGAGATAATTTCGAAGTTCCGGTATAAGAAGATTCCAGGGGCTCAGTTCCTTTCACCCCTGAGGGGTATTGGATAGACGTAAAGTACCATTTTGTTGAGAAGCCAACGGAGATTGAAAATGAAGTATATTATAGCAGGGTTAGGTATGATAGACAGCCTAACGGTCACCCCGGGGTGTATAACCAGGAAGCTCTTGAAAGGATGTTTGTCGAGTTCCCTATAAGCCGGGATCATTACCAGCTGAAAGATTCATTCTCTAAAGCGGATTCCGGTGAGATGGATGAGGCAGTCCGGACTGCTTTCCAGTTGACTCCTGATATCGAGTAGAGATGGCAAGAACCACATGAAAGGATCTACCACCGGCCGGAAGACGGCTTTGTTCCGGTCTGGATGGAACATCTTCGATCCGGGTGGAACCCCCGGTGCTACATGTTCATCAAATATCTCTGCAAACATGTGTACAAGATATCCCCGATGCAGATCACTCCGAATGGGATAAAGTCGATGACCTGGTTTATCGCTTGCTATAACAAATCCGGATTCTTGCCGAACTTGAAGCTTTTCCATCAGATCTTCTACCTCTCTAAATCCAGTCAGAAGCCTTTTTACGAGATTAGGTTCCAGGCCGCGGAGTGTGGTTATGGCCCGGGTAGAGCCAAGCCAATCATGCACCAGTCCTCTTTGAAGTATTGGAATAGGGAGATTATCCTGCTAAAGGGATATGACTTGGCTTATCTCCCCTATTTTACAATTGAGGGCGTTCAGACTAAGTTCAGCCCGGCTGTGCTTGAAGGCCGGGTTGTGTCCCATATTAGGTGTTTTTACGACTCCCTTGAGTTCCAGCCGACCCGGGACACGTTTATGAACCATAAGTTACTTTTTAATCTTGGATGTAAGTTCTTCTTTAGTCTACGCTGGCCCATGATCCGAATCCCTCGCTTCGCTTGCTGATCCGGATTAAGGTTCTTTCTGCTTTTTACTTGCAACCTGTTTGGATAAAATGTTGGTTTTGGTCCGGGTCTCTTGCTTCGCTTGCTGACCCGGATCGTGGTCCTTTTTGCTTTCTTGTACTTTGTTTACATAATATATTTGCCTTTGACCTGGGTCCCTCGCTCTGCTAGATGATCCAGATCAAGTTCCCGTTTGCTTTTTTACTCGTATGTTTACATAACATATTTTCCTTTGATCCGGGTCTCTTGCTTCGCTTGATGATCCAGATCAAGGTCCTGTTTGCTCTTTTACTCGTCTGTTTACATAACATGTTTGCCTTTGATCCGGGTCTCTTGCTTCGCTTGATGATCCGGATCAAGGTCATGTTTGCTCTTTTACTCATCTGTTTACATAACATGTTTGCCTTTGATCCGGGTCTCTTGCTTCGCTTGATGATCCGGATCAAGATCATGTTTGCTCTTTTACTCGTTTGTTTACATAACATGTATGCCTTTGATCCGGGATTTGATCTCCTTTTGTTTCATTTCTGCAGGTTTGCCTCATTTCAACCACAACTTCCTCAGAATCATGTCTTCTTCTGCTTATGCTGCTGCATTCAATACCATCGAGTTGGCCTTTAAGACGAGTAAGGGGCCCCGGCCTCGGATCTGGTTCTGCCGATATTGAGGGGGGGGCTGAGTCCTCTGTTTCCCAGAACATCTCGGATCCGGGAAATGAGTCTGAGCCTGAGGTCCAGGAGATCCCGGGTGGTGACGACCCTCCAAGGAAGAAAAGGAAGTCCGTCCCGATAAAGCCCCCCGGGGTAAAGCTGTTGTCTCCAACCGGGTCATCTGTGAAAATATTTGCTTGTCTTCCGGTCCGGGTAGGACACTTCATCTGTAGTTTTTGCTTTTATGAGCAATCCAGATCCTGGCTTTATTGCAAAAATGATCCTGATCCGGGCAGTGGCTATGGCCCCCAACCCGGATTGGGTTTATATCTGGGTTGTTCCGGGTGTAAAGCCTTATCCGGGTTGACTTTGCTTTTCGTATGGTATATCAATCCCGATTGGAATGCTTATTTGGGTTGATTTTTGCTTGTGTTTTCAACCCGGATTCGAATGCTTATCCGGGTTGATTTTTGCTTTTAAATTTGCTTTCAATCCGGGTATGATACCAACCCGGATTGATGTTTGCTTATGTGCTTTATGTACTTAGAAAATAATCTGAGTGCATAATGGTTTTTTTTTAATCCGGATTCGAATGTTTATCCGGGTTGATTTTTGCTTTTAAATTTGCTTTCAATACGGGTTGGTATTTTGATACCAACCCGGATTGATGTTTGCTTATTTGCTTTATGTTCTTAGAAAATAATCTGAGTACATAATGGTTATTTTCAACCCGGATTCGAATGCTTATCCGGGTTGATTTTTGCTTTTAAATTTGCTTTCAATCCGGGTACGATACCAACCCGGATTGCTTTATGTACTTAGAAAATAATCTGAGTACATAATGGTCGTTTTCAACCCGGATTCAAATGCTTATCCGGGTTGATTTTTTGCTTTTGAATTTGCTTTCAATCCGGGTATGATATCATACCCGGATTGATGATTGGTCTATTTACCTAGAAATTTTCTAAGCAAATAGTGGTTTCTTTTGTTTTTTGCTTCGAACCCGGTTATAAGACTATATCCGGATTGTTTTTTACTTTCTTTACTAGTAATTTTAAAAGTAATTACTTTCTAAGAAAGGAAAATTCTTTTCATTGACTTTGAAATTTTCTTCATACAAAATATAGGATCATAAATTGGTTGCTTGCCATAGGCTACAAGTTTTGGTTGTTTTTGGTTGCTTCTTCTACTGGTAAAATTTTCTGAGCCTGAGTCCATGCCAAGTATTTGGGATCTCAGATTCATCCATATTCATGAGCTTGTATGTGCCTGGCCTTAGGACTTCCTTGACTTTATATGGGCCTTCCCACCTTGGCATTAGCTTCCCAGTGTTGGTAGGATATGAGGCTTCCGTATCTCGAAGAACCAGGTCTCCAACTTGGAAGTTTTTGACCCGGGACTTCTTGCTGAAGTGCTCTTTAGTTTTTTCCTTGTACTTCTCCATCCTTGCCACCGCCTGGTCTCGGACTTCGTCAATTAGCTCAATATTTATTCTGAGCCCCTCCTCATTTTCTATTTCATCAAAATTGATTGCTCGATGGGAGGGGGATCCTACTTCGATTGGTAGAATAACTTCAGTTCCATAAGCCAGTTTGAAGGGGGTTTCTCCTGTGCTTGTTCGGGGGCTTGTTCTGTATGCCCAGAGTATATTAGGCAGCTCTTCTGGCCATTTAGTTTTGCTTTCCCTGAGCCTCTTCTCGATCCCCCGGAGAAGTATTCGATTGGTTACTTCAACTTGGCCATTCCCTTGAGGGTAGGCTACAGATGATTTCTTGTGCCGGATAACCCACTCTTGGAGGTAGGATTCAAATTCCGATCCAACGAACTATGGCCCATTATCCGATAACAGTACTCTGGGGATCCCGAACCTCATCAAGATGTTATTCATGAATTTGATGCAGTCTTGTTGGTTTATCGTTCTCATGGCCTTTGCTTCTACCCATTTGGTCATGTAATCGATGGATACTAGCAAGTATCTGAGGTCTCCTTTGGCCCTGGGAAAGGGTCCCATAATATCAATGCCCCATACAGCATATGGGATTGGTGACAAGACTGAAGAGGGTAGGACCGGGCTCATCCGGGTGACATTACTGAAGATTTGGCATTCTTTGCATTTTTTCACCAAATCTATTGCATCCTGGTGAATAGTTGGCCAGTAATACCCTTGTCTTATGATCTTGTGAGCTAGGGCCTTTGCGGACATATGATCCCCGCATATTCCTTCGTGAACTTCCATCAGACAGTACTGTGCCTCCCCTGGGCCGATGCACTTTAGGATTGGAGATGAGAAGGTCCGGTGATAGAGTATTCCCTGTTCAATAAAAAATTTTGCTGCCTTGGCTTTTAACCTTTGAGCCTTCCCTTTATCTTCCGAGAGCTCTCCCTTCTCCAAGTAGTTGATAAATGGAGTCATCCAATTCGGGCTGTTGTCTATTTCCATGACCTCTTCAGACTTTATGCTTGGTCTCTGTAATTCTTCGAAGTAGACGGAGCAATCCAGGTCTGATGAATTTTGAGCAAGTTTAGATAGTGTATCAGCCTCTGAATTCTCCTCTCTGCAGATTTGAATTACTTGTGTTTTTGGTATCAAGTCGAGGTAGCTCTGGACCAGGGCCTGGTACTTGTCTAGAACTGGATCTTTGGCTATGTACTCGTCGTTTGTTTGCTTTACTACGATCTGCGAGTCGCTGTAGATTTTTAGATCCTGGATCCTGAGGGTTTTGGCTAGCTTCAATCCTGCTATCAGGGCCTCATATTCCACTTGGTTGTTTGTTGCTGAAAAGCTAAAGGAGATTGTTGTTTGGAATGTGAATCCTTCAGGGCTCTTTAGGATGAGCCCGGCTCCTGATCTTTCATTTTTTGAGGAGCCATTAACTTTGAGAGCCCAGGCTCCTATGTCTTAATCGATGTTTCTCTCAGGGTCAATTCTCGTGGGCATGGGCTCTTCTTCCGGGAAATTGCATTCTATGATGAAATCAGCTAGAGCCTGGGCTTTGATTGCTGTTCTTGGGATGGAACTCAAATTGAATTGACTTAGCTCAACCGCCCAATTTACCAACCTTCCTGGGATATCTGGCTTCTGTATTATCTTCCTTAAGGTTGGTTAGTTACCACCCGTATCTCCCTTCCCTGGAAGTAGTGTCTGAGCTTCCTTGATGTTGTGACCAAGGCAAAAGCAAACTTTTCCAGTCTTGGGTATCGGGTCTCTGCATCTTTTATCACTTGGCTCACATAATAAACTGGTTGTTGTTTGCCATTTTCTTCCCTGATCAGGGCTGCTCCAACTGCCAGGGCCCCTGCTGATAGGTAAAGGGATAGGGGCTCCCCGGGTTGGGCTTTGGTTAACACAGGGAGTTGAGAGAGGTACCTTTTAATTTCTTCAAATGCGCTTTGGCATTTCGGGCTCCAATTAACATTTTTCTTGTTTGTTGCTCCTTTTAAAAGGTTAAAGAATGGTAGGCATCTCTCAGCTAGCTTTGAGATAAATCTTCTGAGTGCTGCCAGTGATCCTGCTAGCTTCTGCACATCTTTTTGTGTTTTGGGAGGTCTCATCTCCTGGATTGACTTTATCTTTTCTGGTTTGGCTTTAATTCCCCGGTTTCTTATCATGAATCCAAGAAATTTTCCTGCCCCTGCTCCGAATGTGCACTTTTCTAGATTGAGCCTAAGTGAGTATTTTCTCAAGTTGTCAAAGCATTCCCTTAGGTCTCCTATGTGATCGGGGATGCTTGTGGACTTTGCAATCATGTCATAAACATAGGATTCTAGGTTCCTTCCAATCTGGTCTTTGAAGATTTTATTCATTTCCCTCTGGTAGGTTTTTCCCGCGTTAGTTAATCCAAAAGGCAGCATCACATAGGCATAGACCGCCCTGTAGGTGATGAAGGCTGTCTTTAGGATATCCTTGGGATTCATCTTTATCTGGTTGTACCCCGAGTAGGCGTCCATGAAACTCAGCATTACATTCCCGGATGTTGCGTCGATCAATTGATCAATATTTGGCAAGGGGTAAGGGTCTTTGGGGCTTGCACTGTTCAAGTCGGTGTAGTCGATACACATTCTCCATTTCCCGTTTGCCTTTTTCACCATCACAACATTTTCCAACCATTCTGAGTACTTGACTTCACGTATTATCCAAGCTTTGAGTAGTTTCTCAACTACTTCATCTATTGCTTTCTGCCTTTCTGGGGCAAAATTTCTTCTCTTTTGGTTGACTGGTTTCCTCTCGGGGTTGACGTCCAAGCTGTGCATTGCTATGGATTCATCCAACCCGGGCATGTCTCTTGGGGTCCAAGCAAATATATCAGAGTACCCTTGGAGTAGTGATACCAGGTCTTTTCTGAAGTTAGCCTCGAGTCCAGATCCTATCTTTACCTTCTTAGAAGGTTTGCTTGCATTGATCAGAATTGTTTCCGTTTCTACAGCGACCTCTATCTTGGAGTGATCCATATTTGATACCAACTGCTGGATCCGGGCATCTGCATTCTTCTTTATATAGATCTAACCCTGGGATGTCATCTCTTTTTGGTTGCTTTCCCCTATTTCACTTGTTTCAAGGTTGGTTGCTTGCACAATAGGATTGGCCTAGCCAAGGCCTAGGCTAAATTCAATCTCTGCTGTGACTTGGTTGCTTTTTTTCTCTTTAGAGCTTGGTTTGGTTACTTTTGAATCTGGGAGGGATTCTATGATCTGGACTTCTTTTCTCGCATCATCCCTTGGGTGGGGCGATGTTTCTTAATACTTTTCTGTTTTTGAAGTACTGCGGCCTTCCTTTTGCTATCTTGATGAGTTTCCGCCATTACCAGAGCTTGGCTATAACATCTTTCCGCGATCTCATAGTTTCCCTTGATTTCTCCTACCCCGGTTGGTGTTGGGAATTTTATTTTCAGGTGTGATATGGAGGTGATTGCTTGGATCCTGGTCAGGGCTGAGCGCCCGATTATGCCGTTGTAGGATGAGGGAGTGTTGATCACGTAGAATTTTATCACATGGGTTACTTAGTTCGGGGCTGATCCAAATATCACTGGAAAGTATAAGGTTCCCTGGATCGGGACCAAGTTGTTCCTGAACCTATACAGAGGATCCTCTCGGCATTCATTGGAGCGTACGCTCCCAAGTTTCATCCGGTCCACGGTATGCTTGAAAAGTATGTTTACTGAAGATCCATTGTCTATCAGCATCCTTCTTACTTCATTATCAAAGATGTCAAGTGTCACTACCAAAGCTTCATTGTGGTTCGGGTTGACCCCTTCATAATCTTTGCTGCTGAATGAGATCAACATCTCCGGGTAGGATTGGATGGAGAGTACTTCATCTCCTGAGCCTGAGCTCCTAGGGGGAGAGTGTGACCCTCCTAGGACCACATTTACTACATTCTTTCCTTTCCTTTGCCTTTCTTCTTTCTGATTTTCCTCCCGGGAGATGTACTGATTTAAGTTGCCTTTTTTAACTTGGTCTTCAATGAAGTATTTGAGAGACAGACAATTTTCCGTTTTGTGCCCATGGGTTTCATGATAGTCGCACTGCCTGTTGTAAGGCCTGCTCTCCGGGGGAGTCTGCATGGGCTTTGGAGGATAATAGAATGGCTTTCCCTTTATCTCCTTCAGTATTTCTTCCCGGGTCCTGTTCAGTGGTGTCTAGTCTGGCTCTTGCCTAGGCTCTCTGGCTTGCCTAGGTGGACCGGGATCGCTTTTAGATTCCGTCTTAGGACCCAGTCTTTGAAATATTGGAGTGTTTTGCACAACATTGGTCTACTGGGTTTGGTTGCTTTGTTTGAACTTCTTCTCCTGATGGTAACCCCTTTCGGTCGGTCATCAGAAGTTTTGTTCATGGTCCCTCCACTCCGAGTCATTCTCATCGCCTGAAGGACATCTGTCTCCTTTATGAAACTGGCTGCCATAGAGTAGGCAGCAGCTAGGCTTTGTGGCTCTTTGTTTATCAGCTCTACAATATACCTCTCATTGTCTTCCGGATCCAGGTTCCTTCGAAATATGCTTAGAGCCTCCCTCTCATCAAGATTCGAGACTTTGTTGATGGCTTCCTGGAATCTCCGCATATAAGTTGAGAGCACTTCATTATCATATTGGTGAATTATTTCCAGTGACACATGTGCATTTTATGTGTCTTATTGGACTTGAATCTTCTAAGGAAGGCTCCCCTGAACTCTTTCCATGAGTGAATGCTTCTTGATGGGATCCTGCTGAACCATCTTTGAGCCCCCCCCTTTGAGGGTCGAGGCGAAGAATCTAGACTTAGTTAGGTCATTGTAGTAATATATCTGGGCTATTTGTTCAAAGTAATTGAGGTGCTCTTCCGGATCCCCCAATCCATCAAAAGAGTCAAAGTTGTAATGTTTGAGATTTTTCTGTCGGGGGATGGCTTCTAGGGAGTGACTGAAGGGTGTGAGGGTCTCCCCAATTTCCAATCTGAAATCTTTTTCCATTTTTCTCGGGAGCTCATAAATCATGTCTTTTAGGTCCTTCTGCCCCTCCTCTTCGGTCGAAGATAGATCTCCTAGATTGTTGAGAATCCCTGGACTCTTCTTGCTCCTCATCTTGCTCATATTCTATCTGAGCCCGCGCTTGTTCATCTCTGTAGAGTCTGATTGCTTCAGCCAGTTCATGGCTTGTTAAGTTGGCCATATGCTCCTCTGTGACTGGAACTTTGATGTACTTATACTGATTGAGCTCTATGACATTTCTGGCATCCCGGGGTTGTGGCGCCCTCCAAACCCGGGTCAGAAGTTTGGGGTCCACACTCACACCTTATTTATAACCTGCTTATAACAATAATAAAGATAATAATAATATATGCAGTGACCCTACTTACCAACCACCACGGACCGCAACAGGTTAAAGTATGCACACAAGCCAAACACACTAAAATATTACAAACCGTTCAAATCCCAACTATTCCAAACTCAAAACTGAGTATTAAACTTTATTACAACTTTTACAACCTCAAATTATCCCAAAAGAAGCCTACTAGCTCAGCTTCCTCAACCTGAACTCCTAGCTCTCGCGCTGGACTGGGGATTCTCTTTACCAACTGGTTCCTTTTTAACTGGAAAGAATATAAACAACATCGCACAAATGAGCTAACTAGCTCAGCAAGTCACAATGACAAAACTGAGAATAATGATCATCAGGTGAACATGATTATGATATCAAGTGAACAATGGATTATGATTTAGAATTGGATATTATACTTTTAATTTAAAAACCAAGGTTACACTACAAGAAAAAAGTCGATAGACATCGGTTTTTGGCCGATGTCTATGTTGTTTAGCAACCGATGTTGATGTCGGTGATGTCTATTCTAGACATCGGCCATAACCCGATGTCTTTACTGGCTTAGACATCGTTTCTGGCAAAAAAGATGATGACCATGCATTATTTATTTACAAAAAATGTTAGAAATAAATAATTTAATATATAAATTACACCTATTACAACAGATTAAACATATAATGAGCTATGCTTTTTTCCACATAAACATCGAATATTTTCATTTGGGTGATGTAAAATCAGATATTAAATATCAATTTCTTTAGTAAAAGGTGATGTCTATATTGGCATATAGACATTAGTTTTATCCCAAACAAAGTGATGTCTATATTCAATTTAGACGTGAACATGTCAGTCTTTGACATCAGTTGTTTATCTAAAAGCGATGTACATTAAATTTTTTGATATCAGTTTTTCTTCTTTAAAAGTGATGTCTATATTGTCACATAAATATCAGTTTTATCCCAAACAAAGTGATGTCTATGTTCAATTTAGACTTGAACATTTCAATCTTTGACATCAGTTTTTTATCAAAAAGCGATGTACATTAATTTTTTTGACATCAATTTTTCTTCTTTAAAACTGATGTACAATTGCTTTTGTAACTAACATATATCAAATATACGGAACTTGCACTCAGGTAAACTAAAGAAATAATAGGATCTGAATACATGCTTAAATACATAATCTGGTCCATTATCATCATCAAAATAAACTGCATTTTACAATGAAAATTTTATTACTCAAATGGATACCCCAAAAAATCAGCTTTCACACTAAAAGAAATGAATAAGTAAACAAGCGTTGTAACCGTACAATGGCTGGTAGGATCTACATGCCCTATGTGTCTCTTGAACTCACTTTAAACATTGCCAAATCTGAAAGCCAATAATGGAAATGCAGACATGTACTTTCATCATTACTGTACTTGCAGCTTGAACACAAAACTCAAGCCCCACGAGTGAACATGCAATTAAGTACTAAAGATTTGGTTCCCAACATCAGTTGGCTGCATCTCGACTGTAGAACTGATCAAATGTCTTTGCTGGTATACGATGGAGAAGCTAACGGGGAAAGATTCTTAGCAATGTCCATGCTAAATCAAGTGACTGGAAGATGTTAGTTGGGATATTGAGGACCTGAGTACAAAATAAGCAGAATGGTGAGAAATCAAAGGGTAGAGTTTTACACTCTTAGTTGTTTCTATTATGTCTTTTAATATGCAATCTCATCCCGTACTTATATGTAAAAATATAATGGTCAAACATGTTTTTTATAGCACTATCAACACTCTGATCACATAGGTAGAAATACTAATGCAACAAAAGTCAAAATTCCAAACAGTATAGCCAAGTAGCGATTTTAATTTTATATATGTTTAGCGTTCATTATACAACATACTGAGTAGTAATTAGTAAACACATAAATTTATCTAATAACATCTATCTTAGCTGATTGACGCTTATATGTAATAGTAAGCTGGATTTTAATTAACACAAGTAGTGCAAATGAATATACCTTCTAAATATTTACCACTTGCTACAACAATAATTACATTGGCCTTTATCTGCTTCCACAACACATTCCATCTATCAACAGTTTCTGTGTCATCACCGCCCATAAATAAAGGCACATAGTAAGTAACCTAACTCGTAGATGGATACGTGTTGGAAATTTGAACAAAACCACACCCTTTCCCAACTGGCCCGAAAGAACCTCACCATATTGAAAAATGTCTGCCTAAGTTCTTCATCAGTTATTTCAGAATTAAGCCTTCCCATAAACACCTATAAAAGAAAGAAACAAATATGACAAGATATCTGTACGAACTAGACTCACTGTCATGTTCGATGTATCAATTTTGAACTGAGTGCCATTTGCAGCAGCTCCTCTAGACAACACTACAGCTAATCAAAAAATATAATTTAATATATATACCAATTGCACATAAAAAGGGCTAAAAAGTTGTTGATGCTTATTTAAAATAGTTAAAAAATATTGGCTGTTTTTTTTGAAATATAATTTAAATTTACAACCACACAGAAACGTGAATAGAACTAAGGTGTGGGGTGTGTGAAATAGACACTACACCTGCTATTCCAATTCCAAAGGGTATCAAGTCAGTTTTTATTACCACGGTATACAGAAGAATCTCCACATCTTTGCCGCCACCCGCATTCAGTGTTAAACCAAATCAAGTTATTACACATAAATGTATGTAATTTTGTATGTTTTGCTTTCTTGTAGTCGGTACTACTCATTTGTCTGGATTTCACCTACTACAAACACACTTGTCAGGTATATTACCCTAATTCCGCCCATGTCAACCCTCAAAAACATATGATTTACCATTAACATCTAATTACAGTTAGATCAAACGTGCAAATGAACTCTAAATTAACAAGAAAATAGCACATAGTGATGTTAAAACAGTAGGGGTGAAACTACAATCTCAACTGTTTGCATAATAGCTAAAAAAATTGTTCAACCAAACTATATTTTCCTTAAAATCCCATTTTTAAGCAAAATTTTAATATTGGTTATCAGATTTTTTTCCTAGTACCGCTAAAGACACTGATGATTCCGTTTGGAGAAGAAAGCAAGACAATGTTAAGGTGTGCTTCATCAGCCATACTATGGATTCTTAATCATGACTACCGAAAAGACTCTAGTCGAGGACTCTGAAGCTTAAGACTGTTGCTTTAAAAACATCATCCATTGGCATAAATTCAGATTGTGCAGCAGGTACAGCTAAACCAGCTCTGACTCCGTTGGCACTATCACAAAATGGCTGCAACAACAATAAAGTGTAAAAAACAGGTGTAGCCTCTTTTCCTTCTTAACAAACTATGATACAACCAGCATATTCCAGTCAAGCAATGCATAATCAATATCAAAATATAATGCATCTATTTACTTGACCATTATACATCATAATAAATTTATAAAGCCTACGTGCTCCTAAACTACAATAATAAATCAATTAAAATTACATAAATTCTCTAGAATTAATTAACTGAGGACCTTCATATTCAGTTATCAATTATTTAATGTATCTGGTCTAAACGTTTAGTACTTTAAATTCAGATTATAGGGTATATACCCTGACAAAAAAAATTATAACGCATATACACATGTGATTATGTGTAGACTTTTGTGTTGATAAGTTGATGTGCAGAGTTTGCAAGTAGACTAATGATAATATAAAAACCAAAATCAACTAATATTCTAAAATTATTGATCTATATATACAACCGAATTTCAAACAAAGTCAGCCAAGTAAAACGTATGATAAATACAAATTACGATATTCTTTTTATCATATCTGTATTACCTTCTACTCAACATTTTCTAAAACTATCATGACACTAGATTAATTGATTAAATATTTAACATTGTAAATTACTGCTACTGCTGCTCTCCTTTTAAAATTCTATTAACTTTTCCAGACTAAATGTCCATGTCTGGTATGTGATATTGTACCGTACTTAACTCAGACCTGCATCTCAGCTAAAGGAAAACAAAACCTTGGAACTGTGATTTATATAGCCAGAAAAAGTTGTTCAAACTTACTTTATTAAAAGGGGCTCATATGCAGTGATAAGTATGTTTGTGCCAACTTTCTTCAGGCGCAAATTTACAAGATAACCTGCATGAACCAAAATTTTGCCGGACTCATCATTTAATTTAATTGGTTGCATATAACTAAAAGAGATATACGAAAACAACAAAGAACTTGCTTTTACAATATTTTGAGCTTCCCTTCCTTGGCGCCTCTTAGAGATGGCATGTACGTACGTAGAACAGACAGTAGTAATCTATATATTAGGCATACAAGAAAATTGGGGTGATATGCATTCGCCTAACCATAGACAAGTCTTGAGGCCTTCATAGAAACTCAAAAGCAAAATGCTACAAAAAATCCTAATTGTACTGGGTTAAGTCTTTAAGACATTCCTTCTAAAACCAAATAGGGGAGTCGGAAATTTGTGAAGGCATTAAAGCAAACTGCTATCTTGATCCTCTAGATTTCCAAAAATTTATTCTTCATTGACAATCTCTTCCCAGGTAATTTTTTGTTTGAGTCCTACCAGATTTCATATATTTCAAATATTTCAAAACAAAGATTTATATTTCTTCTAAGAACTTTTAAACTTTAATTGATGGTTAACATCACTTGAATAAACATATATCAATACTAACTTCTTGTGCTAGAACGAATTTTTCAATATATTAGACTCTTGAGTATCCGACAGCTTTATTAAAATCTAGTAGCAGCCTAGAGACATATAGAAATTAAGCAAAAGACCAGGAATGGTTATAATTAACTAGCTCTACCTTACAGTTAAATACTTCTGATTTTTTTGGTTATTATGCAAACAGTCTAAATTAACCTAATATATATTGGCATGATTATTAGCAGCCACACTGGCTGAACTGCTCAACCTTAGTATCATGGATGACCTTAGGTGTTACATATATGATTTCCAGCAACTATCTGCTCTGTTTTTACAAATAAAATTTAATCCTTACCAGAAGCACTTGATACATCTCTTCTTTCAATATGTAACTTAATAAGTTATCATGAATTTGAACTTTATTATATAAAAAGACTAGATGTATATGAGCATATCTTATACATTCATGTGTAACGTTAGTAATTACAGCTACTTTCCTGATATTATATGGTGGGAGTTTAACATGTAATTTAATCATAATCAAGTGTCTCACTATCTCTATGAGAGACTATTACATCCAATAAGTAGAACACATAAAATCAGATCACCTAAAGTTTCAAACAAATAGATGTCGCACATGAATAAGTAACAAACCTGCACTATTTGTTTGCTATATTATAAGGAGGCTGTTGTTCCATCTGCAACTTTAATATATCGTAGAGAAAAAGAACTACAAGCTAAATAGAGAGAAAGATAAACAAAGCTAAAATATCACAATTAATAAAAGTAGAGCTCTTTAATTTTAAGAATAATATAAGAAGAAAATAACATGTGCCTTTGCATAATACATACTCTTGCACAAATATAACACGCCAGTAACACAACCAAAATCAAACAACAATTGTCCTGTACAAAAATAAATTCAAAATAGTTAGTAACTTAAAAATCATACAGTGCTCCTTATAAAAAATAACGGTTTCAATTTTATAAAAACCCCAATTTTAAAAACAAGGGTTTCAATTAAAAAAACCCAATTTGAAAAACTAGGGTTTTCAAGCTTGGGTTTTGAGGTTGAGAATATGAGAGTAGAGAGAGCTAAAGGCCAATTTCAGTTTCTAAAATGAATGTCTAGGAGAGATAAGACGGGGAAAGATAACTAAAGTAAGATGACGAGAGTAAATAGAATTGATATGAGATGAGTTGAGCACAGAGATGATGCTGAGATGATGGTAAAAAGCGCTCCTTGATGATGAGAGGGATTACAGAAGGGGTGATTTTGAGAGTGAGAGAGTCGATGGTGATAGGGATCGAGAGAGAATTATTCAGAGAGAGGGGGGTTTAGTTTTTCTTTTAATTTTTGTGATTGATAGATGAAAGAGGGGGAACAAAATGATTGTGGGAGGGAGTAAAATTTGGGTAAAGAGGGAATATTTTGGCTAAGGGGAAAAAAATTGGGATTGCCGCGCATTCAATTTTTTTTATAGAACTTAAGACATCAGTTTTAAAATAAATGATGTCATAAAAATAGAAAGACATCACATTTATGCGGGATGATGTCTATTTAACATCAGACATCAGTGGCATGACTGGACGATGTCTAATATGTGATGTCTATTAACCTTTTTCTTGTAGTGTTAGGCTGCTGATCAGTCACGCACTAACCCCGAGCAAGGCACACAGCATTGCTCTAACTACTGGATCCAAGGCACACATTGGCCTAACTTGACCATTGTATGGTCTGACCACGAATCTGGTCCACAATTTTATAAAAACCATCCAATTCTAACATAATAACAAAATATGCAATAATAAACAATAACCAGAATCATTAACAACAATGAGTGTTTAACAATGAAAGGGTTTCAATCTTTGTAAGGATCAATAAGGTAATTTAAAAGCTTGGATGTTGGGTAATGAAAAAATTAGATAACAAAGGAATCAACATTTCAGGGTTTCAAAGATTTGGGCTTTCAAAGCATAAAATACAATGGTTTGAAGGTATAAGCAATCTGGTTTCGTGTTTTATATTTAATATGTATGTATTTGTGGAGTAGTATTGTATACTTGAGGTTCGTGTTTGGGTATACAACAATCAATGGTATAGAAAGAATAAGGTTCATGGCTCAAGAACAATAACTGGAATCAGGGTTTGGGTTTCAGTGCTTCAAGCACTTGCAATATCAACAAGACTATCAAGTACTACAATATTTCGAGAAAGTTCAGAACACTTGCCTGGTATTAGCTTACTACACTGCACTCGCTTCCAATCACAACCGTCTTACTCCTCAACTATCTGTTTTCCTTTCCTATGTCGTTCCTCTTCTGCTCACATATCATAAGCATCTATCAATAATCGACTCATAGAATTCTATTCAACACATACTTCTATCTACCCTTCGTTTCACCCAAATCCGATTAACGGATTGAAATTTATGCAATAATCAAGTAAACACCGAATATATAGACCGATAATCAATCAATAAGTCACGTATAGCACATAATACATCACGTAATCAATGATATATCATTTATAAAGAAGTCTCGGGTCATAAATAGGCTTTCTGGTATTTAAAATGATTTTTAAAACATTTTTCGGAATTAAAACGGGTCGTTGGATCAATTTCGGATTAATAAACAGGGTTCGGTTGGCCAATTCTGGCTCCGAAATAATTTTAGAATAATTATCGAGCCTTGGAAATAATTTAGAATAATATTTTAAAGCTCGAAACTATTTTTCGGAATTTTTAAATCATTTTTAAATAATTAAATCTAATTAAATAATTAATTAAAATCAATTAATAATTAATTAAATCAATTAATCAATTAATTTTCGAATTAATTGACCAATTAATCAATTCAAATTAACTGAAATTAATTAACTAATTAATTTAGATTTATTTTTGAATTAAAAATAATTTTCGGAATTAAAATAATAATTTTTAGAATTTTCAGAAATTAAAAATGAATTTTTATAATAAAAATAAATAGGAAATATGATTTTTAAACATTTTTAAAACAGAAATCCTAAATTTGCAAAGTCTGGAAACTTCAGGGACCTAACTGTATCGTCCCCAA
Organism: Apium graveolens; assembly: GCF_009905375.1. Classification (NCBI taxonomy): domain Eukaryota; kingdom Viridiplantae; phylum Streptophyta; class Magnoliopsida; order Apiales; family Apiaceae; genus Apium; species Apium graveolens. Next base: position 230,349,235 of record NC_133651.1, on the reverse strand, counting down.
AAGTCCAGGGACCAAACTGCAAATTTTACACCCCGTCGCCGGAAAACACAGGGGTGGCCGGAGAACACGTTCCCGGCGTCCTCAGCCCACCAACACCTCCAGATCACATCTTTACTTTACCAGGAACACAACCAAGCCAACAAATCGTTCTAATCATCCCTGAGTTGGTCGGAATTTGGCCGTGAAGTTTGCCAGTTTCCGGCAACTTCGGAAATATTCAAAATACAACTCCCTTCTCTACAGACCTCGGTGATTCATGAAACTTATACGACTAGACTGCAAATTTCACAGAGAATACAATCCACTATACCACAACATCAATCTATTCCAGAATAAGAAACCCCCAAATTTCAATTAAGAACATTCATACGGGTTATAAACCCTAATTTTGAAATTCGAAAATCAAACTCAAATTTGAACATGTTATTGAACTCCAAATCAGACGTATAATATACCAAAATCATCAGGAAAACAAGCTCTACAACATGCAATCATCAAATCATACAAACAATCATCCGAACAAAAATTCATATTTTTCAAAAAAATAATTCGAAAATAATTAAATTTTTAGAAATTAAACTTTTGATTCTGCAGGTGTATGGATTACAGATTCTGATAGAGCTTCTCAAGACCTTCAAATCCAGTACTCGAGCTTTTCAAACAAAGATCAATAACACCTTCAAAAGTTGGTTTGATTCTTGAAACAGTTTATGAATATAGGATTTTTCTCTGTAAAATTATATATTTATCTGTCTGCAAATAATTTTGATACCAAATAAAATACGGTAAAAGGCTATTTATATTTACGGAAAATTAGTATCCCGTTGGATCATTCCGGATATAAAACGGTACGTTTATTTGTAAAAACTGATCCAAACGGTATCGGTTTTCGGGATAATTATCCAAATCAGTACAATCTGTACTGCGGTCTTGGTCTCGGCGCCTGGTTACACGTACTACGAAATGATAATTGGGATAGTTTAATAAAAAGCTCCCGTTTATCGAAAATACGGGTTTTATTGATTTACCGAAACGAATATTGTATCGAAAATGTTGCGCCGGGACCCGCGCAGAACAACCCGTACGCCGGATCGAAAAAGTCGAAACATGGAATATGCTCGGAATATTACAATTAGGTTAGGAAGGAGTTCTCGGAAGAGTTTTGGGTTCCAAAAATGTAACAACGGGTGACGTCGGTTGGTTCCCGTTTTTATAAAATAGATTTGAAATACCCGGAAAAAGATTTTATAAATTTCATATGATTCTTATAAATTCATAAATCAATATAAAAATAATTAGGAAGATATGACAATCATCTATATTTTATTTTGGACATATAAAAATTAAAATACTCAATTAATATTACTTTTGAATATCTAAGTACAGATAACGCTTAACAATTAACTCACAGAATAGATACTGAACACACATAATAATTATTTAATAGCAAAACTAATTACACGATATATCCCGGATATTACATCCTTCCCCCTTAAAAGGATTCTGTCCTCAGAATCTCCTAAGAAAACAAATGAGGGTACTTTTCTTTCATATCACTTTCTAACTCCCAGGTTGACTCTTCAACCTTTGGGTTTCTCCACAATACTATTACTAACTTTACCACTTTATTTCTCAATACTTTCTCTCTTTCCTCTAAAATCTCTATCGGACTCTCTACATATGACAAATCTGCCTGAAGCTCTATTGGCTCATATTCTATTACATGCCTGGAGTCTGGATTATACTTCTTAAGCATTGATACGTGAAAAACATTGTGAATGTACTCCATGTGCGGTGGTAATGCCAATTCATAAGCTACTTTGCAAATGCGCTTTAAAATCTCAAAAGGTCCGAAATATCTTGGGCTTAGCTTCCCTTTCTTCCCAAACCTCGTTAGTCCTTTCCATGGTGATACTTTCAATAATACCAAGCTCCCTTCTTCAAATTCCATGTCCTTCCTTGACTGGTCTGCATACTTTCTCTGATGATTTTGTGCGGCTATTAATCTCTTCTGGATGATTTCAACAATTTCCTTTGTCTGCTGTACCAGTTCAGGTCCAAGTATCTTGCGTTCTCCTACTTCATCCCAATATACTGGAGATCTACATTTACGTCCATAAAGGGCTTCATAAGGTGGCATCCCAATGCTGGCGTGATAACTGTTGTTATAAGCAAACTCTACCAGGGGTAAATGTTCATCCCAACTTCCTTTGAAATCAATAGCACAAACACGTAGCATGGCCTCGATTGTCTGGATCGTTCTTTCACTTTGGTCGTCCGTCTGCGGGTGATAGGCCGTACTCATATTCAATCTTGTTCCCAAACATTCTTGAAAACTCTTCCAGAATCTTGAATTAAACCTTTGATCTCGATCGGATACGATAGACACTGGAACTCCATGACGAACTACAATTTCTTTTACGTACATATGGACCAACTTGTCGAGCGAAAATCTTTCATTTATAGGCAGAAAATGAGCTGACTTGGTAAGTCTATCCACTATAACCCAAATGGCATCATGATTAACCCTTGTCCTTGGTAATCCAACTATAAAATCCATGGGAATATGTTCCCACTTTCATTCTGGAATCTCCAATGGCTGTAGCAATCCGCTTGGCCTCTGATGTTCTGCTTTAACCTTCTGACAGGTATAACATTTGCTAACCCATTCCGCAATTTCCCTTTTCATGTCTGGCCACCAATAATTCTTCTTTAAATCTCTATACATCTTGGTACTCCCTGGATGGATGGAATACCTTGAATTATGTGCCTCTTGTAGAATTTCATTCTTTAACTCCATCACCGGTGGAACCCAAATTCTAGATGAACACCTCAGAATACCTTGATCATCTTGTTGCGTGCATAATTCCTCACCTACCAAACGATTTATATCTTGATCCATTACCTCTTTCTGGCATTTCTTTATTTTCTTCAATAACTCCGGTTGGAAAATCATACTGTACACTTTTGCTTCCTCAGGCTTGCAAATTCTAATTTCCAATTCCAATTTCTGAATTTCTTTATATATCTCTTCAGGTACTGATAGCACATTCAACCTTTCCTTTCGACTTAACGCGTCTGCTACAACGTTCGCCTTACCGGGATGATAATTAATCGAGCAATCATAATCCTTGATCAATTCTAACCATCTCCTTTGCCTCATATTAAGTTCCTTCTGGGTAAATATATACTTCAAACTTTTGTGATCCGTATAAATCTCACATTTCTCTCCATACAGATAATATCTCCAAATCTTCAAAGCAAATACTATGGCTGCTAACTCCAAATCATGAGTAGGATATTTCTGTTCGTGTGGTTTCAATTGCCTTGACGCATACGCAATCACCTTGTCGTGCTGCATAAGAACACATCCTAATCCTTTGTGAGAAGCATCACTATAAATTATGAAATTCCCTTGATCGTCTGGAAGTGACAAAACAGGTGCCGTGATTAATCGTTGCTTCAGTTCCTGAAAACTTTTCTCGCATTTGTCGTACCATATAAACTTCTCATTCTTTCGTGTAAGCTTTGTTAATGGTGTGGCAATCCTTGAGAAATTTTGAACAAATCGACGATAATATCCCGCCAATCCTAGAAAACTTCTTACCTCGGTGGGTGTTCTCGGTCTTTCCCAATTCGTAATTGCCTCGATCTTTGTCGGGTCCACTTTGATCCCTTCATTACTAACTATGTGTCCTAAGAACTGAACCTCCTGTAACCAAAACTCACACTTCGAGAATTTAGCATACAACTTCTTTTTCCTTAAAATCTCCAAAGCTGTCCTTAAATGTTCCGCATGATCCTCTTCCGTCTTTGAATAGATTAAAATATCGTCTATAAACACAATAACAAACTTATCCAAATACTCCTTGAAAATTCTGTTCATCAGGTCCATAAATGATGTCGGGGCATTGGTCAATCCAAAAGACATTACTAGAAATTTATAATGTCCATACCTTGTTCGAAAAGCTGTCTTTGGTATATCTTCTGGCTTGATCTTCAGTTGATGATATCCCGATCTTAAATCGATTTTGGAGAAATACTTGGCTCCCTTCAATTGGTCAAACAAATCATCAATTCTAGGTAACGGATACTTATTCTTGATTGTAAGCTTGTTGAGCTCCCTATAGTCGATACATAGTCTCATGCTTCCATCTTTCTTCTTGACAAATAATACCGGTGCTCCCCACGGGGATACACTGGATCTGATTACTCCTTTCTCTAATAACTCCTGTAACTGCTTCGCTAGCTCTTTCATCTCAACAGGCACCATTCTGTATGGGGCCTTGGATACTGGTTCTGTTCCAGGTGTTAAGTCGATCGCAAATTCAATTTCTCTATCTGGAGGAAATCCTGGTAACTCGTCGGGAAATACGTCTGGAAATTCATTCACTACTGGAATATCTTCAAGTTTTGCTGGCTCCTGACTCTTGTCAATCACGTAGGCTATAAAATGCTCGCATCCTTGCCGTAACAACTTCTTAGCTTGAATTATTGTTAAGAACTTCTTTACTTGCTTCTGTCCCTTGAACATTACTATCTTTTTGTCAGGCGTCTTCACTATTACCTTCTTATTTCGACAATCTATCTGGGCATCGTGCTTAGATAACCAATCCATCCCTAATACAACGTCAAATTCTCCTATCTTAAATGGTATCAAATCTACACAAAACTTACTACCAGAAATCTCAACTTCACAATTTCCACAAACTTGATTCACAGTTACACGTTCTTGATTTGCTAATTCCACAGTCATTATTTCATTTAAATACTCAACTCGACAATTTAACTTACTAACAAAATCTTGTGAAATAAACGATCGAGTTGCTCCCAAATCTATTAACACTTTGGCACATAAAGAATTCACATTAAGCGTACCTGCCACGACATCCGTATCCTGGATCGTATCCTTCACCGACATATCAAAAACTCTAGCCCTTGGAGTCTCATTCACTGTTGGGGTAGATCCCATAATCCTCAATGCATTACTGACTGGGGCTGCTGTCTTGCAATCCCTGGCCATATCTCCTGGCTTTCCACATTTGAAGCACGTAAATCCAATGGCTGGAACATTCACTGCTGGATTTCGGATAGGATGATCCTTATTTGCTGGCTCTCTTGCTGGCTGATTTCGGCACTCCCTCGAATAGTACCCTTTCTGATTGCATTTGAAACATACCAAATTCAACTTATTACAAACTCCTCCATGCTTTTTCCCACATACTTGACAATCCGGAAAAGTTAGTCTCAACTGACTTGACTGATTCACATTAGCTGGACGGTTGCCCTGGCCTCCGTTTCCTGCATTTTGTCTCCTGAAATTAAAATTTCTCCCTGGCTGGAACTTGCCCTTCTTAAAGTTTGGAAACTTCCCTAGTTGTGACTGACCCTCACTTCCCTCAATTTTCCTTTTCTTGCTTTCCTTTTCCTTCTGGAACATCTCACTCTCTGTCTCTGCGATCATAGTCTTCTGTACAACCCCTGCATAGGTCTCCAACTCAAAAATAGCTACCTTCCCTCTGATCCATGGCTTCAAGCCTTGCTGGAATCTCTTAGCTTTCTTTCTATCAGTATCAACATACGACGGCACATACCTTGACAATTCTTCAAATTTACTCTCATAATATGCCACCGACATAGTTCCTTGCTTTAACTCTAAAAACTTCAGCTCCATCTGATCTTGAACAAACTGAGGAATATACTTTTCTAGAAATAATTCCTTAAACCTCTCCCAAGTAATAACATCTATACCTTCCAATGTCTTCACCATCTCCCACCAGTAGGTGGCCTCATTCTTTAAATAGTAACTTGCAAACTCAACCTTCTGCTCCTCTTTCACTCTTACCAAGGCAAATGCCTTCTCTATTTCCTTTAACCACACATTTGCTTCAATTGGCTCTAAGGAACCCTTGAATTCTGGTGGGTTTACTGCCTGAAAAGTTTTAAAAGTTACCTGGGGATTGGTTTGTCTTTGTTGTTGTTGTGCCAGGTGAACTGTTTGTTGGGCCAAAATTTGAAGAATCTGGGCTATTGCTGGGTCCATGGGTCCTGGGTTCACATTCAGGTTTGTATCATCTTGGTTGTTGTTGTTGGTTTCTTCATTTTGGGTGTTGGTGCGGGTATTTCTTATGGGAGGCATTTTCTGTAAAGAATCAATCAATTTATTTAGCTTTTGAATCAAATCTTTGCATAAAGGAAAAGTTTTGTAAAACAGGAATATCTCTTTTTGAAAATAGTTGTAACTAAGTAAATTGCATGCTTCTTTACAGAATATAAATAGTTATGGAAAACAGGGTACTTGGTATCACAAGGGTATAACTGGTGCAATAAATAAGGTAAGGTAAAATAGGTGCAATAGAGTAAATGACAGTGCTGAAAAGGAAAAAGGTACTGATATATATATAGATCAAAAGTTTTAGGTAGTACAAGCGTAAAGACGCTTCGAAAGTAAAAACAAAAGGGTACAACAACCTACTCACTCGTCAGCATCGCTAGTCTATAAATATAACTCAAAAGTCTACTGATACACACTACACACTACTGTACATACTATACAACCATAACAACACTGCTTAGCATCTCCATCTCTGAGTCTCTATCTCAACTCCAAGGAAACTCTGGTCCTGCCAGCCTCTCAAAGTCCTCCATCACCTCAGTAGCCCAGCCCATCAGTGCATCAGGGCCTCTGCCAGGTAATGTAGCTCCATGTAGCCTAGCCTCAAGAACCCTCCGTGTCACATGAATCTCCTCTCGAAGCTCCCTCACACCACGATCAACATCTGTAGTCCTGATGATATGCTGTAGTTCTCTGATCTGAGCCAACAAGGAATCATGCTCCAATAGAAGAGCCTCATACCGGTAATAAGGAACTAGGGGCAATGTAGACTGGAATGGGGCACTCGCAACTGAATGCCCAGTGGAATCTGAATCAGCTGGTGGGGGTCCTCTGATAGGTGGCCTCATGCCTGGGGGTGGAATAGCCTGCAGTGGTACGGGCTGCAACACCGGTGGAGGTAGAATAGCCAATGTTGGTGGAATAACAGGACGTGGATCCGAAGACGGCACTCCAACTGAAGGCTCTGAGTGATCAGCTGATACGGGAATAAAAGAGTCGGCCATTGCTGCTATCTGAAATCATATCGCAATATAAGAGTCTCGAACCACAACGCGAATTACACTAATACCTGATATACCGAAGCACTCAACCTCTCGACGTTCTATCTTTCTATTTCTTACTTCTAATCCTAACCCTCTACCCAATCCTGTCAACCTAGGCTTGTGTCAGTGACTTATAACCTGTAGCTCTGATACCAAACCTGTGGCGCCCTCCAAACCCGGGTCAGAAGTTTGGGGTCCACACTCACACCTTATTTATAACCTGCTTATAACAATAATAAAGATAATAATAATATATGCAGTGACCCTACTTACCAACCACCACGGACCGCAACAGGTTAAAGTATGCACACAAGCCAAACACACTAATATATTACAAACCGTTCAAATCCCAACTATTCCAAACTCAAAACTGAGTATTAAACTTTATTACAACTTTTACAACCTCAAATTATCCCAAAAGAAGCCTACTAGCTCAGCTTCCTCAACCTGAACTCCTAGCTCTCGCGCTGGACTGGGGATTCTCTTTACCAACTGGTTCCTTTTTAACTGGAAAGAATATAAACAACATCGCACAAATGAGCTAACTAGCTCAGCAAGTCACAATGACAAAACTGAGAATAATGATCATCAGGTGAACATGATTATGATATTAAGTGAACAATGGATTATGATTTAGAATTGGATATTATACTTTTAATTTAAAAACCAAGGTTAGGCTGCTGATCAGTCATGCACTAACCCCGAGCAAGGCACACATCATTGCTCTAACTACTGGATCCAAGGCACACATTGGCCTAACTTGACCATTGTATGGTCTGACCACGAATCTGGTCCACAATTTTATAAAAACCATCCAATTCTAACATAATAATAGAATATTCAATAATAAACAATAACCAGAATCATTAAAAACAATGAGTGTTTAACAATGAAAGGGTTCCAATCTTTGTAAGGATCAATAAGGTAATTTAAAAGCTTGGATGTTGGGTAATGAAAGAATTAGATAACAAAGGAATCAACATTTTAGGGTTTCAAAGATTTGGGCTTTCAAAGCATAAAATACAATGGTTTGAAGGTATAAGCAATCTGGTTTCGTGTTTTATATTTAATATGTATGTATTTGTGGAGTAGTATTGTATACTTGAGGTTCGTGTTTGGGTATACAACAATCAATGGTATAGAAAGAATAAGGTTCATGGCTCAAGAACAATAACTGGAATCAGGGTTTGGGTTTCAGTGCTTCAAGCACTTGCAATATCAACAAGACTATCAAGTACTACAATATTTCGAGAAAGTTCAGAACACTTGCCTGGTATTAGCTTACTACACTGCACTCGCTTCCAATCACAACCGTCTTACTCCTCAACTATCTGTTTCCCTTTCCTACATCGTTCCTCTTCTGCTCACATATCATAAGCATCTATCAATAATCGACTCATAGAATTCTATTCAACACATACTTCTATCTACCCTTCGTTTCACCCAAATCCGATTAACGAATTGAAAGTTATGCAATAATCAAGTAAACACCGAATATATAGACCGATAGTCAATCAGTAAGTCACGTATAGCACATAATACATCACGTAATCAATGATATATCATTTATAAAGAAGTCTCGGGTCATAAATAGGCTTTCTGGTATTTAAAATGATTTTTAAAACATTTTTCGGAATTAAAACGGGTCGTTGGATCAATTTCGGATTAATAAACAGGGTTCGGTTGGCCAATTCTGGCTCCGAAATAATTTTAGAATAATTATCGAGCCTTGGAAATAATTTAGAATAATATTTTAAAGCTCGAAACTATTTTTCAGAATTTTTAAATCATTTTTAAATAATTAAATCTAATTAAATAATTAATTAAAATCAATTAATAATTAATTAAACCAATTAATCAATTAATTTTCGAATTAATTGACCAATTAATCAATTAAAATTAACTGAAATTAATTAACTAATTAATTTAGATTTATTTTTGAATTAAAAATAATTTTCGGAATTAAAATAATAATTTTTAGAATTTTCAGAAATTAAAAATGAATTTTTATAATAAAAATAAATAGGAAATATGATTTTTAAACATTTTTAAAACAGGAATCCTAAATTTGCAAAGTCTGGAAACTTCAGGGACCTAACTGTATCGTCCCCAAAAGTCCAGGGACCAAACTTCAAATTTTACACCCCGTCGCCGGAAAACACAGGGGTGGCCGGAGAACACGTTCCCGGCGTCCTCACCCCACCAACACCTCCAGATCACATCTTTACTTTACCAGGAACACAACCAAGCCAACAAATCGTTCTAATCATCCCTGAGTTGGCCGGAATTTGGCCGTGAAGTTTGCCAGTTTTCGGCGAACTTCGGAAATATTCAAAATACAACTCCCTTCTCTACAAACCTCGGTGATTCATGAAACTTATACGACTAGATTGCAAATTTCACAGAGAATACAATCCACTATACCACAACATCAATCTATTCCAGAATAAGAAACCCCCAAATTTCAATTAAGAACATTCATACGGGTTATAAACCCTAATTTTGAAATTCGAAAATCAAACTCAAATTTGAACATGTTATTGAACTCCAAATCAGACGTATAATATACCAAAATCATCAGGAAAACAAGCTCTACAACATGCAATCATCAAATCATACAAACAATCATCCGAACAAAAATTCATATTTTTCATAAAAATAATTCGAAAATAATTAAATTTTTAGAAATTAATCCTTTGATTCTGCAGGTGTATGGATTACAGATTCTGATAGATCTTCTCAAGACCTTCAAATCCAGTACTCGAGCTTTTCAAACAAAGATCAATAACACCTTCAAAAGTTGGTTTGATTCTTAAAACAGTTTATGAATATAGGATTTTTCTCTGTAAAATTATATATTTATCTGTCTGCAAATAATTTTGATACCAAATAAAATACGGTAAAAGGCTATTTATATTTACGGAAAATTAGTATCCCGTTGGATCATTCCGGATATAAAACGGTACGTTTATTTGTAAAAACTGATCCAAACGGTATCGGTTTTCGGGATAATTATCCAAATCAGTACAATCTGTACTGCGGTCTTGGTCTCAGCGCCTGGTTACACGTACTACGAAATGATAATTAGGATAGTTTAATAAAAAGCTCCCGTTTATCGAAAATACGGGTTTTATTGATTTACCGAAACGAATATTGTATCGAAAATGTTGCGCCGGGACCCGCGCAGAACAAACCGTACGCCGGATCGAAAAAGTCGAAACATGGAATATGCTCGGAATATTACAATTAGGTTAGGAAGGAGTTCTCGGAAGAGTTTTGGGTTCCAAAAAGGTAACAACGGGTGACGTCGGTTGGTTCCCGTTTTTATAAAATAGATTTGAAATACCCGGAAAAAGATTTTATAAATTTCATATGATTCTTATAAATTCATAAATCAATATAAAAATAATTAGGAAGATATGACAATCATCTATATTTTATTTTGGACATATAAAAATTAAAATACTCAATTAATATTACTTTTGAATATCCAAGTACAGATAACGCTTAACAATTAACTCACAGAATAGATACTGAACACACATAATAATTATTTAATAGCAAAAATAATTACACGATATATCCCGGATATTACAGGGGTGTTACTAGCCTTTCCAAGACCGGGGTATGTTGCGTCAATGGTTGCTCATGGAGGGTCTCTCGGTCTCCCCCAGGTTCGTGAGCTTGAGATTGGTCCTGATCCTGGACCTAGGTACTGGCGGAGGGCCTACCACCCGTACTTTTTCTTGCTCTTGCCATTACCACAGTTGTACAAATAACTGACCAAGATTTGAGGCTAAAAATGTGGATCTAAGGTTGCCTTTTTTTTGAAGATTACAAAAAATTTCCGGAATAACACCAAACAAACTTTCTGGGTTTTGCTAATAATACTATTGAACAAGAACAGCAGGCTCTAGAACACAAAGACAATATGCCAACTAAAGCAGATCTGGGTTTTAAAACTATCAAAACTATCAAACCCCAGGCTTCAAGACTATCAAGATTATCAAACTCCAAACAATCAAGATTAACAAACGAGAGCGGGCTCACACAAACGTGACTAAAGTAATGAGCTCACACAAACGTAGCTAAAATGAACATTCATATTCAAGAGAGTGTATGGTTGCGTTTGTTCTTACATGTTTAAGATGTGGACTCTCTTAAGAGTTTGCTGATGAAGGTGAATCCAGGGGCACCGAGACCCAAGGATGGAGCCCCCTCCTTCTAGCGCCAAATGATAACTCCGATGAGCGGGCGGCTCCGTCCAACGCCGTTTCTGGACCTTCTGGGTATAAACGAGGTGTAGCTGCTGGTTGGATATCTGCAAAACAACACTGAAAGGGGGGTTTGGCTCCCACGGCGCCTCCGGTATAAGAATAAGAATAGGGTTTTGGAGAAGATGAAGATGTATGTATGTGATAGAAAGGTTGATGTGTGTGTATATGGATGTGAGAGGGTGAGTATGCAAAAGTGTCAATGTTTTTCTAACCCCTAAATCCTTCATCCTTGGGGGTATATATAGCCTAAAGGTAGGGTTTAGGGGTTGTTACCTCTAAATCAGGGCCGTTGGATCTTGGGGGCAGAGGACGCCTGGCTTGGGTGGATTGCTTACACGTGTCCAAGGGAGGACCACCTTCAGGGTGTCCTAATGACCTTCTGACACGCGCCGGAATTTGATGACAACAGCCCTAGAGACAACAGCCCGAATTGGATGACTCCATTTATCAACTACTTGGAGAAGGGAGAGCTCCCGGAAGATAAAGGGAAGGCTCAAAGGTTAAAAGCCAAGGCAGCAAAATTTTTTATTGAACAGGGAATACTCTATCACCGGACCTTCTCATCTCCAATCCTAAAGTGCATCGGCCCAGGGGAGGCACAGTACTGTCTGATGGAAGTTCACGAAGGAAAATGTGGGGATCATATGTCCGCAAAGGCCCTAGCTCACAAGATCATAAGACAAGGGTACTACTGGCCAACTATTCACCAGGATGCAATAGATTTGGTGAAAAAATGCAAAGAATGCCAAATCTTCAGTAATGTCACCCGGATGAGCCCGGTCCTACCCTCTTCAGTCTTGTCACCAATCCCATATGCTGTATGGGGCATTGATATTATGGGACCCTTTCCCAGGGCCAAAGGATACCTCAGATACTTGCTAGTATCCATCGATTACATGACCAAATGGGTAGAAGCAAAGGCCATGAGAACGATAAACCAACAAGACTGCATCAAATTCATGAATAACATCTTGATGAGGTTCGGGATCCCCATAGTACTGTTATCGGATAATGGGCCATAGTTCGTGGGATCGGAATTTGAATCCTACCTCCAAGAGCGGGTTATCCGGCACAAGAAATCATCTATAGCCTACCCTCAAGGGAATGGCCAAGTTGAAGTAACCAATCGAATACTTCTCCGGGGGATCGAGAAGAGGCTCAGGGAAAGCAAAACTAAATGGCCAGAAGAGCTGCCTAATATACTCTGGGCATACAGAACAAGCCCCCGAACAAGCACAGGAGAAACCCCCTTCAAACTGGCTTATGGAACTGAACTTATTCTACCAATCGAAGTAGGATCCCCCTCCCATCGAGCAATCGATTTTGATGAAATAGAAAATGAGGAGGGTCTCACAATAAATATTGAGCTAATTGACGAAGTCCGAGACCAGGCGGTGGCAAGGATGGAGAAGTACAAGGAAAAAACTAAAGAGCACTTCAGCAAGAAGTCCCGGGTCAAAAACTTCCAAGTTGGAGACCTGGTTCTTCGAGATACGGAAGCCTCAGATCCTACCAACACTGGGAAGCTAATGCCAAGGTGGGAAGGCCCATATAAAGTCAAGGAAGTCCTAAGGCCAGGCACATACAAGCTCATGAATATGGATGAATCTGAGATCCCAAATACTTGGCATGGACTCAGGCTCAGAAAATTTTACCAGTAGAAGAAGCAACCAAAAACAACAAAAACTTGTAGCCTATGGCAAGCAACCAATTTATGATCCTATATTTTGTATGAAGAAAATTTCAAAGTCAATGAAAAGAATTTTCCTTTCTTAGAAAGTAATTACTTTTAATAATTACTAGTAAAGAAAGTAAAAAGTAATCCAGATATAGTCTTATAACCGGGTTCGAAGCAAAAAACAAAAGCAACCACTATTTGCTTTGAAAATTTCTAGGTAAATAGAACAATCATCAATCCGAGTATGGTATCATACCCGGATTGAAAGCAAATTCAAAAGCAAAAAATCAACCCGGATAAGAATTTGAATCCGGGTTGTAAACAACCATTATGTACTCAGTTTATTTTCTAAGTACATAAAGCAAATAAACAAACATCACTGGGTTGGTATCATACCCGGATTGAAAGCAAATTTAAAAGAAAAAATCAACTCAGATTAGCATTCGAATCCGGGTTGAAAACAACCATTATGTACTCAGATTATTTTCTAAGCACATAAAGCAAATAAGCAAACATCAATCCGGGTTGGTATCAAACCCGGATTGAAAGCAAATTTAAAAGCAAAAATCAACCCGGATAAGCATTCGAATCCGGATTAAAAACAACCATTATGCACTTACATTATTTTCTAAGTACATAAAGCACATAAGCAAACATTAATCCAGGTTGGTATCATACCCGGATTGAAAGCAAATTTAAAAGCAAAAATCAACCCGGATAAGCATTCGAATCCGGGTTGAAAACACAAGCAAAAATCAACCCAAATAAGCATTCCAATCGGGATTGATATACCATACGAAAAGCAAAGACAACCCGGATAAGGCTTCACACCCGGAACAACCCGGATATAAACCCAATCTGGGTTGGGGGCCATAGCCACAGCCCGGATCAGGATCATTTTGTAATAGAGCCAGGATCTGGATTGCTCATAAAAGCAAAAACTACTGATTAAGTGTCCTGCCTGGACCGGAAGACAAGCAAATATTTTCACAGACGACCCGGTTGGAGACAACAGCTTTACCCCGGGTGGCTTGGTCGGGACGGACTTCCTTTTCTTCCTTGGAGGGTCATTACCACCCGGGATCTCCTGGACCTCAGGCTCAGACTCATTGCCCGGATCCGGGATGTTCTGGGGAACAGAGGACTCAACTCCCCCCTCAATATCGGCAGAACCAGATCCGGGGCCCGGGGCCCCCTTACTCGTCTTAAAGGCCAACCCGAGGGTATTGAATGTCGCAGCATAAGCAGAAGAAGATATGATTCAGAGGAAGTTGCAGTTAAAATGAGGCAAACCTGCAGAATTGAAACAAAAGGAGATCAAATCCCGGATCAAAGGCATACATGTTATGTAAACAGACGAGTAAAAGAGCAAACAGGACCTTGATCCGGATCATCAAGCGAAGCAAGAGACCCGGATCAAAGGCAAACATGTTATGTAAATAGACGAGTAAAAGAGCAAACATGACCTTGATCTGGATCATCAAGCGAAGCAAGAGACCCCGATCAAAGGCAAACATGTTATGTAAACAAACGAGTAAAGGAGCAAACATGACCTTGATCCGGATCATCAAACGAAGCAAGAGACCCGGATCAAAGGCAAATATGTTGTGTAAATAGACGAGTAAAAGAGCAAACGGGACCTTGATCCGGATCATCAAGCGGAGCGAGGGACCCGGGTCAAAGGCAAATATATTATGTAAACAGAGTACAAGAAAGAAAAAAGGACCACGATCCGGGTCATCAAGCGAAGCAAGAGACCCGGACCAAAACCAACATTTTATCCAAACAGGTTGCAAGTAAAAAGCAGAAAGAACCTTAATCCGGATCAGCAAGCGAAGCGAGGGATCCAGATCAAGGGCTAGCGTAGACTAAAAAAGAACTTACAGCCAAGATTAGAAAGCAACTTATGGTTCATAAACGTGTCCCGGGTCGGCTGGAACACAAGGGAGTCGCAAAAACACCTAATTTGGGACATAACCCGGCCTTCAAGCACAGCCGGGTTGAACTTAGTCTGAACGCCCTCAATTGTAAAATAGGGGAGATAAGCCAAGTCATATCCCTTCAGCATGATAATCTCCCCATTCCAGTACTTTAAAAAGGACTGGTGCATGATCGGCTTGGCTCTACCCGGGCCATAACCACACTCCGCGGCCTGGAACCTAATCTCGTAAAAATGCTTCTGACTGGATTTAGAGAGGTAGAAGATTTGATGGAAAAGCTTCAAGGTCGGCAGGAATCCGGATTTGTTGCAGCAAGCGATAAACCAGGTCATCGACTTTATCCCATTCAGAGTGATCTGCATCGGGGATATCTTGTACACATGCTTGCAGAGATGTTTGATGAACATGTGGCACCGGGGGTTCCAACCGGATCGAAGATGTTCCATCCAGATCGGAACAAAGCTGTCTTTCGGCCGGTGGTAGATCCTTTCATGTGGTTCTAGCCATCTCCACTCGATATCAGGAGTCAACTGGAAAGCAGCCTGGACTGCCTCATCCATCTCACCCGGATCCGCTTCAGAGAATGAATCTTTCAGCTGGTAATGATCCCGGCTTATAGGGAACTCGGCAAACATCCTCTCGAGAGCTTCCTGGTTATACACCCCGTGACCGTTAGGCTGTCTATCATACCTAACCCTGCTATAATATACTTCATTTTCAATCTCCGCGGGCTTATCAAAAAAATGGTACTTTACGTCTATCAAATACCCCTTAGGGGTGAAAGGAACTGAGCCCCCTGTAATCTTCTTATACCGGAACTTTGAAATTATCTCGGTGGGAGGGGAGGCTTTCTTAACCATCTCGACCCGGATCATTTCTCTAACGAAAGAATCCGGATCACTCTCGCCTCCAGAGAAGGTTGGGTAGCAGTTGAAGACTCTTCTAGCCCGCTCCTTGGTTTAGACCATATACCTAATAAAATGAAGGTCAATTAGCCTGGGCCCTATAGATTTTTTTTCATTTTGCTAAGTGGTCCGGATCAAGTACGTTATGTTAGTTTTACCATAACCTAATGATCCGGACCACCAATACAAGTCCAACCCGGAAAAACATTAACGATCCAGATCATGTTACCTACAAGCCAAAAAACCAAACCACCATGGACCCGGATCCTGATGGAAAATGCCCAGATCCAGATCCAAAGCAACCAAACAAATTGAAAATCCCTATTAACATAGTTTTGCCCAAACAGCTACCCTGGATCCGGGTCTTACAACCCTACCCGGATCCAAACGAAAACACAAACTCACAAACAACCAAATTGAGAATCAAAAAGCAGATTATACAACTTTTGATATATACGTACATACATTCAAACGAAGAACATCAAAAACAGCCATGGAGAAAACCCAAAAATTCGAAACCAAACCCAAAAAAATCAACAAAAACCAAGCCAAAAACACCAAAAACCCAAATATCTAAACATACATAAACACATATCCACTACGAAAACGAAGCCAAAAATCATGATTTCTACCAACTAATTCGCGAATAAAAAAGCAAAATATAGCATGCAAACTCGAAGAAGATAAAAGAAAAAAAACTCGAAGGGGAAGAAACTTAGAAAGGGAAGAGAGAACTTACAAGTGTTGCAACGGAGAAGAAGAGCGAGACACGGCGCGAACGAAAACAAAATCCAAGCCCTCAAGTCACAGCAAAAGCTCCGAAAAATCTTAAGAAGAGGAAGAGACAGTTGTTTTCTTTTGCAAATGAATAAAAAAGAAAGAGGAGAGGGGCTCAGCTTTTTATAGGGGAGAGAGGGAACCGCCCCTGCCATGTGGCAGCCAGGGGTTGGTTAACCTAACAGTTACAAAAATTATATACATTAATATATATGCATAAATCACATTGAAAGCCAGTAATCATTATGGGGGCGATTTTCAAGGGGCTAACACCCAAGATTTCAAATTAATGGGGGGAACTGAGCAAAAAATGTTACAAATTCCAAAAATTTCACAGAACCTAAAGCATCCTACCCGGATCAGTAAGACCTACCCGGAATCCTAAGGGACCCGGACCAGTGTCACTCAACATAATTTTCCCTAAAAGCAGCAAAATCAAAAAAATTCTTCTACCTTGATCCGGATTGGTCTCTACTACACCAGATCCGGATTGGGGGGCAACCAGGGAGCAGAAATTTTTCCTAATGCAGCCAAACTCTTCTACCTCAATCTGGATTGGTCTCTACTATACCAAATCTGGATTGGGGGGCAACCAGGGAGCAGAAATTTTTCCTAATGCAGCCAAACTCTTCTACCTTAATCCAGATTGGTCTCTATTACACCAGATCCGGATTGGGGGGCAACCAGGGAGCAGAATTTTTTCCTAATACAGCCAAACTTTTCTACCTTAATCCGGATTGGTCTCTACTACCCCAGATCCGGATTGGGGGGTAACCAGGAGCAGAAATTTTCCAAGGCACCAAAACTCTTCAACAATCCGGATTGCAGGGCAACCTGGAGCAGAAATTTTCTAATGCACCACAATCCTTCTACAAAAATCTGGATTGGCATCTAATACACCAGATCCGGATTGGGGGCAGTAGCGAAGCAAAATTTTCCTCCAAAAGCAACGGCTATGTGATTATACTCTACTCCCTCATCCAGAAAATCTGCATAAGGGAATGGGGGCAAATGATAGGGTATAACCCGGACCTAAAGGGTATCGGGCTCAACCGATGGACCAAGACCCCCCTCTCCCAGAATAATCAAGTGGAGAGACCAGGCTCGGGGCCAACCCATGACCCGGATCATCTCCCAACCCGGATCCAACCCGTGACCCGGATCACCTGCTCACCAGGACCCAGCCCATGACCTGGACCGCTTGCTCACCAGAGTCCAGCCCATGACCTGGATCCCCTGCCTACCAGGATCCAGCCCATGACCTGGATCACCTGCCTACCTGGATCCGGAACAGGACCGAGATCACCATGAGGGGGGTCCCAGCTAGCACATGCACACTCCACAACCCGCCAAGGAAGGGTATGTGGGCACGTGACGGTGACAGTTATCAACAACCAATATACCAGACAAACACGACGCATGTCAGAAGGCCGTTAGGACACCCTGAAGGCGGTCCTCCCCTGGACACGTGTAAGCAATCCACCCAATCCAGGCGTCCTCTGCCCCCACGATCCAACGGCCCTGATTTAGAGGTAACAACCCATAAACCCTACCTTTGGGCTATATATACCCCCAAGGATGAAGGGTTTAGGGGTTAGAAAAACATTGACACTTTTGCACACTCACCCTCTCACATCCATATATACACACAACAACCTTTCTATTACAACATACATCTTCATCTTCTCCAAAACCCTATTATTATTCTTACACCGGAGGCGCCGTGGGAGCCAAACCCCCCTTCCGGTGTTGTTTTGCAGATACCCAACCAGCAGCTACACCTCATTTATACCCAGAAGGTCCAGGAACGGTGTCGGACGGAGTCGCCTGCTCACCGGAGTTATCATTTTATATTCGTGTTTACTCTAAGTTTTACTCCAAATCTCAAGGATCACGAAGTCGTAAAACAATGGCAATACTCGATTATTCAATCCCAATCCTAAATAATCTTTCCAGTTGTAATCAAACACTTTCCAGTGAGTTAATTATCCTCAACATTCTCAATACAAGATTCTAATTAAAGCCTTATGTTCGATCAATCAGAAACTTCAACTTAATTCTTCCACTTTGTTATATAGACCATATTCGTAAAATGTTTGTATTCATAGAAAAAGAAATATAACAAATTACCTAAATGTCTTTGAAAAATAACAATCATATCCTCGAATAACAAAATCATATTATTATGAAGTGCAATCATATTATTTAACAAATCAAATCATATTTCTCAAAAATATAAATCTAATTCCTTCAATTATTTCCACTTGTCATATATCCATTGTTTCTACAATATCGAATCATGTATAATCTAAAACCTCAACTGATAAAATCCATATTTCATTCTTTAAACCTCTTCACATCTCAGATCAAGGATCAACATCCTCAAGTTAAAACATATTTGCATAAGGATATGCCTTATTCCACATAAAGCATTATATATTCTCATACAATAATCTTTTCTCCAACGCTTTACATTTAAATCATGGGAATCATCCTCGAGCAACACCTAAAATTCTTAGCCATATACCTAGCCTTTTAATATTCTTATATCTCCAACCAACACATCTCCCAATTATTATTAATTTTGTTAACCATTGTATATACTCATCCATCAAATATAGTTCAACCTTCACATCGGAACTCATGTATTCCTCAAAATACTCAATTGTCAACCAACATTCAGAACTTATATTTCTACGACCTTATTTGAAAACAAAAATTCCAAATTAAACTCACACTAACTAATTTTGGCCTATAATTGTTTCCTAAAGAAGGTTTATAAATCCATTCTCAATCGTCACTCATAATCAGGTGAATTCCTCCAATAACCGAGTATGTCTTCTGTTAACAAACCTATTAAAATAAATAAAATTAAATAAATTATTCACAAGCACCATAATTACATTTGGGCATTGGTTTATCTAAATGGCATAACAAGATATTTTAAATGAACATATTGTTTTTTTAAAGCAATTTCCGAGATACCTTCTTTTGAAATCCCCAACTGATTACCATCTAATCCCAAATTAATCTTCAAGAACATTTGGGGCGGATATATTCTTTTGCTAATAGTTCTATCAGTCATATCATTGATCAAGTTCTATTCAAGTAGAGTTCATAGAATAATTGCAATTCTTATCAAATTCACACATAACATATATTTTCTGACCCATTTGTTATTAGTCAATAATTATAACTTATCACCCCTTACACCCTCATGCCATTTGCAGAACAAGTACTTTCAAAAATTTATATAAATCTAGTTCTTTACTATTGCATGTCTTCCTTTATCCTTTAATTTGTTTATATTTACACTAGTCATTGTAACGTCTGGGAAATTTACGTCTGTATTATATCATATTTATAATAAATTATGTGTATTAATGTGTCATTATGTGTAATTATTTGTCAAACCCTAATTGCTACGTGTTATGTGCATTATGTGTCATTCCGGTATTTTTCAGATATTTTGTTTTTCATTTATCGCTTTTATTTCACACGTTTTACGACCCGAACCATGATTTTAAAGCAATTATTTCAACTAAAATAATGGGCCTTATTTTTCATCAAACGGCTTTTACCATCGCATTATTCTGAACATCTAGGCATTTTATAAATTTTCTCGTTTTGCGAAAAATGACTTTTCCGGGCCCCATTGGGTGTTAAAAACCCCACAAAAATCACATTTTTATTTTTATAAATTATAGAACTTTTATTTATACCATTTCTTTGTATTTTTGCATTATTCACAATTTTTGGGAAAATTTAGCATATATATTGCATATATAAAATAATTATAAATTAAATTTTAATACTAAAAAATTATAAAAATTGGGGCCAAATATTTTTATTAGGAGTGTAATTAGCCCCTTAATTTTATTTAGGGGTATTATTTTCAGCACTATAAATACCTGATTATTAATTAATTAATTAGTTAATTTATCATAAAAATTCAGAAAAATCCCCAAATTGCAGAATCAGGGTTTGGTGTTCTTGATTTCAATCGGAGATTTCAACGTGATTCTGACCTCCAAATCAAGCGTGTAAGTAGTCGTTGCAAAGCTCTTGATCTCTACTTTCGATTGGTATAATCAATTTCATGTTTCAGTGTGCGATTCTCGATTCGATTTTTTTAGGGTTTATAAGCGAATTAGGCATTTTTTATTCTTGAATCGTTTGTTTGTTTTGATGATTCCAGTAGTTTTATATCAAGTTAAGGAATGATTTGGTGTGTCTAATTGATTCATATAACCCCTAGAAGTAGTGGTTCGAGTTCTTGGTGTTTACTAATTTTTGATTTCGTTTCTGTTATTTTATAAACGTTTTTGATTGTTGGTGATGATTGGAAGTGATTTTGGAACTTGAGAGCGTTATTTTAAGATATTAATCGTAACTTTTCGTATACGAAATCGATACATCGAACTTTGGCACGAAAACATTGTGTTTTGATCGGAAAAATTGCTCCCGGGGTTATTCGGTGATGATTTTGGCATGGTTAACTTCCTGGAGTGATTTGGAGTGAAAACCTGCAGAGAAACGAATTAAACGGTGTTTGTTTTGGCCCGAAAATCGAGCTACCGGAGTTGGTTGCAGTTCGCCGATTTCTGCTGCGTTTTCGTCGGAGAAGAAGCTATGGGGTTCGTCGATCACCAGAGAGGTGGGGGTTGGGTTGCTGCAGATATAGGGAAGGTGTTGGAACCACTAATCGGACAGAATCGAGTCCAACGAACTCAAATTAGGCTCGCCGGAATCTGGGTGGGTAGGGTCGACCCGGGTCTGTTCTTCAGGACCCGTTTTCCTGGAAAATTCGACCCGGTTTTGATCTGAAAAACCCAATTGTTGATCTAGGATATCTGTTTCTGATTAAATAATTTACTTTTATTTTATTAGAATTAAAAATCAGTTTTATTAATTCTGAAAATCAATTAAAAATTAGTTTTAAATTCTGAAAAATATTATCAATAATTTCTGATTTATTTTCTTAATTTAGAAATTCAGAAACTATTATTTATTTAATTATTTAACTATCCATTTAATAATTTAATTAATTACTTATTTATTATTTAATAATTAAACAATTGATTGAAAAATAGGATTAAAAATAATTGAATAATATGATTAATAATTCGATAATTACGAGTAACTCGAATTTATGCGAGTAATCGAACGATGAGTTAGATCATTATTATTCGAGCAATGGTTAATTATTCGTAGAATATCAGAATAATTATTCGTAACAAGTAATTAAATACAGATAATCGATTAATCGTATAAGTTGTAATAATAACCGTAATAATTCAATAATTATACGAGGAATGCGAGTAACTCTTATTTATACGAGTAGTTGATTGTTGAGTTGGATTATGATTCGAATAATAATTAATTATTCGATAAATAACGTAACAGCTAGTTGTATAGATTATTTATTTGTAAATAATCGATCTAATCGAGTAAGTAATAATAAATTGTAAATATTTGTAATAAATTGTAATTAATCCTAATAATTAGGGATTAATTATTCTAAATGCAATAAATATTAAATAATTACTTATTAATTATTTAGTAGTTATTTATTAATTATTAATTATTTAAAAATGATTAATTATTTCGATAATTAATCAAATAATTTTCAATAAATTATAACTAACTCATTTTAATTCCAAAAATTATAGAAAAATCATTTTTGACTCTGATTTTCTTAAATAATTATTTAAAAATTATTTTAGGGTTTAAAAATTAGTAATAATTATTTATAGTGAATTATAAATTGAATTATCAGTGTTTAATTGATATTAATTAGACCGTTAGTCTGATTTGGGCGAAACGAAAGCCCTTTGACTGAGAAAAATGAATTCTTTTCATTAAAAATAATATTAAGACCTAATTTCTTCTAGAAATTAGTTGACTTTGTTATTTGTTTGATTTTCAGTCGAAGTGCGTGCCGAGACGAGTCCGAAAAATTCCGGAAAAATGGGAAATGAGGAAGATGATGATCAGTGAAGCGATCAGCGAGTCGATTTTAATTTTAAAAATTATTTTAACTATAAAAATAATTATGTGCTTATGTGTATTATGTGGTTAATCGAGTTTTACTTGCTAATATGTAATGTACGAGTCAGTCCTAAGCGCTTGGGTATATAATAGGAACGATGTGAAGTCGATTCAAAATGCAATTGGAGTACGAAATGACTTAACCAGTCTATTTTTCTAACAGAATCTAAGCCAGCAAGGCAGGTCGAGTAGGTGATAGACGAAGGTGACTTAATTACAGTAAGTCGCGCAAAAGGCAAGTTTTTCCCCTATTCTACTTTCAGAATAGTGATATTTCTTCAACTTCTTATTACGCTTGTACTCTTTTGATTCTCTTGTTCATATTTCATTTCGATTCTTGCTTATCCTTTTCATTTGAATTCATTGTTCATATTCCAATTGTTACTCACAATTATTGATATATTCTGGTGATTAGAATATATCAAAGCCTACCGATTTTTCTGGTTGCTATTCCAGGGACTGGATAATAATACTTTGGGGATTAAGTTTACTTAATCCTAAGGATCGGGATATAACCGGATCCTTGAGATGGGCCGTAGTGCCTGGGTTCCCGATGGGATCTATATGGTGAGATATAGATCTGCACTGTATCCTGGCTGATCAGCAGGGTATAGATGTGAACTTGTGTCCAGTTTAGTTCGTTTGTATTTGCCAGTAATGGCCTTCTTTCTATTCTTGCGGGATTATATCTTTGCAGATGTACCCGGGTTATGGATTTATTTAAATTGCTTTAACACTGTTTATATTTTGCGGGTTTATTGAGCAATTTTTGGCTCACCCTTTTTTTTGTTATCCACCTTATTGTTTTCAGTTAAGAAGGAATATGAAACCCATCAAGACTGGAGTGGTAAAGAAGCGGGTCAAGCCTCGGGATCCTCTCATACCCAAGGTGTTGATCCCAATCCAGGAAGAAAGCTTTGAGTTGCCCGAACAGGTGTGTATAGATAGTTAGTGTGTGTGTTTGAATAAAAGATGAACTTAGTTTAAAACTGATTAGACAATGATTTGTAATAAAAAGAGTTTGTGAGATTTTGGATTTGATTTGTAATAAAGTAGTTAGTGGTTCTTGTTTTCATACTTCAACCTAAAATGATCTTGGTTAGTGTTAAAGGGGTTTAGATTCATTTCTTTATTAATTGTTAATCAGATTGTACAGGTTTGGTGATTAGCTAGTAACCCCAAGACTTAGGCCCCGTGTCTGGAGGGTGTTACAGTCATAATCTATTCTGCAATTTGTAATCTCAATGCTTATCTTAATATCACTCTCAAACGCAGTTTACATATTCAATACCTATTTTCACATATTATTATAAGTAAGCTTAATCCTTTATTAAATATTATATGTTATAATTTCTTCTATCATTCTTCATAAAAATCATTCCTCGAGATACATTGTTCACAAACCCATAACGTATCAAAGATTTTGGGACAATATACTTTACGATAAGAAAATTCATTATTTTCTAAACCCTAGTCATCTCCCAAATCTCCTCATGTTATGTTCAAATCATTACCTACACTTTTCTACTTTCTTAAACTCTAAAATCAAGTAACTAAAACTAGGTAAATATCCAAATACCTTATATATAATCAAATAACAATTTATACACATGTTTATCAAACCAAAGAATCTTGCAGTTAAAAGTACCTCCTCAAGCGCTTCAATTTCCTGGACCAATATAAGATGCATCTTCCATTCTTTATGCATTATCACATTGTAAAGACTATAGCTTTGCACCTTCTCTTTCATCACTATATATATGTCATGTTATGAAAATGAATTCTTGACACATGTAATACAATATAACTATGACTTTGGCCAGCTGCTCCTCATTACCTCCTTTATACAAAATGATCATGGTCATGCAAATATATATATATGGATAATTATGTAGGCACATGTATGTTGTATTCAACTATATATACTGCTATGCATATGTATCCCGACATGAGGTCATATCCCTGCTCTGATACGAAGTAAAATGTGACACCCTTATAATAAAATAAGCGAATATCCTTGTGTATAGGGGTGTACATGGTTTGTCCAACCCGACCAATCCAATCCAAACCGACCCTATTTCGGCCGATCCAACCCGATTGTTTTCAACCCGATACATATTTGGGTTGAAAAAATGTCAACTCGTTTTAATTGGGTTGGATATGGTTTTCGATAATTTTAAACTAATCCAACCCAACTCGATTAAAAAATATATGTACATGCTAATAAGTTAATCCAAAAAATATGTTTAGGCCTATTACATAGATCTATTCATCTGTAACTCTAAATGTAACTTATAACCTTCTTGTTCATAGTTCATCTTGTAACAATAATAGATGTTTAATTAGTGTTATATTTAAAGCATAAGCAACATTATAGTCCTTTTGGGGTCAAAAATTAGATGCTTAAGACTATTCAATATGGAGGATTGTAATATTGTTTTGAACTATTTTCAAGTGTTTTAAACTTTTAAACCTTAAGTTTTATTATAATTTTTTATATTACTTTTATATATTTAATAAATCGATCAAACCGATCCAAACTGAACCAAACCGAAGTATACAAATTGGTTTGGGTTACAAATTTAAACGGTTTGAATTGGGTTGAAATTTTGAAAACCCAAATTAATTGGGTTGGGTTGCTAAATTCGCCCAACCCGATCCGTGTACACCCCTACTTGTGTACATATTTCCTCAAAATCACTTTAGGGAATACTAACCCTGAATAAAAATATTCTTTTAATAAAAGTATATTTTGACCCTTTCAAATTCTTTTGTAATACGGAAGCTGAAATCTTTAGAAAATGCACTCACTATACACATAACAATTAGCAGTCAAAACATGCTTGCAACTATTGGAATTTATTATATAATATAGACTTTGTTACAGAGAATTTTTTATAAAATTTCGGCATTTAGTATTCGTAAATTGGACTATCCACCTGTAATCCAAATCCATCCCGATCCATTTAACAGCAAATCAACAAATCTAACTTATAAAAAGAAACACAAGTTCAACCTGTCCTAATCGATCAGGTGAACAACTAGACAATATAACACAATAACTCAACATTAAATATTAATAGCGGAAATAAAAACACAATCATATTATATATATGTGCAAATGCTGAGGAGGAGAGACTCTGAAGATCCAGCTGGACGACAATGTAACTTAACCTGAAAACATGAGCGATTTTAATGAGTCACAACCCAGTGAACATATACCATCATATAATATACTCTAGTGAAATTTACATATTTCTAAAGCGATAATCTAGTATTTCGTATTCTAGAAAGACATTTTTATAGGTACATGTTAACTCGTAAAACTAATAATATCATATAAATATACCTGTAATTCATATAATAATCATTTCAGATTATCATCCAATAAACCCAAGTAATCATTTACTATGAATGCGATATATGCCTGTGACTCCATTTTCTTTCACTTTGTTGTGACTGACCAACTTGACTTTACCATCTCCCGGGACTCCTTTTCTTGGCCTCGCGTATTAGGTCTAATAGACTTTTAGGATCTTGGTCCATCATATGATGGCCTTACGTATTAGGTCTATAGACTGTTAGGAACTTGGTCCATGGCTTTTCCTTTAATACACATTCTCAATGACCTCACGTATTAGGTCTATAGACTTTTAAGATCTTGGTTCATCATTCGATGACCTCACGTATTAGGTCTATAAACTTTTAGGATCTTGGTCTCGGTGTTTATAGTCTTGAAGGACTTTTCCTTATTTTCACGTTGATGGCTAGCTAGACCCTTAATTCTTATTTCTGATAATAAAGTAGTGACAGTCACAACTCTTTTATTTAGTCGGTATGCAAATGGATGACATGTATATTACATATCAACTATCAATTCACATACTTGTATCCAATGATCTGAAATTCATGTCATCTATCGTCTAATCACATATGATTCCCGATAACGATTGATTCCATATAATTTACATACTATAATATACTGATAACGATCGGGGTCATATAACATATCAACCTTTATACACGAAAATTTGTTAACTACATATAACCATTTCCAGGTGATCATCTCAAATCTATAGATAAAAAGAAGTATATAATTTAGCTCACATATGTAGGAAAGATCTCAAATTTATACTCACCTTGGCTCTTGTAATGTAACTTAAATGGAAGATTTTCACTATAAAGATTTTCGTCACAAACCATTTAAAACCACCGCGATGCTATATTAGCAACACAATCATCAACAAAAGATAACAAGTGGTCGTATATTTTAATGCATATATGTTTCTACTACATTTGAATTATACTCAAGTACTACATTTAGGTTGTCTAGACTTTGGATTTCCAAATATCCCTTCACTATAAAAATCATAACTTATTACACACTTAATTAAATTAATTAATTTATTTTTCGAGCAAACTCAGAACCATGGGTGATAATATATCAAAAATACACTATATAACCTGAAATTTACAATTTATGGCATAGGTTTGAAGTCAACATTTATGTGCTGATGAGAACCACATTGACGTGCCTTCAACAATTAGCTCTATCTAGACTTCTACATATCTGGTGATCACAATATTTTGCAGACATATACTTCGGACATAAACTTACAATTTCTATTCTTTAACCATCAAGTAATTAGGTGTTTAAACTTTTCAAAATATTCGTCCAAAACAGGGCAACATTTCAGAAAATCTGAATCTGCAGACATTAATGTTAATTGTATGGCTATAATTTCTACAATTGAGCATTATAATTCACCAAACTTGGCAGACCTTTATATCACAGGATTTGGAAAAATATTTATTCTTTATCAATTAAGTAATTCATTCTTTAAGGTGTCCAAAATTGCATCTCAAAATAGGACATACGAACATTTAAAATAATACACCACTATGCACACTTCATTTAAACACTTTTCATAAACTAAAAGATGTTCTTATGTTCTTTTTTTAATACCAAATTTTCTAGATTTTATCTTAATTCTCCCACTAAGCTTCCATAAAAATTTCAAAACAAAAAGAGTTCATCAACCCCATAACGAATATAAACACCTTGAGGTAGCACGCAGAAATTTATGCGTTACTCTACTTTCACTAAAATTGAGATAACTTTTTACCCGTTTATTCAAATTACTTGAAATTAGCGGTCAAATAAACAAGAAATAAAATAGAACAATCTCAATATAGAATCACCACTCAGAACAACTGATACTTACCCCAGTACAAAAGGATAGAACATAGAAGAAATTAGAGGAAACAAACAATACATTATGAAACACACACACACACACATATATATATATGATCAAAGAGGATCATACCTTGCTTACAACTAGATTCTCAATTCTTAAGAGCATCAAAATCAGATTTCCCCCAAATCAAACCCTAGCACCTTCTTCCCCAACTCCAACGAAAGCTCGATTACGCTAAAGACACGAGCTACCCGATGATTTCCAAGCGAAATTGAAGCTTGGATCAAAAGATATGATGGAGAATTGATTGATATATATTTTCTCCCTCTCTTTTCTCTTTATAACAGTTGCTCGTGCCCCTTGAAAATAAAGAGGAAGCCATGTTTTTTATTATTTTAAAAACCAATCATTTGTATAGAAATTTAACAAAATGCCTTTCATTTTAATAAATAACCATTTAATTAACTTACTCTCTTTTTATTCTATAATTATATACTAAATAATTTACTACCCCATAAACTTCATAAAATAATATTCAAACATATTCCAAAGTCTTATTCTCTAATTCTACTTTAAAATCCCAGTTATCCATTCTCGGGTCGATATTGCATAATTAAATAATTTCTCCGAGAAATCGAAATTAATTTCAAATATTTCAATTCTATAAATAATAAGAATTAAATATTTGGGAGGAGATGTGACAGTTCTCCCCTCCTTAAAGAATTTCGTCCTCAAAATTCCATACCAGTATTGTTGAACACATAAGAATACTTGCTTTCATGTTCTTCTTAGTTTTCCTCGGTAACTTTCTTCTCAATAAGTTTATCAGTAACCCTTTTTTAAAAGTATCTCTCTATTACTAACCATTTGGTTTTATAATCACCCCTTTTGTATTTTATATTTATTAATTGTTATCTTTTGGTTAAATTTTTGGGCTGCCATAGGTTTTGGTATCAGAGCTAAGGTTTAGAGTCCCTGAATAGTCCAAATAGGTTATAGGATATATATATATAGAAAATACGAGAGTGTAGGTGGTTATTATTCGAGTAAGTCGCTAATATTCCCTTCATATATATATATAAATATACCTAGGAAAGTTCTATGGAGACCACTTTTTCATCGGAGACCTTGGAGACCACATATGTTCTGCATTCAAAATACTATAAAATATATTATTTTATGAATATTTTACGTGTATCACTAATTCATTAAAATTGTTGAAGATCATTGAAGTTTAATAAGTAGAATGTGTATGTTCAGCAAGCTGAGAAATTGTTCTACAAACTTAACATGTTTTGCAGAATAAAATATTTTTATAATATTTTATATGAAGTACATACATGATATTCAAGATTTAAAATTAAATAAGGATCTTTTTAGAGCATGATTCACAAAATAATATGTTTTGCAATGTTTTTATGTAATATTTTACTTGCTAAACATAAGTAGTCTCCAAGGTTTCTAAAAAAAAGTGGTCTCCATAGAACTTAACTCTCTCTCTCTCTTTCTGTCTCTCTCTCTCTATATATATATATATATATCTGTGTGTGTGTATATATATTAAACAAAAGATGTATTCGTCCTCGTCTTCTGCACCATCCAATACTATTGCTTTCTCCGTGTATGCTGATTTGAGACTTGAGTTCGGTAGGCTCCAGGGTAAGTACAACCCACTGATGGAGTAACTGGATATAGATTTTCAAGATGATATACGACTTAGGGAGGAACCTAAGACACAGAAAATTGTGAGACTTGAGTCCTTGAAGCAGTTTTTTAATGTTAGGCATGCTCGGGGATCGAGATGCCAGTACACCGCGACCGCAACAGCCAGTTACCATCCAGATGTTAGCGGATGAACTCCAGGGTGTTATGAAGGTGCTTCAAGGGGAGCAGTGGGAGGAGACCTCAACATCTCGAGACGATAATCAGGAGTCTTAGGAGGATGACCTTTAGACCGAAACTAGGAATAATATTTAGGAATCTTGCTCCTATTTCTTTTTCCAGTTGGCTACCTTCCAAGTTATTGTATCTTTCAAACTATGACGTTGTCTTTAAATTCAGACTTTATCCGGTTGTGATGTAACCTAAATCGGTCCTCAGTTATGCACTATCGTTCTGTTTTAATTTCAGTTCTCTTTTGTTTATATATTTAGAACTATGCATAACCCTTGCTGTTAATAATTGTAATACCCCTAAATCCGGGGTCGGGGATCCGGGTTATCACGAGTTCCATTTCCCTTAATAACACTCAATCTTAATAAACAATCAACTACTCCGTACTATGACCCCACAATAAACACACACACCACAAGTTATAGTCTTAGAGATGAATATCCAAAAATAACACGAGTCATTTTATTCCACAATTATATGCCATTACACCTTAAAAGGTTTCTGAATAAATTTACATTTCTTTGCCATTATTATAATTCATAAAGATACATAAGTCTGGTACATCAAAAGTTGAAAGCCTAGCCTATTGGTAGTTCCTACCTCAGCTACAGCGACATCAACGCCTATAGGAAACTGCGGAACGTTTCCTATCCGCTCGCGAATTGGGAGCTTGGTCCTGTTCATCTTGTCTATCTGATGTTGTGTGATGAAAGAAAAAAGTAAGGGTGAGCAACAAGCCCACCAAAATAATATGTATAATGATTAACAATATATGAGCATTCTCATAGCACTCATGAAAGTCTTGGTCAAGAAGAATTGAACCAAGTTTGACCTCTTAATGCGACCAAGTCGCAAAATATTTAGTATATATTTACATATACTTTTCAAAATCTTTGAAATCCTCTGCCATGCATAATCTACACAGAGTTCCAGTTTATACCTTTATAAAAATATCGTTGCAAGGTGATCTCATATATCTAACCTTGTCTCAACATTTTTCTGAAAATCTTTGTCATGTATAAGATAATCATTAACCAGATATAAGTTGAAAAGGTGAAGTTACGAGATACTCCAATATACTTATATCTTTTCCGAATACTACTTGAACTATCACCGTTCAAGGTATAATCCGTTTCAAAAGTTCATCACATAGATGAGACTAC
Source organism: Apium graveolens (assembly GCF_009905375.1). Taxonomy (NCBI): domain Eukaryota; kingdom Viridiplantae; phylum Streptophyta; class Magnoliopsida; order Apiales; family Apiaceae; genus Apium; species Apium graveolens. Next base: position 230,318,192 of record NC_133651.1, on the reverse strand, counting down.
AAGATAAGATTTGAATAGATTCAATCCTTGAAATATCATTATAAATAATGAAGTTACGAGATACTTCATTAAGTCCCGACATATATATACACCTATATATATACATTTCATACACTCCTTGAAAACCTCTGTTATGAAAATTATAAACAGAGTTGTAATATCCAATGAATTTGGAAAGGAGAAAACCTTGGCATAAACCTGATATCTTGCTGATCAGGCAAAGATACCAATAAGTAACCTTTTCTACTAGTAGATGGACGAATTCCCCACTGGTCATCACCCTGGACGCAATAGGACCTTATGCTGGACTGCCACTCAGCCACTTACGCATTTGATGGACTCTCACTGAGCCACTTACACTTTCATGGACGCCCACTGAGTCCATGTTGCTTATGCCGACTCAAATAGATGAACTTACTTACCGAACGATGGGCAAGTAATCAAGATTTTTTCTCAAAACAGCAACCTCGTTGCGAATGTAAAATACACCACTGAGCCGGATCCCTCAGGTTTTGAGCGAGTATTTAAATCCCCTTCAAAAAGAAGATCTTAAATATCAAAATGAGTTTTGGGATCCGCTCTAACTTTAAAAAATCATTTTGAAGACTTGAAAACATTTTTAAGAATGTTTGGAGTAATACTGATTTAATGAAATAAATCAGTCCCGATATATTAGAAAATATCTGAATATTATTATTAAATAATATTCCCATAAAGGATAATCTCTATATAAATAATTTGAAGTAGAAGTTTTAAAACTCATACTTGAAATAAATATTAAATAACCAAAGATATACTTATACGAAAATACAATCTTTATTTGAATAATCGAAAATAAGTTTGATTATCGAAACATTATTCTTTAATAAAATAAAGAATATTATTTAGTAAATAATCGGAGTCATAAGTCCTCGAATGAATATTCAAATTAATATTCATTAAATAGAATAAACAGAGTCATAAGTCCTCGAATGAATATTCAAAGTAATATTCATTAAATAAAATAAACCGGGTCATAAGTTCTCGAATGGATATTCAAAGTAATATTCATAAATAATAATAAAGTTATCGAATAAACCTTATTCGATTAATAGTTTTGAAAACTATATATATATATATATAAATATATATAATATACTCGGGAACATCGACTCCCGGTTTTAGAAAATGTTCGCCTTTGGGTCCCCTATACTAAGGGTATACGCAACTACTGCTTATCTCTAGCATAGGTATTATGCAATTATAAGCATTGGAATCAACAGATAGATATCAAGTTTACGAAACAGACATGTATATAAACCATATCAGCATGCTCCAATATATTGCAAGATTTGTTAATTAACCATCATGCATCTATCACAAGATAATGCATATACATATATACATCACAACAACAGTATAATGGGTAGAAAACTTGCCTGAGCGACTGGGGGTGATAAAATGCTTGGGACGAGTCTGGTAACCTATAAACAACATATAAGTTGGAATTAAACCAAAGTCACTTAAGAATCTATACTTTAACCAATTAGACCCTAACGTTCGCTTTTGCGCTTAACGATTCACTTAAGTCGCTCGAGTACCCTCGGCTCCACCATTTTTAATAAATTAACCATTAAGGGTTTTAAGGCGATTCTTTCGCGAGTACCCTACCAACTGCCTAATCCACTTTACTTAATTGTTTCATACTCCAATTAGTCATTTAAGGGCCTTAACCAAGGTTTCAAAGTAAGGCGAGGGGTAATGGTTCGGTCGCGAAATGCCGTTACTTAAAACTGTCGTTTCTCCTAAACCGTAAATCGGATTCAAGCGAACCACATATCAAAACGAAGCTCGTAACATGAAATATCTAATCATGGCAATGGTCAAAACCTAACAGTGAGTTCACGGGTCCTGATGTTAAGAATAAAAATAGTCTAAAGTAAATTGGGCATTACGACGGCTATGTTTACGCGATTACCAAATTTAAACCATTCCAATCAATTCACAATTCAACCCACAATCACCATTACAACCAAACTTCATCCATTCTTTACTACAACAGCCTCAATATTTCCAATTTATACTACTTCTCAATCATGAACTAAGAGCTTACTTAAGTTCGTTAACTAATCATCAAGATTTACAACTCCAAAAACATTACAAAACTAACCAATCTCTAAATATTCAATAATCATGCCTCTCATGAACTATACTACTCATAATAAGCTCTTAAAATTCAATAACAATTCTAGGTTAAGGGATTATACCTTCCTTGTGAGTAGGAGTAAGTAATGAGCTTGAAACAACCTTGGAAAATCCTTACTAAAGCTTTATCTAAACAAAAACACAAGATCAAAATTTCAAGTTCTTGAAAAACACTATTCACTCTCTTCTTCCATGAATTTTAGGAAGAGATTGTGAAGGAATTTGAAGCTTAGACTTATAGGATATCTATATCTACGTACAAGGAACCTTAGATAATTACCTCACTAATTAACAAAGCTTGGAACTTGGATTTGAGTTTTTTCTTCCTTTAAAATGGACAAAGGCCGAGAGCTTCTTGTTGGAAATGAAGGTCAAATTTGTGTTTTTTTGTTATGAATTATTTTGCTTGGTTGTTTTGCCTTTTGTTTTGCTTAATTACCTTTTAACCATGGTAAATTTTGTGTGGTTTATAATCAACCAACACTTCCTTCTCTTTGGTCATGCTTATGTCATCCTCCTATGTCATCTTCCCACACTTGTTCTCTTCTTATTGGTGTGATGACATCATCATCATTAACCTCTTTGATTAACTCCTAATTACTTGGCTAATGACCGCTGATCTGTTATACGGTTCGCTTAACTTTCTTACTCGTTTATCGTTTGAGGGATCATACCCGGGATCTTATTACTTGGGTTCCCTTAACCTTTCTCAATACATTATATTCCTTTTATGATCCTCTCTTATAATCCTTGAATTTAAATCCTTTTTTATTATGTTACCTTATAATCAATTCTTTCGGTGTTTGGTGGATTTTCGGGAAAAATCAAAGTGTTCGAATTTGGATTCTGACGATCTTTACATACACTTATATACCATATAGAGTACTAATAAGATCTCAGAATAACAATAAAAGAACCTCTACAAGTGTGGTAGGAAAAGTTTTCTTATTCAGCATAATCAGCAAAACACTATTCATAAGGGTTACAAAAAGTTAAAATTTTTGGGGTTATTACAATAATTGGAATCTGAATGCATGTGATCATATTAACCTTGTAACACCCTAACTTTAAAATATCTTAAATATTAACAATTTTTTTGTTACATCTTCTATCTCAGAAACAAGCCACCTAAAAAGACGAAGTAAACTAGTACCTCTACTACAACCGCAACAGACCCCAATATACTTCGAATATTAGAAACCCTGCAACAACAAACCAATGCAATAGCTCAGCAATAACAAACTCTTTAACAACAATTTCAACAACAACAATTTCGAATCCCATAGAATCACGATCAACACCAACATCAATAAGATCCGCCAGAACCTCCTCAACCAGTTGTGACTTTTAAGGCTTTTCAGAATGTGAACCCTCTTTCTTTTCATGATACTGCTGATCCAGTCGTAGCCAACACATGGATAAGAGAGTTGGAAAAAGGTTTTGAGTTAGTTCAACTAGGAGAAGAACAAAAGACGGTGTATGCTAGTTATTTTCTGAAAGGTGAAGTTATATATTGGTGGGATTTAGTGTGAGCTTTGGAGGAAACTCAAATGATTGCTTGGGAGAGATTCAAGGAACTACTTCTGGAGAAATACTATCTTAAGTATATGCAGAATCAAATCAAGTTAAAATTTTTGGAATTGAAGCAAGGGAGTATGACTATTTTGGAATACGAGAAGAAGTTTACAGAATTCTCGAGATTTCTGATGAAGTATGTGCATACTGAGGAAAAGAAGGCCAAGAGGTTTCAACATGTCCTTGAGTATTGGATTCGAGATAAGGTGTCGATGTTTGAGATTAATACTTATGCAGGAATAATGCAGAAAGCAACTTTGATTGAGAGTAATGGAATGCAATCTAGGAAGGATAGAGAGAACACGAAAAGGAAGGTGTCTTTATGCCAAGATAAATTAGGATATGGAAATCCGCAAGATAGGGATGTGAAGAGAATTGAGTTCCACAAGGGTGGAAATTCTCAAAGGAAAAGAGAGAGGAGTTATTAGCAAAATTAGGGCAAGGCAAGGGAGAGTAGAATACCAAGAGTTGAATATAAGCATTGTGGAAAGAAGCATCCAGGAATGTACAATAAGATTAATATGACATTTTATCGGTGCAATCAAAAGGGCCATTTGGCTAATGAATGTAAAGCTCAAAAGCCAGGAGTTACATGCTTCAAGTGTGGGGAAACTAGGACACGTTTCTAGAGAATGCAAGTCGCCAGGACCAATCAGGAGTATGATGAGTGTACCAACTACCAGTTCAACTGTACCAGCTGAGGTATTGGCTTTACCTCCACCATCTGAAACAGTTCCACAAGCATCAGCAAGGACTTTTGACTTGAAAATGAAGGATGTGGTTCAGAATTCAGAAGTGATAAACGGTAAACTTTCGGTGAATAATATTGAAGCTAAGGTATTTATTGATTCAGGAGCTACAAGGTCTTTTATATCTAAAACTTTTGTTGATAGACTAAGATGTGATAGAAGGACTATGAGTGAAGTAATGAATGTGGTAATTTCTAGTCATGAGAAGTGTGGCGCCCTCCAAACCCGGGTCAGAAGTTTGGGGTCCACAACACATAATCAATATATAAACCTGTATATAAAATATTATTTGTAATGACCCTGCTTTACATAACCACGGATCGCAACAGGTTAAAGTATGAACACAAGCCACAACCTTAACTTTTATTACAACGTACAAAATCCCAACTAATTTAATTTACAACTGATATGAAATTATTCTTACAATCTTACTATCTCACTACTGCAATAAGCTCGTTCTAGCTCGATCAATCATAATCTGGAATCCTAGCTCGAACATTGAACTGGGAGACCTCGCTATCAACCGTATCCATCTTAACTGTAGAATACATAAAGAAAAGATTCGCAAGAGTGAGCTAACTAGCTCAGCAAGTCATATAATCAATAACTGAGGTTAAATAATAATAAACGAGATGATTCAAAAGAATCAAGTTTCTTGTTAAACAACCAATAGAATTGGATATTCATTTTAAGTTTTTAAAACCAAGGTTAGGCTGCTGATCAGTCACACACTAACCCCGAGCAAAGCACACAACACTGCTCTAACTATTGGATCCAAGGCACACATTGGCCTAACTTGACCATCGATATGGTCTGACCACGAATCTGGTCCATACAAAGAAAATTATCCAATTCTAAAACATTTCAATATGATAAACAAGAGAGTTCAATAAACCGGATCATAATCAATAACAATAAAACATTTGTATAAGAGCATAATAAAAGTTTATGGTTACCGAAAGGGTATGTCAAAGTACATAAAAGAAGTGGCCTTCAGCTGGTAGGATAATCGGGTATTAGATGAATAGTGTTTTTATAAAGTTTTAGTGCTTTGATATCACAAGGTATGGTTAAGTATAAAAGTTTCTGTATATATATAAACAATTTTATTCCAATGTTTGGTATATGATGGATATATATTTGTGGAGTAGTATCGTATTTGTGTGGTTTAATATCTGGTAAATCCACAAGAAATGGTTCACAAAGAATAAGGTTTACGGCTCAAAGATCAAATGATGTGGTTCAGGTTCAAGGCTGAAGGATTCAAATTATTTCCAATATAAAACAGAGCTATTTTGAATATTAACAGTATGTCACAAGAGAATTTAGTAATATTTGCAATATATCTCGAGAAAGGTTTAGAAGTACTTGCCTTATCATAATAGATTTCAACTTCACTTGTACTTGTCTAATGACTCCATTCACCAATCACTCGTCTGCTTTTCTTATGCCTCGCTTCTATCCTCTGATTACTTGTTGTATTTTCTACACATCCATTCTATTTTCTGATCACCTTCTTCCCTTTCTTACGCCTTGCTTACTCTGCTAGGCATTATAAATATCTATCAATATTTAATTTATACGATTCTATTCGATATACACTTCCAGCTACCCTTCGTTTCACCCGAATCCGATTAACGGATCGAAAGTTATGCAATAATCAAGTAAACACCGAATATATAGACTGACAGTCAATCAACAAGTCACATATAGCACATAATACATCACGTAATCAATGATATATTATTTATAAAGAAGTCTCGGGTCATAAATAGGCTTTCTGATATTTAAAATGATTTTTAAAACATTTTTCGGAATTAAAACCAAAATAACCATTTTTAAATAATAATCGCCCAAAATACCCACCAGAATTTTAAGCTGTCCAAAATACCCACCATATACTCCATTTTCAGTGGAGTATCCGGTGGATACTCCAGTGACATGGGAGTATCAGGATGATACTCCTTTGTCAGTGGAGTATCCACCCATATACTCCTTTGTCAGTGGAGTATCCACCCATATACTCCTTTGTCAGTGGAGTATCATCTAAAATTTTAAAATTTTAATTTTAAATTTTAAAAATATTTTATTAAAAAAATTAAAAGTGATACTCCACTGGGAAAGGAGTATCAAGACTGATACTCCACTGGTAAAGGAGTATCCGGACTGATACTCCACTGACAGAGGAGTATCTGCCATGATACTCTACTGACAAAGGAGTATCATCCTGATACTCCATTGAAATTGGCGTATTATCCTGATACTCCAGTATCGGTGGAGTATCTAGTGGGTATTTTGGGCACCTTTTTCCAGAATGGGTATTTTGGGCAAAAGGACATCTAAAAAGAGGTATTTTGGTCATTTTTTCGATCAATTTCGGGTAAATAAACAGGGTTCGATTGGCCAATTCTGGTTCTGAAAAAATTTTATAATAATTATCGAGCCTTGGAAATAATTTAAAATAATATTTTAAAGCTCGAAACTATTTTTCGGAATTTTTAAATCATTTTTAAATAATTAAATCTAATTAAATAATTAACTAAAATTAATTAATAATTAATTAAATCAATTAATTTTTGAATTAATTGACCAATTAATCAATTAAAAATTAATTGAAATTAATTAACTAATTAATTCAGATTTTATCTTTGAATTAAAAATAATTTTCGGAATTAAAATAATAATTTTTAGAATTTTCAGAAATTAAAATCGAATTTTTATAATAAAAATAAATAGGAAATATGGTTTTTGAACATTTTTAAAACAGGAATCCAATTTTTGTAAATTCTGGAAACCTCAGGGACCTAACTGTTTCGTTTTCAAAATTCAGGGACTGAAATGCAATTTGGCAAAGTTCACCGTCGAACTTCGCCGAAAAATTCCCGTCTCGCCGGAGAAGGTGTTTCAGGTACAGTCACACCACCACAAGCTCCAGAATTAAACTACATATCACCAGGAATCTGTTCATGCAATCAAATCATTCAAATAACCCTAGACTTGGCCGGAAATTAGCCAAGAACATTGCCAGTTTCAGGCGAACATCGGAAAACTTCAAAATACAACTCCCTTCGATTCACTAATCCTCTGTTAACGAGCTATATATCAATCGATTGCAAATTTCATAAGGAACACAACCCACTATAAATCAACAGCTAATAACCCCTAAATCAAAAACCCCAAAATTTCAATTGAAAACATTCATACGGGTTATAAACCCTAATTTTGAAATTCGAAAATTAAACCCATTTTTGAGCATGTTATTGAACTCCAAATCAGACGTATAATATATCAAAATCATCAGGAAAACAAGCTCTACAACATACAATCATCAAATCATACAAACAATCATCCGAACAAAAATTCATATTTTTAATAAATTTAATTCGAAAATAAATAAATTTCCAGAAAATAAACCTTTGATTCTGCAGTGAAACAAAGCTCAGAATCTGATAGAACACTTCAAATCCTTCGTTTTGGTTACTCAAGCTTTGAAAACAGAGATCGGTAACGCCTTCGTTTTGCTGTTTGATTCTTAGAACAGTTTATGAATATAAGATTTTTCTCTGTAAAATTATATATTTATCTGTTTGCAAATGATTTTGATACGAAATAAAATACGGTAAAAGGCTATTTATAATTACGGAAAATTTGTATCCCGTTGGATCATTCCGGATATAAAACGGTACGTTTATTTGTAAAAACTGATCCAAACGGTATCGGTTTTCGGGATAATTATCCAAATCAGTACAATTTGTACTGCGGTCTTAGTCTCAGCGCCCAGTTACACGTATTACGAAGTGATAATTGGGATAGTTTAATAAAAAGCTCCCGTTTATCAAAAATACGGGTTTTATTGATTTACCGAAACGAATATTGTATCAAAAATGTTACGCCGGGACCCGCGCAGGACAAACCGTACGCCGGATCGAAAAAGTCGAAATATGGAATATGCTCGGAATATTACAATTAGGTTAGGAAGGAGTTCTCGGAAGAGTTTAGGGTTCCAAAAACGTAACAACGGTTGACGTCGGTTGGTTCCCGTTTTTATAAAATAGATTTTAATTTCCCGGAAAAAGATTTTAGAAATTTTATATGATTCGTATAAATCCATAAATTAACATAAAAATAATTAGGAAGATATGACAATTATCTAGATTTTATTTTGGACATATAAAAATTAAAATACTCAATTAATATTATTTTTGAATATTCAAGTACAGATATCACTTAACAATTAACTCACAGAATAGATACTAAACACACATAATAATTACTTAATAGCAAAAATAATTACACGATATATCCCGGATATTACATCCTTCCCCCCTTAAAAGGATTCTGTCCTCAGAATCTCCTAAGAAAATAAATGAGGGTACTTTTCTCTTGTAATACTTTCTAACTCTCAGGTTGACTCCTCAACCTTTGGGTTTCTCCATAATACTCTTACTAACTTTGCCACTTTATTTCTCAATACTTTCTCTCTTTCCTTTAGAATCTCTATCGGACTCTCTACATATGACAAATCTGCCTGAAGTTCTATCGGCTCATATTCTATTACATGCCTGGAGTCTGGATTATATTTCTTAAGCATCGATACATGAAAAACATTGTGAATGTGCTCAATGAGTGGAGGTAACGCTAACTTGAAAGCTATTTTGCCAATTTGCTTTAAAATTTCAAAAGGTCCGACATATCGTGGGTTCAGTTTTTCTTCCTTTCTAAACCTCGTTAATCCCTTCCATGGTGATATTTTTAGTGATACCAAATTCCCTTTTTCGAATTCCATATATTTCCTTGATTAGTCTGCATATTTCTTTTGACGATCTTGTGCTGCTATCAATCTTTTCTGGATAACTCTAATAGCTCCCTTTGTCTGCTGCACTAATTTAGGTCCAAGTAATTTGCGTTCTCCTACTTCGTTCCAATATACTGGAGATCTGCATTTGCGTCCCTAAAGGGCTTCATAGGGTGGCATCCCAATACTGGTATGATAACTGTTGATATAAGTAAATTCTACCGGGGGTAAATGCTCGTCCCAATTTTGGATCTCGATTGGATACGATGGATACAGGAATTCCATGATGAACTTATAATTTCTTTTAAGTACATATGAACTGACTTGTCCAGTGAAAATCTTCCATTTATAGACATAAAATGAGTTGACTTGATAAATCTATCCATTATAATCCAAATGGTATCCTGATTAGCTCTTGTGCTTGGTAACCTAACTATGAAATCCATGGCGATATGCTTCCACTTCCCACTCTGGAATCTCCAATGGCTGTAGCAATCCACTTGGTCTCTGATGTTCTACTTTAACTCTTTTGACATATATAACATCTGCTAATTTATTCCGCAATTTCCCTCTCCATATCTGGCCACCAATAATTTTCCTTTAAATCTCTATACATCTTGGTACTCTTTAAATGGATTGAATACTTTAGATTATGAGATTTCTGTAAAATTTCATTCTTCAACTCCATCACTGGTGGAATTCAAATTCTAGAAGAAAACCTAAGAATACCTTGATCGTTCTTTTTGTGTGCACAATTCTTCACCTACTAAATGATTTATATCTTGATTCATTACCTCTTCCTGACACTTCTTTATCTTCTCTAACAATCCCGACTGAAAAGTTATACTTATACATTCTTACTTCTTTTTGGACCATGAACCCTGACTTCCAATTCCAACTTCTAGAGTTCCATAGATAATTCTTCTGGTACGATCTCTATGTTCATTCTCTCTCCTTCTTACTCATCTCTTGTCACTACATTTGCTTTTCCTCGGGAGTTCATACTTCAACTCTTATGGTCTGTATATATCTCACATCTTTCTCTATACTTATAATATTTTTCCAATCTTTCAAAACGAATATTATTGTTGCTTTTAATTCCTAGTTATGAGTAGGGTACTTCTACTCATAAGGTTTCGGTTGTCTGGATGCATATGCAATAACTGTATTGCTTTGCGTCAACACACATCCTATTCCCTTATGAGAAGTATCACTATAAACTACCAAATCTCCCTGATACTGTTAAAGTGATAAAATAGGTGTTGTAATCATTCTTTCATTTAACTCCGCAAAACTTTCTTCACCCTTCTCCATTTTATATAACTTTCTTGCTTTTTCGGGTTAGCCTCATCCAAAATATTGCAACTTTCAAGAATCTTGCACAATTTTTAATAATATCTGGTCCACGATAAAACTTCTTACTTTTGTTGGTGCTTCCGGTCTTTCTTCATTCATATTATCTTTAAACTCTTCTGCTGAATCCCCTTTTGTCTCCTCCTTACTGACGGTCTATACTAAGAATTACACTTCCTGGCATTAAAGTTTTCACCTGGTAACCTTTTTATACCGTTTCCTTTTTCTTTGACTCCTCAGCTATCATTGTATAGGTTGCATGATTCTTCCTAAGTAACACAAGTACATCTTATCCAGATTCCTCCTTCTAGATTCTACTCATCAAATTTAAACATCACTGGTATATCTGTTCATCCAACTAACATTTCTAAAATTTTATAACAACAGTACTGAGTTCTGAAAATTATCTTTGATATGTTCCTAAGTTAAATCTTCACTTGGTAATATACCCAGTCTTAAATAAATCTTATAAAAATACCTGGCCTTGTTCATTTAATTAAACAGTTCATTGTTTCGAGGTAACAGATATCTGCTCTTGAGAGTAAACTTGTTAAGCTTTTGCTAACACATAATCTCACACTTCCATTTTTCTTATTAGTACATCGTGTCGGTGCACTTTAGAGGGTACACTAGGTCCAGTTGCTTTTTCTTCTAATCATCTCATGCGTTTGCTCTGGTAACTTTATTTTATCTGGTGCCATTCTACGCGGGGTTTTGAACACTGGCTTCATTTCACGTACTAAATCAATCATAAACACATTTTCTTTATCTAAAGGAAATATTGATAACTCATCTGGAAATATGTCTTGATACTGTAAAATCTTCAAATTCGGTCTACTCCTGATTCTTATTTATAATCTCCTTAGCACTTATATTTTTGGTTATTGTAATCTTAAATCGTTCTTAACAAATTCTTTACTTTCCTTTGTCCTTTAAACCTCTTTATGTTCTCATTTGGCGTCTTCAGAACTATCTTTCATCACGACGGTCTACATGGGCATCACACTTGAATAGTTAATCCACTCCTTAACATAATGTCAAATCCTCTTATCTCAAATGATATCAATTCTTCGCCACTTATTGCCAGAAATATCGATTCCGCCATTGGTACTTACTTGTTCAATAACTGCACGTTCTTTACTTGCTAGTCCTTTAGTCATAAACTTATTGATTCGACAGGATAATTCATCTTATCAATAAAACCTTGAGAGATATACGATCAAGTTGCTCCCACATCTTTCAATACTTTAACGCATAAGGTATCCGCATTAATCTTACACATCATCACATCCATATTCTAAATATCATATCGCAAATTTTCGTTCTCGAAGACGTATCCCTTATTGAAGTAGATTCCCTTGACTCTTAATGCAACCCTGGCTAGGGCCAGTGATTTGCAATTCTCACCATATGCCCTTGTTTCCTTTCCATGCATGAGAGGTAGATGAGACTTTGCCCGCTGGGTGTATAATATGTTGACTTTTGTTTGAAAAGCTCTTGCAAGGAACAACGGTACAACGAAACAACTAGAAGGATTCATAATTTTATAAACTTAGAGTTGAAGAGAATGAAGAAGTAATGATTTGAATATGAATGAGACAACCACATTGGTACTTAAGATGGCCAGTCTTTCATACTGTATGGCATACAGCACATGATTAGGTGGCGTCCCACCCGACTCTTCGTCATTCCGACAAAGTATCTCATCATAACACTGTTTGTCCCAATCGGAAAGCAAAACTTGAGGAGAACAATTAAATTTGAAAGAAATGCATAATCCTCCGTTTTGATATCATCGGAAAGAATTATTAAGAAAAAGGAGTTCATACATTTTTAGGAATTAAAAAGGAATATACGCTTTAATGTTGAAGATAAAAATGATACCATTGGTCACCATCCGCATTTCACTTGTATTCATCTTTCGAGCTTGCTCGATCATTTTCCTAATTATATCACATAACAATTTTAGAAGTATGCAAAAATGCCTTCGCAACTAAGCATTATGGTAGATTCTTACTTGTTAAGTCTCGCGTCTGTAACGTCGCACTTACACGTATAATACTTTAATAATTCGATCATAATGGCGTTCTTGTCAGATAATCTTGAATTTCCTCTTTTTAATTTGGAATAGCCGTGAATCATTCAACATAACAATCATTTTATTAATAATATTCTTCTTTGAGAAAGGTTTGAAAATCTTCCCAATCTTCTTTGTTCATGCGCAGGCTTCCGTTAAATCAATGAGTTCTTCGAACTCTGATAATCCCAGTAATTGGATGAATAGTTACTCCGTACGCTGGTTCCGTTGTTAATCCTATCAGACAATACTTGCACCTTGCTTGTTAGGAATAATTAACTTCTTCATAATCGCAGGTTACCTCGTTTTCCAAATTAACAATACTGAGTCTGAAACAGCATCCTTCCAGGTAATCCATGTCTTTTAACAAACAAGAAACTCAAGTAGTAACTTGACAACCAAGGTTTAAAACTTATTCTATTCAAAAAGGTTTTTAGAAATTTTATGAGGAAAAATCTTTTTCGAAAACTTGTTAAAAATTTTAAAAATCACACCTCCGGTTGTCCTTACTATATAAGTCGGTTGTTGTCCTTCATATGACCAGATTCCAAGTTAAGGAAATGATCACTCAAGGGTCCATTCACTTCCATTTATCTTCTCTCCTTCATTGGGTCTATTACTTTCCTTAATCAATAAAAATTTCCGCTGTCGTTACACGTTATCTTATTCGTAACTTCACCTTAAGGCTCCCATACTGGTAGTACTCCCGTTAACCACTTTGCAATCATTAAGTAAAATAGACTATCCAATAATTGACAAATCAGCTAATGTCACATCATCTTGTTAAAATATATATCACATAATTACAACACCATTAATTTCAAGAAATCTTCAGATCCCTAATCTCCTCTAACTCTCTCTCTTCAACACTTATCTATTCCATTCCACAAGCTAGTCATGAGTGGCTTAATTACTAATAACTTCTTGTAACCTGATAACAACCATCCTCCAGAACACTTGAATCTTCTTTCTAAACTTCTTCTCACCTTAATTTGTATCGCAATACTCACCATTTACTATAGCTATCGTGTCCTTTTTCGCAATTGTTGTTGTTTCATTGGGAAAGTTTTTAAACTGAGGATATAGAATATGGTGTATAGTAAACAGAAAAGATACATTCATAGTTGAATGTTCAAAAAAAACAAGAATAAGCAAATGAAGGTTCTTGAATAGGTAGTCTCATATCAAGAGATGATAGAATAGCGTTAAATAACTTAAGAGGCGCAACTGTCGTAATAGAAGGTAATACCATTAATACTGATGGAAGAACAAGGCGCAAATTGAATCTGGAAGAAGATGACGATTCTTAAACGGAAAGCTCCAAACGATCAGTTGATGCAGGGAAATCAGGATCTGCCATTGTCGTAGCCTGGATATCACGTAGCTAGTTGAGAATCCCGAATCGCAACACGAATCATGCCGGAGACCTACTATACAATCGCACTCAACCTCACAATAACCTATCTTTCTATTTCCTATTCCTAATCCTAACCCTCTACCCAATCCCGATAATCTAGGCTTGTTTCAGTGACTTATAACCTGTGGCTCTGATACCAACCTGTGGCGCCCTCCAAACCCGGGTCAGAAGTTTGGGGTCCACAACACATAATCAATATATAAACCTGTATATAAAATATTATTTGTAATGACCCTGCTTTACATAACCATGGATCGCAACAGGTTAAAGTATGAACACAAGCCACAACCTTAACTTTTATTACAACGTACCAAATCCCAACTAATTTAATTTACAACTGATATGAAATTATTCTTACAATCTTACTATCTCACTACTGCAATAAGCTCGTTCTAGCTCGATCAATCATAATCTGGAATCCTAGCTCGAACATTGAACTGGGAGACCTCGCTATCAACCGTATCCATCTTAACTGTAGAATACATAAAGAAAAGATTCGCAAGAGTGAGCTAACTAGCTCAGCAAGTCATATAATCAATAACTGAGGTTAAACAATAATAAACGAGATGATTCAAAAGAATCAAGTTTCTTGTTAAACAACCAATAGAATTGGATATTCATTTTAAGTTTTTAAAACCAAGGTTAGGCTGCTGATCAGTTACACACTAACCCCGAGCAAAGCACACAACACTGCTCTAACTATTGGATCCAAGGCACACATTGGCCTAACTTGACCATCGATATGGTCTGACCACGAATCTGGTCCATACAAAGAAAATTATCCAATTCTAAAACATTTCAATATGATAAACAAGAGAGTTCAATAAACCGGATCATAATCAATAACAATAAAACATTTGTATAAGAGCATAATAAAAGTTTATGGTTACCGAAAGGGTATGTCAAAGTACATAAAAGAAGTGGCCTTCAGCTGGTAGGATAATCGGGTATTAAATGAATAGTGTTTTTACAAAGTTTTAGTGCTTTGATATCACAAGGTATGGTTAAGTATAAAAGTTTCTGTATATATATAAATAATTTTATTCCAATGTTTGGTATATGATGGATATATATTTGTGGAGTAGTATCGTATTTGTGTGGTTTAATATCTGGTAAATCCACAAGAAATGGTTCACAAAGAATAAGGTTTACGGCTCAAAGATCAAATGATGTGGTTCAGGTTCAAGGCTGAAGGATTCAAATTATTTCCAATATAAAACAGAGCTATTTTGAATATTAACAGTATGTCACAAGAGAATTTAGTAATATTTGCAATATATCTCGAGAAAGGTTTAGAAGTACTTGCCTTATCATAATCGATTTCAACTTCACTTGTACTTGTCTAATGACTCCATTCAACAATCACTCGTCTGCTTTTCTTATGCCTCGCTTCTATCCTCTGATTACTTGTTGTATTTTCTACACATCCATTCTATTTTCTGATCACCTGCTTCCCTTTCTTACGCCTTGCTTACTCTGCTAGGCATTATAAATATCTATCAATATTTAATTTATACGATTCTATTCGATATACACTTTCAGCTACCCTTCGTTTCACCCGAATCCGATTAACGGATCGAAAGTTATGCAATAATCAAGTAAACACCGAATATATAGACTGACAGTCAATCAACAAGTCACATATAGCACATAATACATCACGTAATCAATGATATATTATTTATAAAGAAGTCTCGGGTCATAAATAGGCTTTCTGATATTTAAAATGATTTTTAAAACATTTTTCGGAATTAAAACCAAAATAACCATTTTTAAATAATAATCGCCCAAAATACCCACCAGAATTTTAAGCTGTCCAAAATACCCACCATATACTCCATTTTCAGTGGAGTATCCGGTGGATACTCCAGTGACATGGGAGTATCAGGATGATACTCCTTTGTCAGTGGAGTATCCACCCATATACTCCTTTGTCAGTGGAGTATCCACCCATATACTCCTTTGTCAGTGGAGTATCATCTAAAATTTTAAAATTTTAATTTTAAATTTTAAAAATATTTTATTAAAAAAATTAAAAGTGATACTCCACTGGGAAAGGAGTATCAAGACTGATACTCCACTGGTAAAGGAGTATCCGGACTGATACTCCACTGACAGAGGAGTATCTGCCATGATACTCTACTGACAAAGGAGTATCATCCTGATACTCCATTGAAATTGGCGTATTATCCTGATACTCCAGTATCGGTGGAGTATCTAGTGGGTATTTTGGGCACCTTTTTCCAGAATGGGTATTTTGGGCAAAAGGACATCTAAAAAGAGGTATTTTGGTCATTTTTCGATCAATTTCGGGTAAATAAACAGGGTTCGATTGGCCAATTCTGGTTCCGAAAAAATTTTATAATAATTATCGAGCCTTGGAAATAATTTAAAATAATATTTTAAAGCTCGAAACTATTTTTCGGAATTTTTAAATCATTTTTAAATAATTAAATCTAATTAAATAATTAACTAAAATTAATTAATAATTAATTAAATCAATTAATCAATTAATTTTTGAATTAATTGACCAATTAATCAATTAAAAATTAACTGAAATTAATTAACTAATTAATTCAGATTTTATCTTTGAATTAAAAATAATTTTCGGAATTAAAATAATAATTTTTAGAATTTTCAGAAATTAAAATCGAATTTTTATAATAAAAATAAATAGGAAATATGGTTTTTGAACATTTTTAAAACAGGAATCCAATTTTTATAAATTCTGGAAACCTCAGGGACCTAACTGTTTCGTTTTCAAAATTCAGGGACTGAAATGCAATTTGGCAAAGTTCACCGTCGAACTTCGCCGGAAAATTCCTGTCTCGCCGGAGAAGGCGTTTCAGGTACAGTCACACCACCACAAGCTTCAGAATTAAACTACATATCACCAGGAATCTGTTCATGCAATCAAATCATTCAAATAACCCTAGACTTGGCCGGAAATTAGCCAAGAACATTGCCGGTTTCCGGCGAACATCGGAAAACTTCAAAATACAACTCCCTTCGATTCACTAATCCTCTGTTAACGAGCTATATATCAATCGATTGCAAATTTCATAAGGAACACAACCCACTATAAATCAACAGCTAATAACCCCTAAATCAAAAACCCCAAAATTTCAATTGAAAACATTCATACGGGTTATAAACCCTAATTTTGAAATTCGAAAATTAAACCCATTTTTGAGCATGTTATTGAACTCCAAATCAGACGTATAATATATCAAAATCATCAGGAAAACAAGCTCTACAACATACAATCATCAAATCATACAAACAATCATCCGAACAAAAATTCATATTTTTAATAAATTTAATTCGAAAATAAATAAATTTCCAGAAAATAAACCTTTGATTCTGCAGTGAAACAAAGCTCAGAATCTGATAGAACACTTCAAATCCTTCGTTTTGGTTACTCAAGCTTTGAAAACAGAGATCGGTAACGCCTTCGTTTTGCTGTTTGATTCTTAGAACAGTTTATGAATATAAGATTTTTCTCTGTAAAATTATATATTTATCTGTTTGCAAATGATTTTGATACGAAATAAAATACGGTAAAAGGCTATTGATAATTACGGAAAATTTGTATCCCGTTGGATCATTCCGGATATAAAACGGTACGTTTATTTGTAAAAACTGATCCAAACGGTATCGATTTTCGGGATAATTATCCAAATCAGTACAATTTGTACTGCGGTCTTGGTCTCAGCGCCCAGTTACACGTATTACGAAGTGATAACTGGGATAGTTTAATAAAAAGCTCCCGTTTATCAAAAATACGGGTTTTATTGATTTACCGAAACGAATATTGTATCGAAAATGTTGCGCCGGGACCCGCGCAGGACAAACCGTACGCCGGATCGAAAAAGTCGAAACATGGAATATGCTCGGAATATTACAATTAGGTTAGGAAGGAGTTCTCGGAAGAGTTTCGGGTTCCAAAAACGTAACAACGGTTGATGTCGGTTGGTTCCCGTTTTTATAAAATAGATTTTAATTTCCCCGAAAAAGATTTCAGAAATTTTATATGATTCGTATAAATCCATAAATTAACATAAAAATAATTAGGAAGATATGACAATTATCTATATTTTATTTTGGACATATAAAAATTAAAATACTCAATTAATATTATTTTTGAATATTCAAGTACAGATATCACTTAACAATTAACTCACAGAATAGATACTAAACACACATAATAATTACTTAATAGCAAAAATAATTACACGATATATCCTGGATATTACAAGAAGGTACATGTAAGTCAATTCTGCCCAAAGTTTGAGACTGATATCTCCGGGCATAAGTTCCCAGTTGACTTGATACTCAAGTTAGGGTAATTTGATATAATATTAGGAACAGATTGGTTAGGAAAGAATAATGCTCAAATAGATTGTAGATCTAAAAAGGTTTATTTAAGAGCGGAAAGTGGAGAAAAGGTGATATTTAGAGGTCAGAAGCAAGGAAAATTGTTTCTTATAGTTGTCCAAGCTAAAAAGTTGCTTAGGAAAGGTTGCGGACCATTTTTAGCTTATGTAGTGGATACAAAGAAGGAATTGAAGGGTTTCGAGCACATAAACGCAACGGAAACAATAATTAAAAATATGAAAAACCGTAATTTTCGAAACCCACCGCAAGATCCATATGAAAAACATATTTTTTAATTTGTAGATCAGACTATTTACCTTAAAAAGCTTTACCAATTGGTTGACTAATGGAGATCCAAAACTTTTTCAAACACCACGCATCCCGCTCTCGCGATCTACGCTCTATCGGTATCCACACGAATGCTTGAACTCAAGGATTGGATGTGTACTAGTACAAACTCGTTTCTTCTTGCTCTCTCCATCTTCTCTCTTGATGGCTAGGGTTTTTAGTAAAAGTCTTTTTCTAAAATCAGCCACAAGAGATATAATATAGAGAGTAGAAAAATGAATTATAACTCTTAACTAATTAGGAGTTATTATTAATTCAAAATTCCTATTTGTATAATAATTAAGTCACACTTAATTATTTAACAACTGAATTTTATAATTAATATTAGTAAATTCGAATATCATTATTTATCTAATTAATTATGTCATACGTAATTAATATTATAAATAATTCGAATTGCTTTGATATAATTTAAATCCAATTTAAATTAAATAATTCTTCAAGCATTCTTTGTGTGTGACCCTACAGGTTATTATTACGTTGGCAATGAATTTTAAATCTAAATTAAAATCATAAACAATGAGCGGCATCTAGTAATACATCATTGCTACCCAAGTAATAATAATTTAATCGGTGATTGATTTAACCTTTCGTGAATAATGTACAATGTAATATAATCTCTTTAACCACATATTATAGATTAAACTAGAGGCATGCAATGTGTCATCCTTATCAATGTTTAATCCGGTTTTCCTTAATCAATGAGTAGACTATCATATCAAATCAACATTTGAGCGTGGCCACGCATTTCATAGTCTAGCTCACACAAGAGGCCAATAATATCACTCCTAAAATTAGGAGAGTTAAATCCTTTCTAGATCATTCATATTTCTCATATAATTCATGATATACCCGAAATACACTTTTATCATTACCCGGTCAAAGGTAACTTTTAATATAATCAAAGTACATTAATTCTCGTATAAAAATATAATGATTTCAAGTCTAAGGACCATTACATCATTATCACAGTGAAAATTACTTATGACACAACATACATATAGAATCTCACATTGGGTCTGTCTAGCACCATGTATATATACATCTGCCTATGTTTTGACTTTAGTATCACTATACCTATGATCAATGAGATGTGATCATCAGTCAACAAAGACACAAGTCTTAATGGATTATTATTTTCCTATAATAATACTTGACTAGGGACCTTTAGGAATATTGATACTATTCTCATAATCTCATTTCTAAGTCACGTACTTAGAGGTATAGAATTCATATCATATTCCAAGGACATTTATTAATCTAACATTTATGTTAGATATATTTGTGATGTCATGTCTAATATGATTTGTGTTTAGTTTTCAGATCTTACTTAACAGGACAAATCAGTACTTGACTAGAAATCAGTACTTATACTGAAGTCAGGACTTAAGATATCAGAACTTAAGTCGTCAGAACTTAAGTTATCAGGAAATATTTATTAGGAGATAATATCAGGACTTAAGGAGACGTTCAGATAAGGAAGGCGGCTGATTGAAAGGAACGAAGATCAATACTGAAACAAGAAGAGATATGCATGGAGAAAAATTCTATAAGGAATAGAATACTTGGAAGAAAAGATAACTGATTGATATATATTGGAAAGCAGAATTATATTCGATATCAACTAGAAGATTATCTTGTAACTGTGTAGTATATAAACACAACATAGGGTTTACACTATATGTGTTATCTTAATCGAGATTATTATTCATTGTAACCCTAGCAGCTCTCGTGATAATTTGTTCATCGCTGAGAGAGAACAGTTCTTTGTAACCGAGTTTATTGTGTTGAATAAAATCTATGTTTTGTTACTTGAGTTCTTATATTCGATTTGATTGTAGTAAACACTGTATTCAACCCCCTTCTACAGTGTGTGTGACCTAACAAGTGGTATCAGAGCAATCTGTTAACATACATACAGTAAAGATCCAAAAATAATCATGTCTGAAGAAGCACAAACTCCAACCAAGCCCACCAAAACTGAAGAACCTCCAAAGACTCAAATCCATAATCGATATGAGACTATTAGGGTTCCCATACTGAAACCTTTTGAGTATCCCATATGGAAGGTGAGGATGTCTATGTTTTTGGAAGCTATAGATCCAGAATATCTTGACAGAATTAATGAAGGACCACATAAGAAAACCAAGCTCTCTGTTATAGTTGCAGATCAGCCAGCACAGACTGTACCAAAGGAGAAAAGTGAATATACAGCTGATGATATCTCATTTATTGCAAAGGATGCAAAGGTAAGACATTTGCTGCACAGTGCCATTGACAATGTAATGTCAAACAGGGTAATTAACTGCAAGACTGCAAAGGAGATATGGGATGCCTTGGAGACAAGATGCCAGGGAACTGATTCAATTAAGAAGAACAGGATGACTATACTCACTCAAGAGTATGAGCACCTTGACTCAAAACCTGATGAGTCTTTAACTGGATTATATGACAGATTTATCAAACTCTTGAATGATCTGTCACTGGTGGATAAGGAATATGATCTTGAAGATACCAATCTTAAATTCCTTTTAGCTCTTCCTGAAAGTTGGGATTTGAAGGCCACAACTATAAGAGACAATTATGCTCTTGATGAAACTACTCTTGATGAAATATATGGTATGCTCAAGACTCATGAACTTGAGATGGATCAAAGAAGCAAGAGGCATGGGAGAAAATCAAGAACAGTTGCTCTTAAGGCTGAGGAGGAATCCCCTAAAGTGGCTGTCTCAAAAAAAGGCAAAGAAAAGGCTCTCATCACAAAGTCTGATATTGAGTCATCAAGTCCTGATAGTGATGAGGATTCAGAAACTGAAAGTCTATCTGAGATGGACCCTGATGAAGAGATGATAAAGCTGTGTGCTCTTATGGTGAAAGGAATCACAAAGATTGCATACAGGAAATTCAGAAGGGGAAAGAAGTTTTCCAGGAAAGGTGCAAGTTCTGATAAGAAAGGTTTCAGAAAATCTGAAGGCAAAGGAGAAAAGTCTAACAGAGGAGATTACTCAAATGTCAAATGCTACAACTGTAGTAAGAAAGGCCACATATCTCCTGATTGCAAGAAAGGAAAAAGTGACAAAGGCAAGGCTCTTGTCACAAAGAAGAAAAGCTAGACAGACACTTCATATTCTGAAAGTGAGGTGAACTATGCCTTGATGGCAAATGCTGATAGCAGTTCTGAAGCTGCTGAGTTAAATGTACTTCAAACAACTTATGATTTTCATACTGATGATATTACTGAGTTGAGAAGATATCTTAAAACCATGTTCATTAGTTTTAGAGATCAAAATTTAACATGTGAAAGATTAACTTCTGAATATCTTGCTTATAAAAAGAGGAATGATTATTTAGAAAAAGAGTTAGTTATGTTACATCAAACTCAGAAAGATAGAGATGATGCTTTCTATGTTAGAGATGAAGTGCTTAAAATGAATGAATCTCTAAAAACTGAGTTAGAAAAGGAAAGAGAGATTATCAGGACTTGGACTAACTCTGGCAGAACAACTCAGAATTTGTTAAGTTGTGGAAACTGGAAAGAGGGCTTAGGTTATGGAGATGATATGAATAATAAAGGAACTGTAGAAATTGAGTCTATAGTTATTAAATAAAAGCCAAAGGTAAATCCTGTTAAGTTTGTAGTTGTAAAGTCTGATATTGATAAATCAGAAGTTAAAGAGAAATTAACTTGTGACAAACCAAAACATGATCATCCAACTGAAGTTAACATAGGCTTAATGACAAAGAAGCAGCTTAAGCATAAGCTGAAAGATGTTAAAAATGTAAACAAGGTAAAGCCACCTAGGAAAAATAGGAATGGAAAGATAGGTGTGAATAAAAGCAATTATTATAAGCCTGTTCTTAATGCTCCTAGAAAGAAATGTTATAACTGTGAAAATTCTAACCATCTGGCTTCTTTTTGCAGGAAGAATAAGAACATAAACTCCTTATCTTCAAAATCAGGAGTTAAGAGTCAGTCTGTTAGATATAGGCCACAAAATCCTTATTTTCATTGTGGTAGTTTATGGCATTCCATTTATACTTGTAAGAAATATCATAGTTTGTACTATGATTATTATCAAATAAAACCTTCTTTAAAGAAAGTTAGCATTATTCCTTCTAGTGTAAGTTCTGATGCAAAGTCTGATATTGTAAATTCTGATAAGAAAACTATTAACACAAACTCTGATACTAAATCTGTTGCAAATGTTAACAAACTTAATAAGGCCAAAGGATCCAAGCAAGTTTGGGTCCTTAAAACTAATCATTAGTGGTCTTTGTGATTGCAGGGTAACAGGATAAACATCCTAGTTCTGGACAGTGGATGTTCAGGACATATGACTGGAAATAAAGTCCTGCTATCAGACTTTGTGGAGAAAGCTGGCCCAAGTGTTTCTTATGGAGATGGCAACATGGGAAAAACTCTGGGATATGGCAATATCAATCTTGGGAATGTCATCATTGAAGAAGTAGCTCTAGTCTCAGGACTTAAACACAATTTGCTGAGTGTTAGTCAAATCTGTGACAGAGGTTATCATGTGGATTTCTTTGAAGAACACTGTGAAGTTGACAGCAAATCTATAGGCAAAGTTGTTCTGAAAGGATACAGGCATGGTAACATTTATGAAGTCAAGATTTCAACAAGTTCTGATGGTTCTGCAATCTGTTTGTTAAGTAGAGCATCAATTGAAGAAAGCTGGAATTGGCACAAGAAACTCTCTCATTTAAATTTCAATAATATAAATGAACTAGTCAAGAAAGATCTTGTGAGAGGACTGCTAAAATCAGTATTTGCTCCTGATGTCCTTTGTGATTCATGTCAAAAGGCAAAACAAAGAAAATCTTCATTCAAGAGCAAGACTGAATCTTCAATTCTTGAGCCTTATCACCTACTACATGTTGATCTATTTGGTCCAGTGAATGTCATGTCTATTGCAAATAAGAAATATGTTATGGTCATAGTGGATGAGTTCACCAGATACACATGGGTGTATTTCTTGCACACAAAAAGTGAAACTGCATCTATCTTGATTGATCATGTCAAACAACTGGATAAATTGGTTAAAGACTCTGTGAAAATCATAAGAAGTGATAATGGCACTGAGTTCAAGAATTTGATTATGGAAGAGTTCTGCAAAGACCAAGGAATCAAGTAGGAATTCTCAGCTCCTGGAATTCCACAGCAAAATGGAGTTGTTGAAAGAAAGAATAGAACTCTTATTGAAGCTGCACGAACTATGCTTGATGAAGCAAAGTTACCAACCTACTTTTGGGCTGAAGCTGTGCAGACTGCTTATTTTACTCATAATGCAACACTTATCAACAAGCATGGAAAGACACCATATGAGATGGTGAAGAAAAAGAAGTCAAATCTGAAGTATTTTCATGTATTTGGATGCAAATGTTTTGTTCTTAAGACTCATCCTAAACAGCTATCCAAATTTGATCTAAAAGCAAATGAAGGAATTTTTGTTGGATATCCACTTTCCACAAAAGCCTTCAGAGTCTACAATTTAAGAACAAGGGTTGTCATGGAATCTATCAATGTCTCTGTTGATGATAAGAAGATTACAGGACTTGAAGATTTCAATGATCATGATCAGCTGAGATTTGAGAATGAAGTTTTAAATTCTGATTCTGTAAATCCTGACAGTCTAAATCCTGATACTGCAAATTCTGATGGATTAAACTCTGATGTCATTGAAATTGTGGTGACTACACCAAAGCAAGATACACATGTGCAGGGGGAGCATGTTAAAGATACAACCACATCTCAAGAAGCATCAGAACCTAGAACAGGCTCTTCAAGTTCTGATTCATCAAGTTATGATGGGCCAAGTTCTGATAATTCTGGAAACTTAAATTCTGATTCATCAAGTTCTGATGGGTCAAGTTCTGATAATTCTGGAAACTCAAATTCTGAAGGATCCAACTCAGAGAGCATAATTTCAGGGGGGAGCATCAGAAAATATTGATGGAGACAGCATGGATCATGGGGGAGCATCCAGTTCTAGAGATAATCTTCCATCTGCAAGGAAGTGGACTAAGGCACATACACCTGACTTGATTATTGGAGATCCTGAAGCAGGTATAAGAACTAGAACAGCAACATCAAATGAATGTCTCTATCACTTTTTTCTTTCTCATACTGAACCAAAGAAAGTGGAAGAAGCTCTTCAAGATGCTGATTGGGTGCAAGCAATGCAGGAAGAGTTAAATGAATTTGAAAGAAATAAAGTTTGGACCCTAGTACCAAGACCAAAGAACAGATCTGTTGTTGGTACAAAATGGGTGTTCAGAAACAAAACTGATAGTGATGGCATAATTACAAGGAATAAAGCAAGGCTGGTTGCAAAAGGATACTCTCAACAGGAGGGAATTGATTATGATGAAACATTTGCACCAGTTGCTAGATTGGAAGCCATAAGGATATTTTTGTCTTATGCTGCACACAAAAATTTTACAGTCTTTCAAATGGATGTAAAAAGTGATTTTCTTAATGGAGAATTAGAAGAAGAAGTGTATGTTGAACAACCTCCAGGTTTTGTAGATTCAAAATTTTCTCATCATGTCTACAGACTTGATAAAGCACTTTATGGCCTTAAGCAAGCTCCAAGAGCATGGTATGAGACAATAGCTCAGTTTCTTCTGGAAAGTGGATTTAACAGAGGGACTATTGATAAAACATTATTTTATCTCAACCATGGAAAGGACTTACTTTTGGTGCAGATATATGTTGATGATATCATTTTTGGTTCTACAAATGACAGACTTTGTAAAAGGTTTACCAAGCTAATGCAGTCAAGATATCAAATGAGTATGATGGGAGAACTTAGTTATTTTCTGGGCCTTCAAGTCAAGCAGAATAAATAAGGAACTTTTATTTGTCAATCTAAGTACATCAGAAATTTGTTGAAGAAATTTGGAATGCAAGACTGTTCAAGTGCATCCACTCCTATGGCCATTGCAACAAAATTGGATAAGGATACTGGTACATCAGTAGATATTACTGATTACAGAGGTATGATTGGCTCACTACTCTATCTAACTGCAAGTAGACCTGATATCATGTATGCTACCTGTCTTTGTGCAAGATTTCAAGCAGATCCAAGAGAACCTCACTTAACAGCTGTAAAAAAAATTCAAGTACCTTAAGGGTACAGCTGATCTAGGATTGTGGTATCCTAGGGAATCAGACTTTAAGCTAATAGGTTACTCAGATGCAGATATTGCAGGATGCAAAATTGACAGGAAAAGCACAAGTGAAAGCTGCCAATTTCTTGGAGGCAGATTGGTTTCTTGGTTTAGCAAGAAATAAAAGTCAATTTTCACATCAACTGCAAAAGCGAAATACATTGCTGCAAGAAGCTATTGTGCACAGATTCTTTGGATAAAGAATCGGTTACTGTATTATGGGTTAACATATTCTAAAATCCCTATTTACTGTGATAATTAAAGTGTTATTGCTATGACAGACAATCCAGTTCAACACTCAATGACAAAGCACATTAGCATTAGGTAACACTTCATAAGGGAACATGTGGATGAAGGTACAGTGGAATTGCATTTTGTTTCAACAGATCAACAACTAGCAGATATCTTCACAAAACCACTGTGTGAAGCTACTTTTACAAGATTGGTAAATGAACTTGGAATGGTTTTAGGTTCCTCCTCTAAATCTGCTTAGTTTATGTTCTAATACATCAGACTTTATGATCAATATTTACAGATATTACTATCTTTGTGTATTCTATGCTTAAATTGAAATTTTCCAAGTGCTGATTGTTGTCTGATGTGAATTTCTAAACTCTGATAGTGATATGAATGTTTCTGTGACTATTCAATCCAATAAGGATAACTGTGCTAGATGCTGACCTAGTAGTCTTTAATATACTAATAATTCCATGTTTGAAGTAATTGTTTATATGGAAATCTTTTAACACAAGCAAATTCTGATATTAAGCTTGGTCAAAGGTTACTTTGTGTATCTTATTACTAAGTCAAAAACTAGAATAGTGCTTCTTATCTGTTAAGTTCTGATGTTAGTTAATCTGATGGATGCACTAAGTGCTGATAAGCCTCACTTATCAAAAGAAAAAGAAAAGAAAAGAAATAAATATCAGGTACTCCTTTGAGATCTAGAGTAAAAATGTGGAAGGGAAGACCTAAGTGCATTGCTGGTATTAAGTAATATGCATTAGAAAAGCAAAATAAAATTTTCTTGGTGACTTTTCACATTCTCTGATTACTGGAGAAATACTCTGATAATAGCATAAATTCTGATAAGCAGTTGTTACTCACTTACACTGAGAAGCCACTGTAAAAAGAAATTTCAAAAGATGCATAAAATGAGCACAAAACAGTTGAGGTGGACTCATGCATGAACTCATTCTATAGTAGGCTTCAGACTAATGACAGTTTTTAAGCAAAGTTCTTAGTTATGCCTTATTTATAAGATGTACTGAAGTAAATCAGACTTTACTCTTTGTCTGATATTTAGCTTATTGCACACACTTACACTCCATATGAATGATGAAAATTACTGTGGTGATAAATGTTGTTTTAGATGAACAGTTTAAGTGTCAGTTGCATAAATTTTGAGGACAAGTTCTGATGGAAGTTCTGATGATTAAGTTCTGATGTACCCATATCAGTATTTGTGTGAAGAATTACAGGAATAAACATTCACTTTTCGAGTTAAGGAGCCATATTCTGATGACTTTTAAATTCTGATAATAATCAAGTTCTGATGCTGACGTGGCAGTATTTATTTACTTGATTTATTTTTGGTCATTACTTGAACGGTTATATTTTCTCAGAATATTGGTTTATGTGAGATAAAGCAGTAATAATCATTTATTTAGTGGGAACAGTTTTTTTTAAAACTGAACGTGCAATGTAATTATTACTTATTTACCGTGCCCATTAACTTTTGCCTTAACTGCTGCATGGCTGACAGGTGTAAAGGTCTGTTCCACTTCTAATTAACTGTTGTCACGTGGGGTGTCTAAGTAAAAGAGATAAAAGATTTTCAAATCTTTTATTTTTATTTTTATTCTACTCTCTCTCTTTTCTTATTCTCTCTCACATTTTCTGCCGGTTTTCTTTACAGACATTTTCTCAAACACCTTACAGGCACTCTAACTTCTCACTTATTTCTGATGGCGCCCAAGGATTTAATTGTTGATGGAGCCAAGTTTGTACCAAATAACTATGCTGCAATCTTGAATAAGGCTGAAGCTCCATCAGATCTGCACTTTGTGCAAGATTTATTAGCCAATAGTGAGATTGGGTATGCTTTGACCCAACCTCAAACTATTTCAAGCCAACAAGTGCTGACATTTTGGCGAACTGGGCTTTTTGATGATGGTGGTGCTACTGGTACTCCAAGCATTGTTTTCACATCAGGAGATGTCGAGCATGTGGTTACTCCTGGAGCAGTTCGTAAAGCTCTCCACTTACGTGAAGGTTGTACATTCTCAACAGTGGAGGATCCTGTCTTACAGCAGCTTATGGCCAGTCTGGGCTATGAGAAGAGTTTGGGAAAGCTGGGTCAACTGAAAAGATCAAATATCATAAAGGAATAGAGCTTTTTCTTTGATTGTATCACAAAGGCATTCGCCAATAAATGCTCCAACTTTGATGCTATTCCCATCATAAGTCAGCAAATCGGGTATGCCCTTATTCATCAAACTCATTTTGATTTTGCAAGTGATGTGCTAGGTTTCATAGGGGATAGGATGATAGAGGATAGGAATGTAGTATACTTTGTTAGATTCTGTCAGCTTATATATACTTTTTGTTGTGCTGATGAACCCCAACCTACCAGTGATTTA
This sequence comes from Apium graveolens, assembly GCF_009905375.1. Classification (NCBI taxonomy): domain Eukaryota; kingdom Viridiplantae; phylum Streptophyta; class Magnoliopsida; order Apiales; family Apiaceae; genus Apium; species Apium graveolens. The sequence continues at coordinate 230,289,484 of NC_133651.1, read as the reverse complement.
AATCCACACTTTAAGCTTGCAAAAAGGGCTTTTAATGATTTGTTACATGCTGATAATAAGAAATAAGTGCAGAGACCCTTACAGATTCCTCAGTCAGTAAAACAAATATTGGTAAATGTTGATCCACAAACATACACATCTGTTTACCCTGATGTTCAACCCACTAACTCATCACAACCAACACAACAGCCATCAGAACATACCACAACTACACAAACACCTCAAACTTCACAACCTCAAACAACTCAACCCTCCATCAGGACATATTACAAACCAACACAGTCATCTCAACCCCAACCTTCAGCACATCCAGTGAAGCCTTCATCTTCAAAACCCAAGAGGACTAAGATAGTACCTCAGTCTCAACAGAAGAGAAGGAGAATTGTTCTGAGAGATGAGTCAGATAATGAGGAACAGGTTCCAATATCAGAACATGTTGTTGTAGAAGCTGAGAATATCTCTTCTCAGAAAGATACTGAAAGTGGGAGTTCTAGGCCCCTCAAAAGGCTTAGAAAGCTAAATTCTGGTGATGAAGCTCCCAAAGTCTCTAATTCTGCAAAGAGACTTAAAAAGAAAAGAGCCAGGATAGCTATAAGTGTATCATCACACTTTGAAGAAATTCTGGAAGCAGCAACTAAGGAAGGGGGTCAGGAATCTCTGATCCCAACAGAACCTATAGTCATTGAATTACTTCCCACAGCTGAATCAGACTTTACTCAAGCTCAAAAGTCTCATATTCAAGAGCAAGAGAATATTCCAGATCAAGTATCTACACATCTTGTGTCTCCTATCATTAATTCATAACTTGATTGTGCCTGAGGTTCTGTACTTGGAAGCTCCACCAACTCAACTCACTCCACCAACAACACCAATTCTAGATGCTGATTTCAATGAAGATATTCCACCAACACCAATTCTGAATCTGGATGATGAAGATCAGATTTTAGGTGGGCATCAAAATTTGGATGTTCATTAAAACTTAGTTGCAGATCAGAATTTAGAGGATGATGTTGAAGCCTCTATAGCCTCACATACTGTTATTTTATCAGAGGATGTTGATACTGCAGGCTCTGTAAGTTCTGATGCTAACAATGCTGAATCTACTGGTGAAGCTGCTACTAATCTAGATGCTGATGCAGCTGGTCCTTCAGGACATGCACCTCAACAAATAGTTAACAAAGCTGATTTGATCAAGAAGTTTGTTAGAGAGGATGCACCAGTACCTTGGAGTGAAACTCCTAGAGGAAAAGAGTGGACTAAGGAATGGAACACAGTTAGTTTTGTTCCTACTAAAAAAATTCTTGCTGAGCACCTTTCCAAAGCTGATGAAATGCTGATAAATGATGATTTCAAGGCACAGCTGAGAGTTACTGCATTGAGTACAAGGCACCTTCAAGGTCAACACTCAATAACTCATGACAAGGTGAATAAAATTCAAGAATCTCTGATCCAGCAAGATATGAATATAAAATTGGAAAAGAACAAATTTTTCAAGCTAGCCTTTGACCGAATTGGGTATATTGAAAAAACTCAGGAGAAGCAACAAGGTCAAATTTCTGAAATTCTAAAGAATCAAGCTTCTCAGCAAACTCAGCTCAATGAGATCCAATCCTCAGTAGAATTGCGTGTCTCTCTTCTTTTACTTGCTAATGCCAAAAAGGGGGAGAAAGTAATTAAGTCTAAATGCAAATCTAGTCAAGTACTGAAGGGTAAGGATGATGGAAATGATGACCAGGGAAACTCTGGAATGGGTATAGGTCATGGTCAAGGTAAAGTTTTTTCATCAAGCAAAGCTGGAACTACAAGTCAAAGAACAAGTTCTGATACTGGTAAAAGGATAAGTTCTACTGGACATCTGGAGCTTGATGAAGAAATTTCAAAGAGATTATTTCTCAAAGAAAATCCAGGAATGGACTTTGAAAGTCTAAAGGAAGAAGAAGCTAGACTAAAAGCAGAAAAAGTCAACTCCAAGTTTAAAGCTTCTGTTGTTGAAAAGAAACTTCCAAAACCTAAGGGTATTGTGATTAAGGAGAGGACAAATTCTGAGGCAACCAAAGCCAAATCACAAGTGGAGGTAGATCCAAGATCTAAGGGAAAAGAAAAAATTGATGAACCTGTAAAGGTATATATGCCAGTCATGGATCTGAAAGAAAAATCTGATGAAGATGCTAGTCTGATTTTGAAGAAAAAGGATATTCAAACAACCTCTGACAGAGCTCATGTTGTTCAAGATCAGAACTTAGTAAATTTTGATATTACGGTGAAGGAAGCAACCTATGACATAGCTCAAGTTGGCTTGATATCAGAAGATAAGGAAAAGGAAACCTCTGACATTGCTCATGTTAAACCTTCAAAAATGCTACTACCAAGATTCACCAAAGCTCAACAAACTCAACCTTTGATGACTACATCAAGTGGTTTTGAAGCAAGAGTTGTTACAGGAAAGGAAGCAAGAGACAAATCAGGATTAGGTAGTTCTAAAGAGAAGAGAGTACACAATACTACCAATGATCCAACCTCTTTAAGTGAACCAGGTGTAGGAGCAACTCCTGAGAGATTGAATCAACTTGAATCTGTACAAATGGTTTACCACTCTGTTTTGAAAGAAGATATCATGTTATACTTTATGACAGATGGGAGGGTATTCCAGATCAGGGAGAATGCAATTTCATTGAAGTATTTTGAAGAACTGGAACATGTTCTATTTCTGCTTCAAGTGAAAAACAGATCAACAGATGGTGCTGCAGGGTGTTTAAAATCAAATATTCAAAGACAGAAGAAGCTTTACTCTATAAAGTCTGACAGCCCATACTGTCTAAAGTACAGATCTCACAGTGGAGAAATTGTTGAAATGAAGCTTAATACTGCTAAAATCATCACTACATTTTCTGGTATTAAGGGACTTGAATTCAATCTAGAGTCTGATAAAGCCTATATCATCAGACTAGATCAGGATATAAGGAAAGCTAAAATAAATGATCTCAGGGCTGCTATCTTTCAAACTGGTGAAGATACAGTTGAATTGAAAAATGCTAAAAGGAGAATGGTCAATGAACTTGAATATGCTGAGAGATGTCTGTTGAAGAGCTATCTCAAAATACCTCTTGATATTAAAGAGATCATAAATTGAAGTCAAGTCAAGATCTACAACTGCTTAAATTCTGAAGGATGTACAGACTGAAGCTGTTAACTTTGCGCTTTTGCGCACTCAACTTCTGACCCCTTCCAATTTACCTATGTATCCCTATTTATAGGGAATCAAGCCAACGTAGTTTTTGGGGAACAACAAACCTAATGGGTTTAGACCTCTTATCCCGAGGCCCAGTAGGAAACCTACTGGAAACCGTCTTCTACGAGTTTTAGGAATGTTCGTCGATGAGACCCAACCACAAAGGCCCAAAGCTCGTCCACAGCTTCAAGACTTTGGGAATAAGGCATCTTCCTGACCAAGGATAACCTTCTGCTACCAGTTGTTTCTCTAATCCGTGGACGCAGGTATAGCCGTGTTTCAGCCCAAATGTTGGACGCATCCTTGTCCTCGGATAAGGAGCCCCTACCAGATTGTAGGACAAGTGATCCCAGGTTTTTGGGTGCAATGTGCAGGATACTACAAAGTCTCCCAACGAGGACACCCGTTGACTACAGAAACAGAGCTCCCAAAGAACACACCAGAATTTACCCCACATCCCCAACGAGGACACTCATTGACCACATGAGGAGGCCTTCTGTCCAGGCATACCCTGGAGGTCTCTGACCACGGACACCTTCTTTCTGTGATTGCATTATAGAAAGGAATTCTTCAATAGAGTGTCTGCAGCAAATATGTTAGTAATAATAGTCTTCTTCCTCAGAGTTTTCAAAGAACTCGTCCAAGTAAGATGTTGAAATCGTCTCTTAATCCATCTCATTTGACGAGGGTGCGCCCTAACGCTTCTATGTGTTAGGACCGTTTCAATAAATTTCAACAGAAGGCACGCCCTGATCATCAACAGCATAATAGGTGTGCTCTTGAAGTCCAAGTCTCCTATTTGTACAGATTCTTAGGGCGCGCCTCAAATTATCAAGGCGCCTCGATCCGTTTATGACTGAGGGTGCGCCCTTGATTCTTGGGGAAAGTGGGCTCGCCCTATTTTTCCTCTATAATGTCATTAATATCCTAATTTTATTTAATTGACCCGCTTTTGACCCGAATTACATTTATACCAAATTTTGGGCATAACACGTTCTAATGAAATCAAGTTGCGCGTGCACAACAAGCTGCTATGCGAATCTGGTATTATTGTTGGGAATTCCCTTTTAGAGCCCAACTGCTGTTGTAACTTATATTTTTTGTGCATCCATACTGTTAGATATATTTGTGATGTCATGTCTAATAAGATTTGTGTTTAGTTTTCAGATCTTACTTAACAGGACAAATCAGTATTTAACTGGAAATCAGTACTTATACTGAGGTCAGGACTTAAGATATCAGAACTTAAGTTGTCAGAACTTAAGTTATCGGGAGATATTTATCAGGAGATAATATCAGGACTTAAAGAGACGTTCAGATAAGGAAGGCGGCTGATTGAAAGGAAAGAAGATCGAGACTGAAACAAGAAGAGATATGCATGGAGAAGAATTCTATAAGGAATAGAATACTTGGAAGAAAAGATAACTGATTGATATATATTAGGAAGCAGAATTATATTCGAAATCAATTAGAAGATTATCTTGTAACTGTGTAGTATATAAACACAGCATAGGGTTTACACTATATGTGTTATCTTAATCGAGATTATTATTCATTATAACCCTAGCAGCTCTCGTGATAATTTGTTCATCACTGAGAGAGAATAGTTCTTTGTAACAGAGTTTATTGTGTTGAATAAAATTTGTGTTTTGTTACTTGAGTTTTAATATTTGATTTGATTGTAGTAAACACTGTATTCAACCCCCTTTTACAGTGTGTGTGACCTAACACATACCTTGATCTATATTTCAAGTATTATCACTGGTTAGATAACTAGTAGTAGGAATGTACGCAGATCGGGTTGGGCATTTTGAGAGAATTTATTAACCCAACCCGATTAATTCGGGTTTTATAAAATTTCAACTCAAACCGAATCGTTTAAATTTGTAACCCAAACCAATTTGTAATACTTCGATTTGGATCAGTTTGATCGGTTTAGTAAATATTAAAACTGATATTAATCATTATAAAATAAAGAAGAAAGTCTCAAAGTTTAAAATACTTGAAAATAGTTCAACAAAATATTACAATCATCCATGTCAGATATGACTTGAGCATCCAAAATAGAGTGATAATACAGTACTTAGGGGGTGTATTAAACTTGGATTTTAATGCATTATATATAATTCATGGATTTTAATGGATTATATATGATTTTGATTTTCAGCAGATTCTAGATAAAATGTCATAGAGTGTCGTAGAGTTGATGAAGAGTCGTTGGGATTTAAACACAATCTTTCAAAATCTCATAAATTATGGTGGGATTTCAAAAACCATAAAATACATTGAATAATCCCACAAAAATCATCGTTTCATGAAGCCCAAAAAAATCCGTCAGCATGTGAATACCATCAGATTTTAATGGATTTTAAATAATCTCAGTTGAATACCATCAGATTTTTTTAAAATCTTGATTGAATATCATCAGATTTGTAGCATAATTTTAAAATCATAGTTGAATAACATAAAATTCTGATACATTTTTTAAAATCCCAGTTGAATACACCAAGATTTCCTGAATGAAAAAAAAATCATTTAAAATCCCAGTTCAATACACCCTTTTAGTCTTTAAAAAATTCTTTAAATATTGAACTCAAACAAAAAGTAGCATATTTTTTAAACATTGAGGACTGATGTTATAAGAGCCTATCTATTAGGCATGAACATATTCACAATTATAAAATTAACAGATTAACGTGTAAATATATTTTTTATCGGGTTGGTTTGGATCGATTTAAAAATATCAAAACATATATCCAACCCAATTTAATCGGGTTGACATTTTTTCAACCCAAATATGTATCGGGTTAAAAAAATCGGTTCAGATCGACCGAAATAAGATCTACACCCCTACCTAGCAGAGTTGCTGCTACACTTTTTAAAGTTATTTGACACTAAAATTTGTTTCTTTGTTAATCAAATCTTTTTTCCGTTCGATCGGATGAGGCTAGCACTTTCGGTTATCTTTCTACTATTTATTGGTAAGTATGCATTTCGCCATTTTAGACGCCTCTAATTTATTTATATGGTCGTATTCAGTTTGATTCTCCTTTTCTTTGTATTAGTTTATCAATTTAGACTTTTATTCAATTTGATTCTCCTTTTCTTTGTATTAGTTTAGCAATTTAGACTTTTCTTTTTAATTAATCAATATATTTATTTAATGTGTCCTTAAATACAGATTGTTGCAGAAATTACTAACTTGCATGTATCTCTACAGAAGCTAAGACCGTGTCATCTTTTTCAAAAAGAATCTCTTATTAAAATTTCGGTTTCTTCTTCAGTTTAAAATGGTAGGCTCTGCGCTTGGTCCAATCTCTGATGAGTATTACTTAATATCATGTCAACGTGAACGACACATTAGCGGGGAAAATGTTTAGGCTATACAGTAATCGCAATAGGAACTGGAAGGACAAGACTGGGTAAAGAATTAAATCATGCCGCAGTAGGATGATAAATCCTACTGCGGCATGATTAGCTCTGTTCCACATATTAGTTCCTTTTTCTATTATTAGATTCATTGGAGTTCTCTGTTCCACATATTAGCTCCTACTGTACTTACTTGTACCCACTACAAAAAATGTTGCAACACTTTTTAAATAAAGGGCCTCTAATGGAGTAGGTATATTGCCAAATGTTAGGGCTGAACCTCGAATGGAGTAGGTATATTTATGAAATTTTTAGATCTTCAGTAATCGAAAAATTGATATGGCTGTTTCAATTGTATGGTCATATTTCAAATCTTAGATCTAATACAAAACAAACATGAAAGATAATTAATAGGCGGAACTGTAATTTCCTTTATGCAAGGCCAACAAAACTATCATGCCTAAAATTTTATGATCTTGAAGAAAAAAAGAAATGTATCTAAAGGTACCATTCAAGTTTCCTGCAGGTATAATATTGTAATTCAAGCAACAGATGGTTTTTCTGGTAGACTCCTGTTTTGGAAAGAAAGACAATACATAAACTAATAAGTTTGACAATTATAAAAATAAAGGTGTTAACTTTTTCTTCTTCTATATGTTCCAGTTTTAGGATAAGAAACTTCTAAGAGGAACAAGAAAAGGGGGTCAATTAACCTGTTTATAAAATAAAATGAGTGAGAAACTAAGTAATGCTAAGACTGCCCTTGTTTTAAACTCAATTACCAAAGTTCAGTCTACATGTATACAGCTTACAGATGTATACATGTATAAGCTGTGCGGGCACTTTTAGCTAAATTAATAATTAACAAGATATCGAACACTTCTACACTACAAGAACAATGCATAGTACTTTCATCAAGCGGAATGAGCTAATCTTCAAGTGACTTTAATACACAATGTTTCGGATTGATTACGCAGGCAATGATATAGGTATAAAAAATAAATAATGCAAAGGAACTCTTCAAGAATTCAGTTAATGAAGGAAAAATCCTTAAATCTGAGTTTCCGAGATGATATAAAGCAAATGCAATTGTGTTGCTTCTATGGAGGGTGATACAGCATTTGTCAAGTCGATGAGAAAACTATGAAAATGTCATAAGTGTGTATAAGTTTGCAAAGGCAATCCTCACAGACAAAAATAGCAAGTATCAACCAGGGTTGAGATTAAATTTGATGACTTTAATAGAATTCTGGCAGAAAAAGATAACATACTCTCATAAACTGGAATTGTTAATTTGCATTTTGCAGTAAGCTAGTGCTTCTTCCCAGTCTTGAAGCTCCATTAATATCTAGGAAGACATATAAATCATGTTTTATCACAGAAGAAATATATAGGACAAATATGACACAAAGAATGATTCAAAAAAGAAATAAAGCTAATGAAAATCTTTAAATACCCTCCCGTATAAGGTAAAATCCCTAGTCAATATATTTTAGTTCCGAGAAGCAAGAATGGCATATAAAAGGTACAGTTTGGATAAAAGATCATATGAAAAAAAAAACAAATCCATCGCAGACTTGAATAGATAATGTAGCCACAATACATCAGCATATTCCTCAACGAAATATGTTTAAGAGCAGTATAGTCTACATGTGTACACCAGAATCGATGGTTAGACTTGAGAGTTAATCCACACAACTAAAATCACGAGACATACCTTTAAAATAGTTTCTCGGGTACGCATCAGATCGAGTGAAAATGGATAGCAAAGTTTTAGTTGAAGTTTCTCAATCATCTTGTACAGAGCACTGGCATCAGCTCTATCTGAACATCATCAAAGATAACATTTGAAAGGAGGCAGGAATGAAGAGGCCCCAGATGCCGCAAAACCCACAAGTAATGCCCAAAATAACAGAGTTGGGAGAAATGGCCAAAATACCATTTATAACAACTAAAAATAATAATAACATACCAGGTTCGACATAATCAGTATTTTATATCATTTTAGCCAATGATTATGGACAACACGTTGGAGATGCTCTCTCAAGAGCCTTGGCCTTTGTACTTCAACAAGCAAGAAGAATATTATGTAACAGCACCAACCTTTCGTGTCGTGTATTTTCGTGTTTCGTATACTTGAATGTCAAACACAAAACCGACATGTTTAGCGTTCGTGTACATTCGTGTTCATGTACTTTCGTTTCGTGTCGTTTCGTGTATGTCGTGTTAATTGAATATTAATATATATTAAATTTAATATTAATTTAAATTAAAATATAAGATTTTTAGGTAAAAAAAATTATAAAATATATGTAAAATATATATTTAGATCTCAATTATATACAATATAATGAAATCAAATAATATTTTAAAAATAAATATGCATAAATTTATTATAATTTTACATATATATATATAAATATTAAAATTTAATTATAATATTTATTTATGTCGTATACTTCGTATCGTGTCGTGTAATCGAAGGTTAAACACAAAACCGACACTAAATCTCGACCGTGTACTTTCGTGTTCGTGTACTTTCGTGTCGTGTACTAAAAATGCAAACACATCACTAAATTTTCGTGTCGTTTCGTGTCATGTAAGTCGTGTCGTGTCCAAAATTGCCAGGTCTAGGTATAGATAATATGAAGAAAAATACTGGCCAACTCTAAAAATATTGCAACCAAAAAAAACATTATTGATGGCTCTAATCTCATCAGGTACCGGTAAAAAATAACCACATGTTTCTTTCAAACACAGATCGAATCTTTAAAAAAGAGTACTTATACTTAAACTGCCTAACATTCACAACAGAGAATATTTTTGCCACGCTGCATTTGCAATATAGAGTTCCAAATTCAGATCATAGACAAGAAAATGCAAAGCAGCGACACAGGAACATTTTCCAGTTCCAGTTATAAATAAGTATTGTGTGGTGCACAAAGGAACATCTATCAATTATATATAAGTATCGTGCATACTCTTAATAATACAACGAAATTTAAGTGATGTTAAACAACTCATGGACCATAACTGATTGCAAAGAGGCAACGAATCAATCAATCCAAGCACGGCCTGCCCAAGCTTCGATCAGCCTTTAGATTATCCAGACTCAAAGTATCACGCCTACAAAATGAGAAAGGCCAGCGAGATGAGAATCTTGAATTTCAGGGATATAAAATGGAAGAGAAAGATATCAACAAACCCTAACATGCAACTCAAAGACACACTCTACTATTGACCAATAAAATCCTAAAAGCTTTACATGCTCAAGACTTGCTCAACTGATTGAGAGCTCAATAAGAGTTGTAGAGACGCAGATACCATAAAAAAAGAAAGACATTGCTTTAAATAGTTCACAAAATACAATAAGAACTGTCTCACTAGATCACAACTCAAGTCTCACTACATCACAACTCAATGAAAACAGAGGATAACTATCAATCAAAGAATCAGAAGATATTTTCTTACTTGAGGAAAGCCGAGCAAATATCTTGCTGCAATGATGAACTCGCTAGTCTATAAAAAGGATAAATTTGATAGGCCTCGAGCACTGCAGTGAGTTTCTTCTTGCCGTCAAGGTTTGAGATGGTCATCCGAATCACGGCTACACGCAAAAAGAAGTCAAGGTTCCTATCCAAGTCGGTGCAGGGGGCCGGGCCCGAACAGATGAAGCAAAATTTTCCGGCATCATCATCTAATGGGATGATAAAGGCATTGGAGGAACTTTTGATGCGGGAATCAGCAAACACCTCCTCAAGCCCATCTAGATTCTGATAAAATTGTGGGAAACCATCTGCATCCAGCTCATAAACAAGAAGCTCTTCAGAAAGGAAAGGCTTGGCAATTAGAAACTTGTCGTATTCAGCAACACATTGCAGAACAGGTTGCACCTTGCTATCCTTATAGATGTGCCGCATATCTGTCCATTTACATGCTTTTGTGTCAAAACAGTAAGACATGCCCTTCCCAAGACAAACAACAATCTTGTGGTCCCAGGCATAGAGGGACAGAAAGGAGTTCCGGAATGCTACAAGATATGCGTCCTCGTAGTTGTCACCTTCAGTGCATCGTAAAAAGGGTGGAGGAGGCAGAGTTTCCCACTTTCCATCAGCGAAGACCTCGAAACTGGGCTGATCAGGGTATGGCTGTAGGGCCAGAACATATACTTTCCCACGAAGAGTAACAACAACTGGATCGACCTTTGGACCGGCTAATCGAGGAGCAATGGTAGGAGGGCAGGGGATGAATGACGGAGACTTGACAGTGTCAACGGAAAGGACGTCCAAAAAGGGGGGTTGGGGAGGCAACTTTGGCCTCTGCTTGTGACGGATAAAGACATCCCCCACCATAAAAAAATCAGACTCAACGTCAAAACAGACAACCGGGCTTAAGCAGGTGCGGGGATGGGAGCGTTGAAAATCACAAACAAGCTCGAAAACAGGGGCCTCGGATAATTTAGTGAGATTCAAACGGCTCAGTCTTTCACATCTCTGTACGTAGAGATATAAAAATGATTTCTTTGGAGACGGAGTAGTTTCTTTCTGTTGGGAAGATAAAGAAAATACATACTACATGTGAGTGACTTAACACCTAACATTGTTAAGACGGTTAGATTAAAACATTCACATAGCAAATAAAACCCTAGAAATAGGTCTTCTTTCTCATCCACAGTTACAAATAATCAAAAGGACAACAACATAATTGAAAGGATAACTAATCAAAAAGACAACAACAACATAATCGAAAGTGAACATAGTAATCCACAAAAAACATACCACCGAAACCAAAGATTGGTCCAAAAATTTCACCAATTCCTGGAGCTGTGTGTCATCGTAGGTACTGCGGATGAATTCAATTCGTTTCTCAAACTCATTCATCAGATTCGGATTCGAGATACTTGTCTTTGAGAGGGCCATGGCTGTGATTTGGAGGCAGAGAGAAAGGGGAAAACTAAACCAAACCCTAAAATATTAATCAAACGACTCCTCTCCCATATCTGTAATATATATCTCTCATCTCTGATCTATTACTCCCTTTCAATTGTTTACATTTTTTAGACAGTTTTCGACACGTATTTTAAGGTGCATATAAAATATAGTTCTATACTTTTTTTTACAATTTTATTTTTGTGAATAAAAATTTAATGTTACTTCTCTTCTCTTACTGTAAAAATAATCAATTTAATAACTTTGAAATTACGATTTTATCCTTTTATTTTGGAAAATTATAAAAATGTCATTTTTACACAATTTTTGTTAAAAATAACTAAAAATGGTGTATTCAATAGGAATCGAACCTATTACATCCTACTAACAAATTTTTTGAGTATAAATTAAAATTCTTATTAAATAAACCATCCTCTCCTTTTATCAAACTATATTTTTTATTACTTTAACTTTTGAGTGGATAAACGCACACATATATATCAATTATTTTGTAATTGTTTTTTTTTTATCGTAGGTAACCCGCAGCCGCTACCCTTCGGGTGCGCACTGGGTAAACCATACGGGTTCATGTAATAGCCTGCAAACCACGTGAACCAAGGTAAACCGCATTTAAGCGACAGGCTCTGGCTCATGAGGCATAATCATAAATTCTCCTCCCGTGGGATTCGAACCTGTGACCAAGAGGTTAGTTTTCCTCTCTTTAACCAACTGAGTCAACCCTTGCGGGTTATTTTGTAATTGTTATGATATATGTTTTATAAAATTAAATTCTTTTTATACCTTTTTGGGATTTGTTTTCAAAAACACATAATTTCATTTAATTTAGTTTGACTTGTGTGCTTATCGAATCAAAAGTATTCGGTTTAATCCGGGAATACTTGGAATAAGTAATCGGATCAAAAAAATCAAAATATATTAAAAAGTTAATTTTAAAAACTCTTCCTTAGACCATCTCCAAGTCTCATTTTAATGGTTGTGAAATCACGATTTTGCCTTTTTATGTTGAAAAATATAAAAATGTCACTCTTACACAATTTTTGTTAAAAATAAGTAAAATTTGTGTATCAAAAAGGAATCCCCTTACTCCTACTTAAAAATTTCATGTCACTACCATTATGATATATAACTTTTTAAGTGCAAATTAAAATTCTTATTAGATAACATCATCTCCTTTTATCAAAATATATTTTTATTACTTTAACTTTTGAGGAAATGAAATGTTGGTTTATATTATTTACGTGACTCCGCTTTTTAAGTTTTTGCAACTTTATTCTAAAATTTCATAAATGCCACCATTTTGTTATTTAAGCAAAAAATGTATTGAAATTGTGTTGGAATCGAGAATCGAACCCGTAACTGAATTTTATCTTAGAACCATGGTGCTATAATGAATTTTGATTTTATTTTAAAAGTTTTGTTAAACAAATTATATTTTCTCTTTTTTTAATTTTAACTTTTGAGTAAATAAAATGATAGTTTATACAATTATATAACTGCAATTTAAATTTGTAGTTATACACACACTAATATATATATATATATCAATTATATTTTAAAATATATTTTAAAAATATAAACATTTATTATACTTTTTTGGATTTGTTTTCAAAAAATCATAATTTCGTTTTATTCAGTTTGACTTGTGTGTTTGTTGAGTCAAAAGTATCCGGTTTGAACCAGGAATACTTGGAATGATTACTCGAATTAAAAAAATCAAATATATTAAAATTTTAACTTTAAAAAATAATTCATTAGGTCATCTCCAAGCATTCCTCTATTTCAAAATATCTTATCTTCAAATTTCACCTTTTTTTACTTATATTTCCATTTCATCTCCAATCATTCCTTCAAATTTTACTCTAAATCTACTTAATCACTATATGCAATAAATAAATAATTTTAAAATGCATAGAGAGTTGGACCTGCATGATATACAAATATGTGAGAGGGTTTATTCTAAAACCAATATCTTCGTATCTACAGTGTAACTCCAAATTTGGAGTTGCACGATGCTTTCCTTTATCTATAAAGACAGGGAAATTCATCGTTGGAGCCTCATAACTTCATCTAAAGAGTAAAAAATGTAGTAATATGGCATATAAAGATGTGATTGGAGATACCCTTAGTATAGATATGTATCACATAAAAAATTATATATTACTTTTAAAGATGAAACCAATCGAAACAATATGTAGTACTCTTATTGTTATCATTATTATATACGTACTCCTATATAACAGAAAAAAATATTAACTATAATTCATTACGGAGGTAAAAATGTTAATTTTGTATAAAATCGGGCATATATAGATTACACAACTAGATGAGGAGTAAATCATAATTATGTTTTATTCAGTTTGACTTGTGTGTTTGTTGAGTCAAAAGTATCCGGTTTAATCCGGGAGTACTTGGAATGAGTACTCGAATTAAAAAAAAATCAAATATATTAAAACTTTAACTTTAAAAATAATTCATTAGGTCATATCCAAGCATTCCTCTATTTCAAAATAACTTATCTTCAAATTCACCTTTTTTTTTACTTATATTTCCATTTCATCTCCAACCATTCCTTCAAATTTTACTATAAATCTACATAATCACTATGTGCAATAATTAAATAATTTTAAAATACACAGGGAGTTAGACCTGCATGATATAAAAATATGTGAGAGGGTTTATTCTAAAATCAATATCTTCATATCTATAGTGTAACTCCAAATTTGAAGTTGCACGGTGCTTTCCTTTATCTATAAAGATAGGGAAATTTATCGTTGGAGCCTCATAACTTCATCTATAGAGTAAGAAATGAAGTAATATGGCATATAAAGATGTGATTGGAGATACCCTTAGTATAGATATGTATCACATAAAAAATTATATATTACGTACTCCTAGATAACATAAAAAAATATTAACTATAATTCATTACGGAGGTAAAAATGTTAATTTTATATAAAATCGGGCATATATAGATTACACAACGAGATGAGTGAGTAAATTTTGTAAAACTCTTAAATAATTAAGGTAATTGTGTAGGTTTAATATTTTTTACCTTCTATATATTTTTAAACTTCTTAATGTTTAACCCGAGTAGATACAAGTTTGGCCCAAGCTAGACTCAAAATCGGGTTTTATCCGACTAAAGAAAAATTAGCTCGTGAATAAGTTCAATTATGTGTACTTGGTCGATATCTTGGCTAAAACGTTCGAGTTTTAGAACAATGAATTGGATTAGTCGAGTAGTGACACAGAAAAATAAAATACTAAATTTGATTTAATATAAATAATATATTCAATGTGGTGTATGTTAGGTCACACAACACTGTAGAAGGGGGTTGAATACAGTGTAGAATACAATCAAATCGATTTAGAACACAAGTAACAGAAAACATATGTATTCAATATAATAAACTATGTTACAATGGAATTGTCCTCTCTCAGTGATGAACAAATATCACGAGAGCTGCTAGGTTACAATGTATGATCTTCTCGATGATCGTAACACATATAGTGTAAACCTATGTCTGATATTTCCATTTCATCTCCGATCATTCCTTCAAATTTTACTCTAAATCTACTTAATCACTATATGCAATAATTAAATAATTTTAAAATGCACAGGGAGTTGGACTTGCATGATATAAAAATATGTGAGAGGGTTTATTCTAAAATCAATATCTTTGTATCTACAGTGGAACTCCAAATTTGGAGTTGCACGATACTTTCCTTTATCTATAATGTTAGGTCACACATACTGTAGAAGGGGGTTGAATACAGTGTATAATATAATCAAATCGAACTAAGAACACAAGTATGTAACAAAGAATAATCTTATTAAGAAAACAGTATTGCAATGGAACTGTTCTCTCTCAGTGATGAACAATATCACTAAGAGCTGTTAGGGTTACAATGAATAATATTCTCGATAACAATAACACTTCTAGTGTAAGCCCTATGCTGTGTTTATATACCACACAGTTACAATATAATCTCTAGTTGATATCGAATATAATTCTGTATCCTAACATATATCAATTAGTTATTTTTTCCTCCAAGTCTTCTATTCTTCATAGAATTCTTCTCCATGCATATCTCTTCTTGTTTTAGTCTTGATCTTCTTTCCCTTCAATCAGCCGCCTTTCTTATCTGAAAGTCTTCTTAAGTCCTGATATTATCTTCTGATGAATATCTTCTGATATATTAAATTCTGATAACTTAAGTTCTGACTTCAGTATAAGTACTGATTTCCAGTTAAGTCCTGATTTGTCCTGTTAGTCAAGATCTGAAAACTAAACACAAATCATTATTAGACATGACATCACAAATATATCTAACAATCTCCCCCAACTTGTAAATTAGCATAATATACAAGTTCAATAGATATTTGATGATGTCAAAAATATTAAGTACAAATGCATATGAGAATTTGACTAGATAACTACAACTCACAGTCCTTGTAGTTTTTACCATCCTTAAAGTCTGATATCAGCTTTAGCCTTTATATCCTTCAAAATTTAAAAGTTGTAGTCCTCAACCTGGCTTCAGTGTTTGATCTCTTGAATGTCAGGAGTTGTTCAGAGATAGTTCTTCAGAAGAGTTCTCTCAGCATATTCAAGTTCATTTATTAGGAGCATCTTTAAGTTCAACTGTAACTTCTCCTGTCTGAAAGATAGCAACCCTACTTTTCTGGGTATTAAGGGTGTTGAATTTAATCTGGAGTCTGACAAAGCTTATCTGATCAGACTGGATCAGGAGATAAGGAAAGCAAAGATTAATGATCTGGCAGTATTGGGCTTCATCTCAACTAAATCACCATTGTGAGCTCTATACTTTGGATAGTATGGTCTGTCAGACTTTACAGAGTAAAGTTTCTTCTTCCTCTGAATATCAAATATTAAGTATCTGGCAGCACCATCTGTTGACCTGTTCCTCACTTGAAGTAGAAATAAAACATGTTGCAGTTCTTCATAATACTTCAACCGAATTGCATCCTTTCTTATCTGGAATACTCTCCCATCTGTCATAAAATAAAGCATTATGTCTTCTTTCAGCTTGGAGTTGTAGACCATCTGTACAGACTCTAATTGATTTAGTCTTTCTAGAGTTATCCCTACTCCTGGTTCAGTAAGGGATGCAGGATCTGAGGTAGAGTTGTTTATTCTTCTCTCGTCAGGATTACCCAGTCCTTTTCTATCTCTAGCTTCCTTCCCTTGGATCAATCTATCCTGAAAAACATTTGTTGAAGTCTTCATAGGTTGAACAGATTGTTTGAGCTTTAGTAAACCCAGGTAGTAGAACTGTTGAAGGTTTAACATAAGCAATGTCAGAGGTTTCCTTTTCTTCTGATGTCAAGACAACTTGAGCTCTGTCAGAGGTTTCTTGAATATTCCTTTTCTCCTTCAGAATCGGACTTGTATCTTCATCAGCATTTACTTCTAGATCCATGGTTGGCATATATATCTTTACAGGTTCATCAACTTTTGCCTTACCCTTGAATCTAGGATCAACTTTCGCCTGTGATTTGGACTTGGCCTTAGATGCCTCAGTATTTGTCCTCTCTTTGATCACAATGCCCTTAGGCTTAGGTGGTTTCTTTGCTGTGACTTGAGTTTTAGACTTTGACTTAGATTTGTCATTTTCAGCTTTCAGTCTAATCTCTTCTTCCTTCAGACTTTCAATATCCATGCCTGGATTGTCCTTTAGGAACAACCTTTTGGAGATCTCTTCATCAAGTTTCAGAGTTTGTTCATCAGAACTTATCTTTTTAGTATCAGAACTTGTTCTTTGGCTTATGATTCTGGCTTCTCTTGATAAAGAACACATGCCTTGACTTAGACCTCTACTCCTTTCAGAGTTTCCCTGGTCTTCATTATCATCATCCTTACCCTTCAGTGGTTGATCAGTTGTGCATTTGGACTTAATCACTTTCTCCCCCTTTTTGGCATCATCTGGTAGAAGCAGGGAGACAAGAAATTCCACAGAGTTTTGGATTTCATTGAGTTGGTTTTGTTGAGCAGCTTGATTCTTTAAAATATCAGATAGTTGAGCTTGCTGCTTTTCTTGAGTCTTTTCTATATACTCAATGCGGTCAAAGGCTGGCTTAAAAAACCTTTTCTTGTCCAATGTGATATTCATGGTTTGCTTAGTCACTGTATCTTGAATTTTGTCCACCTTGGCTTGAGTTATTGAGTGTTGACCTTCAAGATTCCTGGCACTCAATGCAGTAACTCTGAGCTGTGCTTTGAAGTCATCATTCAACAGCATTTCATCAGCTTTAGCCAGGTGTAATAACCCCAATTTTTGGAAATTTTTGAAACCCTTATGAATAGTGTTTTTGCTGAATGAGAAAACTTTTCATGCCACACTATGTAGGGGTTCTGTTATGGATATTCTGAGATTTTATTAGTACTCTATATGGTATATAAGTGTATGTAAAGATCGTCAGAATCCAATTCCGAACACTTTGATTTTTCCCGGAAATCCACTAGATACGGAAAGAATTGAGTATAAGGTAACATGATTAAAAGGATTTAAATTCAAGGATTATAAGAGAGGATCATAAAAGGAATATAATGTATGGAGAAAGGTTAAGGGAACCCAAGTAATAAGATCCCGGGTATGATCCCTCAAACGATAAACGAGAACGAAAGTTAAGCGAACCGTATAACAGATCAGCAGTCATTAGGCAAACAATTAGGAAGTTAATCAAAGAGATTAGAGGGGATGATGTCATCCAACCAATAGAAAGAGGACAAAGGAGGGGTGATGACATCACAAAGTGATGCAAGCATGACATAAAAGGGAAGGAAATGTGGTGGAATATTAACCACACAAAATCAAGGGTAAATGGGTAATTGACCTAAAACAAAACAAAAACAACCAACCAAAAATCAAATCAAAGCAAAAACACAAAAATCTCTCTTTCTTCTTCTTCATGCTCTCGGCTTTTTGAAGAAAAACAAGGAGGAGTTTTTCAAAAACTCAAGCTACACACCTTCAAAAATTATAAGGTTTGTTTCTTTAGCTTCCATAATTCATAACTTAGTTATGCTATAAGTTTGGATCCAAGAATCCAAGGTTTACCTAGTTAATCAATTCCTAAAAGTTTAGGGTGAATAGTAACTTTCAAGAACAAATTTTTTATTCTTGATTTTATTTGTAAGGACAAGGTAGCTTAAGCATAGATCAAGGCTTCCATGGGCATTCCAAGGATCTTTCATTGATTAAAAGCTTCAAGAAGGTATAAAACTTCAAACCCTAGCTTTACTTTTGAGTATTAGGAATGGTTTTGATTGTTATAGTTCATGAGGAGCATGATCCTTGTATACTTAGAGTGTGGTTGGATTTGTAATGAGTTTGAAGTTGTAAATCTTGATTATTGGTTAATGAACTTAAGTATAGCTTTTAGTTCATGTTTGAGGGTAGTATAAAGTTGATAATATTGGGTTTTGGGGCTGTTAGGATGTGATATGGATGGACTTTGATTGTATGAATGGATTGGGGTTGTTTGGTGATGGAATGGAATGGTATAAAATTGGGAAATCGCGTAAATATAGCCATCGTAATGTCCGATTTACTTTAGACTGCTTTTGTTCATAACATTTGGACCCGAGAACTCCCTGCTAGATTATGACCATTGCCATGTTTAGATAGTTCATGTTACGAGCTTCGTTTTGATATGTATTTCGTTTGATTCCGATGTACGGTTTAGGAGAAACGACCGTTTTAAGTAACGACATTTCGTGAACGAACCCTTACCCCTCGCCTTACTTTGAAACATAGGTTAAAGACCTTAAAGAACTAATTGAAGTATGAAACATTTATGTAAGGTGTAATAGGCAGTTGGTAAGACACTCGCGAAGGAATCGTCTTAAAACTCGTAATGGTTAAATTATTAAAAATGGTGGAGCCGAGGGTACTCGAGTGACTTAAGAGAATCAGTAAGCGCAAAATGAGCGTTAGAGTCTGAGTTGGTTAGAGTATAGATTTACAAGTGACTTTGGTTTAATTCCAACTTACTTGTTGCTTATAGGTTACCAGACTCGTCCCGAGCCATTCGTAACCCCCAGTCGCTCAGGCAAGTTTTCTACCCGTTATACTGTTGTTGTGATGTAAATATATGTATATGCATTATCTTGTGATAAGTGCATGATTGTTATTAGCAATTTTTGCGATATATTGGAGCATGCTGATATGGTATATATGCATGTCTGTTTCGTAATCTGGTTATCTATCTGTTGATTTCAATGCTTATAGTTGCATAATACCTATGCTAGAAATAAGCAGTAGTTGCGTATACCCTTAGTATAGGGGACCCAAAGGTGAACATATTTCTAAACCGGGAGTCGATGTTCCCGAGTATATTATATATATATTTATATATATATGGATATAGTTTTCAAAACTATTGATCGAATAAGGTTTATTCGATACCTTTATTTTACTTAATTGAATATTACTTGAATATTCATCCGAGGACTTATGACTCCTTTTATTTTATTAATTGAATATTATTTCGAATATTCATTCGAGGGCTTATGACTCAGTTTATTTTATTATTTGAATATTACTTGAATATTCATCCGAGGACTTATGACTCCTTTTATTTTATTATTTGAATATTATTTGAATATTCATTCGAGGGCTTATGACTCAGTTTATTTTATTATTTGAATATTATTTGAGTATTCATTCGAGGGCTTATGACTCAGTTTATATTATTTAATGAATATTATTTGAATATTCATTTGAGGATCTATGACTCCGATTATTTGCTAAGATATTTTCTTTATTTTATTAAAGAATAAGGTGTCGATAATCAAACTTATTTTTGATTATTCAAATAAAGATAGTACTTTCGTATAAGTATATCTTTGGTTATTTAATACTCATTTCAAGTATAAGTTTTCCAACTTCTACCTCAATTATTCTTTATGGGAATATTATTTAAATAATAATATTCAGATATTTCTTTTATATTGAGACTGATTTACTTTATTAAATCAGCATTATTCCAAACACTCTTTAAAGTGTTTTCGAGTCTTTAAAATGATTTTCAAAAGTTAGAGCGGATCCCAAAACTCATTTTTATATATTTAAGATCTTCCTTTTTAAAAGGGGATTTAAATACTCGCTCAAAACCAGAGGGATCCGGCTCTGTGGTGTATTTTATATTCGCAACAAGGTTGCAGTTTTGGTAAATGAATTGATTACTTACCCAAAGTTCGGGAAGTAAGTCCATCTATCGAGTCGGCATAAGCAACATGGGCTCAGTGGGCGTCCATGATAGTGTAAGTGGCTCAGTGGGAGTCCATCAAATGCGTAAGTGGCTGAGTGGCAGTCCAGCATAAGGTCCTATTGCGACCAGGGTGATGACCAGTGGGGAATTCGTCCATCTACTAGTAGAAAAGGTTACTTATTGGTATCTTTGCCTGATCAGCAAGATATCAGGTTTATGCCAAAATTCTTTCCTTTCCAAATTTATTGGATATTGCAATTCTGTTCATACTTTACATGATAGAGGTTTTCAGGAAACGTATGTATATATATAGGTGTATATATATATCGGGACTTAATGAAGTATATCATAACTTCATTTCCTTCAAATATTTCAAAGATTGAATCTATTCAAGTCATATCTTGTAGTCTCATCAGTGTGATGAACTTTTGAAACTAATTATAACTTGAACGGTGGTAGTTCAAGTAGTATTTGGAAAAGATATAAGTATATTGGAGTATCTTGTAACTTCATCTTTTAAACTTATATCTAATAAATGATTATCTTATGCATGACAAAGATTTTCAGAAAAACGTTGAGACAAGGTTAGATATATGAGATCACCTTGCAACGATATTTTTATACAGTTATACACTGGAACTCTGTGTGTATTATGCATGGAAGAGGACTTCCCATATTTTGAAAAGTATATGCGTATATATATATACTGAATATTTTGCGACTTCATCGCATTAAGATATCAAACTTGGCTCATTTCTTTTGACCAAGACTTTCATGAGTACTATGAGAAGGCTCATATATTGTTAATCATTATACATATTATTTTGGTGGGCTTGTTGCTCACCCTTGCTTTCTTCTTTCATCACACAACATCAGATAGACAAGATGAACATGACCAAGCTCCCAAATCGCGAGCGGATAGGAAACGTTCCGCAGTTTCCTATGGGCGTTGATGTCACTGTAGCTGAGGTATGAACTACCAATAGGCTAGGCTTTCAAATTTTGATGTACCAGATTATGTATATTTATGAATTGTAATAATGGCAAAGAAATGTAAATTTATTCAGAAACCCTTTTAAGGTGTATTGGCAGAGAATTGTGAAATAAAATGACTTGTGATTATTTTTGGATATTCATCTCTGAGACTATAACTTGTGGTGTGTGTGTTTATTGTGGGGTTACAGTACAGAGTAGTTGATTAATTATTAAGATTGGGTGTTATTAAGGGAAATGGAACTCGTGACAACCCGGATCCCCGACCCCGGATTTGGGTGTGTTACAGAAGTGGTATCAGAGCTAAGCGTTATAAACCTCAGAGATGATGTGACGTTAAGATAATAAGTTCACTAAGATAATAAGAACTCTTGCCAAGTTCATAGTCGGGCTACCTAACGTAGTACTGACAGTTAGAACCCTTATGGGAACCCTTATAAATATCGTGATAGGAGCGTAGTTCGTTATCGTATATGGTAGAGGGACTCCGAACCCTGAGGTTGAGGAGCAACAACGCGATGATGTTTTATTACTAATTGGAGATCGGATTGTGGATCCGATAGAGTGTCCTAATCCAGGACCGGATGATGTTGATATTGAGGATGTAGCGGTTGATGATGTTGTCCTAGAAGGGATAGTTGCTGAGGAGGATCCCATGGAGGATCCTGACAAGAATGAATAAAGGACCACTGATGAATTGATGACCATGGTTAGGTCGACTACCAGAGGTAGGATTGGTCGGTCACTACCGGAGGTTCGTTGAAGTTTGTAAAGATAGTAGCCCCTTTAACGCGGCTTACTCATAAGACTGAGAAGTTCGAATGGACAGAGTAATGCGAGAACAGCTTTCAAGAACTGAAGCAAAGGTTGGTGACGGCTCCTATGTTGGCGTTGCCGGATGGAAAAGGAGATTTTGTGATGTGTAGTGACGCTTCGCATAAGGAATTAGGGTGCTTCATATACAGCACAACAAGGTAATCGCGTACGCGTCAAGACAATTGAGGTAATATGAAATTCGATATCCCCACCCATGAGCTTGGACTCAAGGCAATGGTTTTGCCCTAAATATTGGAGGCACTACTTGTATGGAGAGAAGTGCGAGATTTACCTAAGCCATAAGTGCTCTAGTACATTTTTACGTAGAAAGAGCTCAACATACGCCAGAGGAGGCGGTTAGAGCTAATCAAGAATTATGATTGAGAGATTCTTTATCATTCGGGGAAAGTCAATGTGGTGGCTGATGCCCTTAGTGAAAAGGAGAGACTCAAGATGATAATGTCTTTGGGAGAGTTTATAAGAGATTTTGAGAAAATGAAAATAGAAGTGAAGGTAACCGGAGCCAGTACCGAAAAGCTGTTTGAGATTGCAATACAGACCGAATTATCGGAAAAGAACATATTGTGCCAGAAAAAGTGATGAATGAAGGCAGAGAGCCAACAAATAGGTATGAGATTAATACCGAGAAAGATGATAAGGGAATAATGAGGTATTCCTACATAATTTGGGTTCCAAATGTACAAGAGCTTAAAGATGAGATCGTAGATGAAAGTCATAGTTCGAGGAATAAGAGTTAGGGCAAATCCTGAATGTGATAGTCAGGGAGGACGCCATTAAGAAAGAAGGAGCCCATAATATAATGAAGTGGAAAACAAGGATTTTAACGTATAAGATAACCCTGATTGTGGGAGAAGGATGAAACATTTCATACTAAGGAAACAGAAAGTCGAGTAAGGAAAGGAGTCCCGAGACGGTACTCCTATACGGCAATTCATGGACCTGTCTAAAAAGAACTTAGACTATTATCCCCAACCACCACTGTGAGGAGACAGTGCGGTGGGAAATTCTTTCAGGACCTTTAAGTCGCTAAGCTCTCAGAGTTCCAAGGAACAAGCTGACCCAGCCAAGGCAAGAGCCTGGCTAAAGGAAATAGAGGAATCATTTGAGATTCTAAATGATTGACGAACCATAAAAGACTATTTTTGTCACTTACCCTCCTAAGAGAGAGACCGCCCGCTGGTGAAAGGCCAAGGAAGGCACGGAGCAAGAGATTATAATAAACTGATTAAAGTTCAGCCAATTGTTTTCGGGAAAGTAATTCCCAAGGTTATGGAGAGAGTGTAAAAGCTTTAGAGCCAGAACAAAGGCGGACGAGTATGATGAAATATGAAGCTAAGTTGTAAAAGTTGTCAAGATTCGTTCTGAGGACACGAATCCAGAATGACGGGATGTTGAAATCAATGCTTATGTTGTGTTGGTTCATGAAATAATGATAAGATAAAGGAAAAAAAAAGAAACTGAAGTGGAAAGGAATATAAAGGCAATATAGTTTGAGGTATGATAAAGGAATTGGGTATGAGGAAACCCTAAAGACTCGTAGCAATAGAAATAGAAAAGTATGTAATCATTGGGATGAGGGTGATTCACCATAAGTTAAAATTGATGGTTGAGGGCATAAGGGATACACATATTTTATCCCCTGTAAGTTGGGAGGATTCGAGGAAACCTTGAGATAATTCGAAGGATAACTAATGAGACGCGGATAGACTGAGGAGACAAGGAAGTAAGAAATTAGGAAAATTGGATGAAGGAAGTGACCTTCAAGAATGTGAAGTGTAAGATCGGTGGCTTGATACCCAGAAAGGGAGACGCCAGGTATGAAAGATATTCCAACATTGAGATGACTGTTGAGATAAACAACAAAAGTAAATAAGGAATTATTAAGAAGAAGTTCACGTTGAACACGACCAATATCTTCCAGAACATCCTTGTTATCATTACCAAATTAGGCAAGAAAAGCGGATAACCGTGGTTATCTTTTGGAGGCCATATTGATTGACCCCATTTTGAATACAGATGTTATTTTGAAATTAGGCATATACTATCGAGGTGGAAATAATTGAATAAGACACCCTTATCAGGGATATATGACTTGATTTATCCATGGAAGGATGCAGGTACCTTTTAAAGGTGGAATTAAGGATAGAACATCGGTAACTTAAAATGAATCCTAGGGGAATGCATAAAGGTTGGCATTTCACCCTTAATAGGGACAGTATGAGTTTGACTATATGATTTGGAAAGGGTTAAGGTAACAACAACCTTTAAGAATCAGTGGAGAAATATTTCAGAAGTATATAGACAATGGTTCTAGTATTAGTAAATGGTATTTTGATATACCCTGTACCTAGGGAGTACCGGATGAAGAATTTAAGAATAACCTTAGAGGTTTTACAAGGAAAAAAGGTAATATTCAAAGTTCTCAAGAATAGAAATTTTGAAATGGAAATATGACGTAATTATAATGATGCCAAGTGGGGCACGTGTTAAACCACGAGAAGGTATGGATCGAACCAGTAATGGTCGAAATTGTTTAGGGCAATTAGGACCTAAGATAAAAGATGTTCTAAGTACGATCGAGAGTCAGTCGCGATAATGATTAACCTCTAAAGACTGAGGCAATAACTTATGGAAAAATGGTGATATTTTTTTTTACTCATCAGATTTTAAGGAAAACATCGTCACATAAGTAGTGATTGAAATGAGGTAGAAAATTTATTTGGAGGTGGTTAAAATGACATTGACTGTAAGGAAATTTTACTATCAGGAAAGGCCAAAGAGGCGGCCGACACTTTAAAGGTAAGAGGATAATTATTGGCGCTTGTGCCAAAGGAATACAGTGATGATGGTTAAAGCTATGAAGGTTGTATTATGGTTTGGAAGATTAACATTCCTTCTGCTGACTGTGCAATACCCAACCGTAATAGTAGTTGGTAAAGGATTAATTCGTGTAATCGCCATGATATCTCAGAAGATACTATCTTGAGATAAGCCAGGACCATGTTTCAAAAAGGACTAGACGAACATTTGAGTTAAGTCTTCTATTGAAGGCATATGATTAAGAATGGTATTAACCTGCTATCGTTGTTTTCATTGAAACTCTTCTGCAATTTTATCTGCTTCATGTCATGAATGTACGTCAGGATCAGGAGTGCTCTTCATGAATCATGAATGCTGATTATGTTACCTCCTTAGAAGAATTAGATACGAGATGTATGGACTCCGTATGGTTAGCTATTAAGACTTCATGGAAAATGAATGACTACAGTAGGTCAGTGGTGGACCATAGTAAGGCAGCAATGATTCTACGAGTAATGAGCTGATTACAACCGTGAGAGTTGTATTGGAATGGGTGTTGAGATTGAGTACCACTAATCGGGTCGTGGTAGTGTATAAGTTATCGTTGATAGACTAATTAAGTAGATTATTTACCTATTGAATATTTATTCTTTCTTATCAATAGAGAGTCGTATTATTATACGAGGAAGGTTGCGGTGCAAGCATAGAATTCTAGTGACGATGATGTCTAGAATGAGATCCCAGATTCGATTTTCGATATCGAGGGAGTTTCAAAGGTGATTGGGTATTGTTAGGTCCCAATTTGTTTGTAGAAGGGGGGGTTGAATGCAAACAATACCGTTTAATCGAATAAAATGCGGAATACAATTGTGAAACAAAATTCAAGTTAAATAAAACTTTTATTAAACTTGAAAGGTGTTACAACTACGGTATCGGTTACAAGGGATTAATCTCAAATCAATTATTACAAATCTAGAATAAATTCGACATGAACTTTTTCTATTTTTGTAATTAAAAGATCAAATGCTAAATGCGATTTGAGATTAAGTTCTAGGGATTTTAATCCGCTAGATTGATACACAAGAACAAGATAAGTATTTCTAGTTGATTGGATTTAACTTTACAATCTAGAAATTGATCTTGAAGTTGCAGATGAGATGTAATATTTTTCTGCTCCTTTTTCTTTTTGTTCTTTAGTTTGTGTTCTGTTTGATTGATGATAATTTGAATGTCTTCTGCTGCTTTTATCAAACACCGAATGTAAAATTGTACTGGCATGACAATCTCTTTGGCCAGCAAGACTTTCGGTATGACAAAATTTACAACTAGCAAGACAATTAAAATGAGCTAGCAAGACTTTCGGTATGACTATTGATTGTCATACCGATTATCATATTAGTTCAAATAAATTGTCTTGCTGAATTAATAACAGATTTTAATCTAAACAGAAATTCTAATAAGACAATTAAATGTATTGGCATTACTTTCGGTATGACTATCAATTATCATACCGATTGTCATACTAGTTCAAATGAATTGTCTTGCTGAATTTAAGCAGATTTTAAACCAATTAAAATCTTTTAAATCCTTAATATTAATTCTAAATTAATTAATCAATTTAATTCAATTAATCAATAAATTAATCTTTGCAGATATAATTTATTTTCTTAATTAAATTATATGACTTAATTAATTAATAGAGAATTAATACTAACCCTGAGCAGCATCCATTCTTCTGACAATCTTCTGAAAGTCACTGAGACTTATGAATCAATTCTGCCACTTCAATGCTGACACTCGATGTACTGTCTGGTTCATGAGTGACTAACTTCCGTGACGTTTCTTCATGTCTTGACTTTGATATTCTGATTGAATCCTTGTAATAAATGATACCCTGACGAGATCTCTGTCACTTGATTAAATCCACGATCTTGATTTATATCACTGAGGCATGATCAAATTCTTGAACTTCTTCCAGTGAATCTTCAAGTCTGCAGATGAACAATGTTTCTTTATTCTTTGACAGATGTTAATTTGTGAGATCTCTCTGATGATAGATCCACTATTTACTTATTACATTCTTATTTGAGTTGAGTTAAATACTCGAATAAACGAGTAGGCTATGACATAGGCCTTTCAATCTCCCCCTATTTGCTTGTTAGATAATAACAACAAATACCTAGAGGATAACTCAACTAACAAATAAGAAAAAGATATAAACAGTAATGTAAAGTAAATAGCAGAAAAGTTCTGGATTATATTTAACATTTTCCAGATTCCAAATGAAATTTACAAGTGAATACAAGATAGATGTTCCTCTAGCCTGAACATATAACTACATTAGACTATCTTGATTCATAAAGCTCTAATCATATTACATTGAGTTTTGAGCTAATTGACTTCAGTTGTCTTCTCTTCTGACTTCACCTTCTTCTAAATCTTGAAGCAATTCCTTGTCAAAGACACGATCCTTTTCTGAAGTGAAGCTTGCTGGTCTGACTGGTTGAACTCCAACTGACTTCAACTTATTCTTGAGTTGATTGTACATTTTAACATTCTTTTCACAATAAGCTTGAATCAAGTCAACAGCTTGAGTCTTCAACATGGATGAATATCCAGCAGTTCTCAAATGATGTTCCATCCAGACCAGATGCTTAACTGAGTAGTCTTTAAGAGATTGTACATCTAGCTGACAGATTTGAAGACAATCAGACTTAAAGAATCTCACCTGATGAGGATTGTTGACCACTTGAGGACTAGCCCTGCTGGCAAACTCTTTAAGCCTTTCTCGAAGAACTTCATTCAATTCTGACCTTCTTTTGACTTTGTTTAAAAGAACCCAAATCTCTGACAAAGAACGATTCTCAAATAGATGAAGTGACACCTTGAAAGATCCTTCACTCTGACAATATACAAAAATGCTCATCTCATTTAGGGATCTATCAAAAGGAGCTGTGATCCTTGAGACTTCAGTCTTGATAGCATTCATGTACATGTCATTGTTAGGATTTGAGATTTCCAGCTTGTCAAGAAGATGTAAGAACTGCCTATCATTGTTAGTGCTCAGCTGAGGCATATCAAGTACTCTCCTAGCTTCATCCCATTTTTCACCAATCTTTAGTCTGACATCTCTTCTCCTTTCTTGAGCCTTAATGTCATGAAGACGTTGTTTTTGAAGAGTTTCTGTTCTTTGAATGTCTTTTCTCATGTCAATGATCTGAGAGACCTTCTTGAGTTCAGCTTCTTTTCTTTTCATCTCTGACTGCTCCTTCTGAAATTCTTTCTCAAACATAGGATCCACTTGAGCTTCTTCTTCCCATTCTCCAAAATCACTTTCCTCTTCAGCTTCAAATAACCCATCTTTATCTTCCTGAACTGGTTCAGTGGGAATGTCAAAAATATCAAAGTCATCCTGTTCTCCACTGTAGTAGACATCATCAGCCTTTCCTTTGTTTCCAGCTGAGGTATCTTTTTCTTTCCCTTTGGCACTACTCCCTTTCTTCTCCCCCTTAGTTGAGGGATCCTCTTCTGATCTTCCTTTGGAACCTCCATCACCTCCAGAGCATGATCCTCCACCAGACGGTCCTTCAAAATAAGTTCTTTGTTCTTCATTAGGGCAATGAGAATTCTTGATCATGAAATATAGGTGCTTCATCCCTTCATTGAGATGTTCCATGCCCGTCTCTATTTTTAGAAATCTTGAGGAGTCCAGTGAATGATTCATCTCAACGAGGTCTTCAAGAGAAGTCATTCTTGTATGTAGAGAGCAGAAGTTGGATATGTCATCAGCTGATAAAGTTGGAGTGTCCTGAATAGAATTGAGCTTTGGTATTACAGTGGTCTTTAGATCTGAGATGTCATTCCTTATGATTGCAAGCTGATTGTTGACAGAGGTGGAAGAAGAAGACCGTTCAACCACTTGTTCTTTGAATG
The DNA here is from genome assembly GCF_009905375.1 of Apium graveolens. Classification (NCBI taxonomy): domain Eukaryota; kingdom Viridiplantae; phylum Streptophyta; class Magnoliopsida; order Apiales; family Apiaceae; genus Apium; species Apium graveolens. Next base: position 230,260,137 of record NC_133651.1, on the reverse strand, counting down.
CTTGAGCTTCAGCTTGGCTTTTAGCAAGTTCTTCTTTTAGGGCAGCAATCTGAGCTAACAGGTTTACAGTATCAGTGTCTGTGTGTGCTCTCACCTGAATTTCACTCGTGTTTGGTTCACTCACCTCACGTGCATGTGTTTCTCTCAATATAATTGCTCGTGAGGAGTCTTCCTGTTGCTGTTCTTCTGTACCTGCATTAAAAATCACCCTAGCCTCTTCAAGAGAGGTCAGTGGTGGTGCAATGGGAATTCGCGAGTCCCGATCCTCAGTCAAACCTATCATTTCATGTGAAATAGATGTCTGAATTGCTTCAGGGATAGATTGACCGAGTTGCCCTCCACTTTCTCCAGATAAATCTGCGAGTGGAGAATCCCATAAGGGAGCCAGAGGTGTTGGATCTGGGAGGGGAGAAAATGACTCTATTAAAGATGGCGGAGAGTCAGATTTTCCCTCTGAAGCATGTGACTGCTCTTCTGCCGTAACTATGGCAGGCACTGTAACCGACTCTACGTGCACTCCTCGCTGTGTGTCCTGAGTATGATCTGGGGAAGTGTATGGTTCCATTGTGAGTAATGGAATTGTGCTTGACTCAGTACAAGATGCCATGGCCCTATGGCGAATTTCAATAGATGCATCCTGTTGAGAGAATGCCTCTAGTAACTGTTCATTGGCCATTTCAAAGTCCATGTCCTGTTGGGAGGACAAGGATGGGCTTTCAGATGCCTCAGAATATGTTCTTCTTTTCTTAGGAGGAGGCAGAGCTGAGGGTTCACTCATATTTAACAATGTACTACTTCCTAGTAACCTTCTGGGTAACATTTTAGACAGTGGGGGAGAGGTTGAGATAGAATGTGACTCTGTGTTTGGCTCTATGACCTGGGATTGAAGCTGTGGTTCTACAACTTCATGGTCAGCCCTATCAACCACTGGGGGTCATTCAACAGAAGTAGGAAGGGAGTGAGAGTGAGGAATTACTACCTGTAATGGAAGAGCATCTGATGTTGGAGGAGCCTGGGTGGCTTGAACCACTGGAGGTTGAGGTTGCTGTTCATGGCCGGGAAGATTGAAAATAGGTAAAGGAATATAAGTGGCCATGAAAGCAGATACAAGTACTGGAACTTGCATGAATTTGAAGGTTGTGTCTTGGCGAGTGTAAATCTTTTTGCTAACTGGAGGGGGTTCGGTTACTGCAGAGTTAGCAAAAAGGGTTTTGTGTTCAGGTGTGAGAAGATGATCTGCTATAAGCATGAGAAAACGAGCATAGTAACATGATACCCTACGATTTGTAGAATGATCACGTAACGCAGAAGTCAGACGTCTCAAGAGAATGGGAAAAAGTAGTTTGCCAAAATTGATCCTTTGATTGAAAACAACCGCAAGACCAATATACTGCAGAGTGGAAGTGATGTTATGAAAATTGGATTTTGTGCAGTTGGCAAACACTTTGGAAAGTGTATCGAAGAAAATATCCCATTCAGACACCAAATTTGATTTAGAAAGTTTGGTTAAATTGATCAACCCCTGATAGTGAATAGCATTGAAAAAATTTGTGATATCATTTTCAGAGGGTAAATTACAGAATTTGTCTAGTGGAAAATTTAACGCACGATTGACGACTGTTTCATCAACTACATACTGTGTGTTTGCGACGGTGAATGAAAAAGATTTTGAATCATCGGCCACAGTAGAGGTTGTGCAAATCAGTCTAAGTAGATCGACGTTTAAAATCACATTTGATTTAATAGCAGAGCTAACAATCGAATGGTCATTTAAAAATCTAATCCATGGCTTAAATTTTTCAACATCACATTTTTCCGGATTAAAATAACCAACCTGATTATGCGCGACAATTTGGAAATTTAGAGCCATTTAAAATAATAATAAGACACACGCTTTCAGAATTTTAAGAATAATATTAAGAAAATTCGAATTAATTAGATTAATTTAATAATTCGAATTAAATTAATTATAATCGAAAAATTTAGAGAGGAATGTATCTCGTTAAAATTCCTAACTCACAAACACAGTTTTGAAAGACCAAACGACACAAATCAGAAATTAAAATAAAAATAAAAAAGTTCAAAATCAACAAACACAGATTGAATTTGAAGGAGCAAACTGATAAAAAAAAGTTTTGAAAATTTTGACAGCACTCCTGTATGTATATATATGTAAGTATATATCACAGGAGTGAAGTTTCAGTTTGCTGAGTAAAAACTCGAGCAAGGAAGGAAGCAGATCGATGGTTTTAGTTCGAAGAGAGAGAAGAGAGAAAATGAAGAAAAACTGTTCAAATTTTTGAAAGAAAAGAAAACTGTTGAGATGGTTAAAAAACAAAACACACAAACGCCTTTATATTACAGCTAGTATGACAATCCGGGATTGTCATACCGATTGTCATACCAGGCAAAAGAAAGAAAAGAAAAAAAACAACAGAATTAAAGGAAATAACAAAATAAACACTGAGTATATATAACTGGTATGACAATCTGATAGTCATACCGATTGTCATACCAGTATAAAATAAAAGAAAATATATATATATATATATATTGTTTATAACTGGCAAGACAATTGATAGTCATACCGATTGTCTTGCCAGTATAAACTATACTGAAAAACACTAATATGACAATTATATAGCGAAATGACTTTCAGCAAGACAATTTCAATTGTCTTGCCGATTGTCATTTTAGTAGAAATACAATCAAATATGTACAGACTTTATAAAATTTACAGAAACAAAGACAATATATCAGAATTTATTATTTTTATTCCAAAAATAGATTTCTATTGAATTTTAGCAAATAAAATTCATAGTAAAATATTTTTAGAGGAAATAAAATATTCTGAGATATTTTAAATTAACAAGTAGGGAAAATAAAAATAGATAAGATAATATATATAACATAGAAATAAGCAAGAAATATGATAAAATGATAAAATAAATTTGCAAATGAATTTTTCATTTATGAAAAATTCATTTGTAAATTCATTCAAGAACAGATCCCAGATATTAACTAAATTAATCACTAAAACTATTCAACATGCCCAATTTACCAACTAATCTGGTAAATGTGGATTCGTCAAGTGGTTTAGTGAAAATATCTGCTATTTGTTCTTCTGTTGGAACAAAAAATAGTTCTACGATACCATTCATGACGTGCTCTCTAATGAAATGATACCTGATGTCAATGTGCTTTGTCCTCGAGTGCTGCACAGGGTTGTTGGTGATGGCTATTGCACTTGTATTGTCACATAAAATAGGAATCTTGTTCAATACAGAGCCATAGTCTCGTAGTTGGTTCCTAATCCACAAGATCTGAGCACAGCAGCTTCCAGCAGCAATATATTCAGCCTCGGCCGTTGACTTTGAAACTGTTTGTTGTTTCTTGCTGTACCATGAGACTAGTCTGCTACCTAGGAATTGACAACTCCCTGAGGTGCTTTTCCTATCAACAACACTTCCTGCATAATCTGAATCTGTATATCCGACAAGGTTAAAACCAGATTCTTTAGGGTACCAAATACCTAGATTTGGTGTTCCCTTAAGATATCTTAAGATTCGTTTAACAGCAACGAGATGAATATCTCTAGGATCCGCTTGGAACCTTGCACATAAACATGTAGCATACATAATATCTGGTCTACTTGCAGTAAGATAGAGTAACAAGCCAATCATACCTCTGTAGCTTGTGACATCTACCTTAATGGAGTTTTCACATGGTCCAAGCTTGACAGCTGTAGTTGATGGAGTCCTTGCTGATGCAGAGTCCTTTAGATTGTATTTTTTGAGGAGTTCCTTGAGATACTTGGATTGACAAATAAATGTTCCATCTAACCTTTGATTTACTTGTAATCCAAGGAAGAACTTCAGCTCTCCCATCATGCTCATTTCAAACTTGCCGTGCATTAACTTAGCAAATCTCTTACAGAGATTATCATTAGTAGACCCAAATATTATATCATCCACATAGACTTGGACTAATATAGTATCATTCTTATGTTTTTTAGAAAAGAGAGTTTTGTCTATGACACCTCTAACAAAGCTATTTTCAATAAGAAATTCAGAGAGAGTGTCATACCATTTTCTTGGAGACTGTTTGAGACCATAGATTGCCTTGAAAAGAAAGTAGACAAAATGCAAATGATCTGGATCTTCAAAGCCAGGAGGTTGCTCTACATATACCTCTTCATCCAGCTTTCCATTCAGAAAGGCACTCTTGACATCCATTTGATAAACTTTAAAGTTTGAAAATGCTGCGAATGCCAGAAATATCCTGATGGCCTCAAGTCTAGCCACTGGAGCATAGGTTTCATCATAATCAATGCCTTCAGCTTGAGAATACCCTTTAGCTACCAGTCTTGCCTTGTTTCTTGTAACCACACCATCTTCATCTAGTTTATTCCTGAATACCCACCTAGTACCAACAGCTTTCTTGTGTACAGGCCTAGGTACCAGTTTCCAGACTTGTTGACTTTCAAACTGATTGAGTTCATCTTGCATAGCAATCACCCAATCTGGATCAGTCAGTGCTTCTTCAATTTTCTTAGGTTCCATCTCAGAAAGAAATCCTGAGAATAGACACTCATTCTGAGTAGCACGTCTAGTTCTGACTCCAACATCTGGATCACCAATAATCAACTCAAAAGGGTGAGCTTTATTCCAGACAGTCTGTCTTGGAAGATTTGATCTTGATGATTCGCCTTGAAATTCATTGTGATGTTGTGTCCTACTAGATGATCCTTCAGCATCTCCCCCTGAGTTGTTGCCATGTTGACTTGAAGATTCTCCGTCAGTAGCAGTGGTATCTCCATTGTTGCCAAAGTTTCCATCACTATTACCTTGAGTATCATCAGGATTAACAGGTTCTTCACCAGCAACAACCTCAGGTTCTTGACCATGTTCTGATTCTGAATCTGACGTATCATCAAACTTCAGTTTCTCAGAAGGATCTTCAGTTTGGATACTAGGGAGTTTAGTGTCATCAAATGTAACATTGACACTTTCAGTTACTTTGTGTTGATCAATGATATACACTCTATATGATCTTCTTCCATATCCAACAAAAATACCCTCATATGCCTTTGCCTCGAACTTACCACGACGATCATCTCCATCCTTGAGCACGAAACATCTGGCACCAAATACATGAAAGTATTTGATAGAAGGTTTCTGTTCATTCAAAATCTCATAAGGAGTTTTCATGAAGTCTTTGTTGATTAGAGTTCGATTCTGAGTATAACATGCAGTATTGACAGCTTCAGCCCAAAAGTACATTGGAAGACCTGATTCACTTAACATCGTTCTTGCAGCTTCAATCAATGTACGATTCTTCCTTTCTATCACTCCATTTTGCTGAGGGGTTCTAGGAGCTGAAAATTGTCTGGTAATCCCTTTGTCTGTACAGAATCCATTGAGAAGTGCATTCTTGAATTCTGTCCCATTATCTGACCTTATTGCTCTAACAGGGACGTTAGAATCTAACTCAATCATCTTGATATGATCAATCACAACTTGTGGTGTTTCATCCTTAGAGTGAAGAAATAAAACCCACGTATACTTGGAATAGTCATCAACTATCACAAGACAGTAACACTTCTTTGACATAGAAAGGATATTAACTGGACCAAATAAATCCATGTGCAATAATTGCAGAACACCAGTTATGGAAGATGTGTCAGTGCCTTTGTGACTTGCTTTCTTTGACTTTCCTTTCTGGCAAGCCTCACATAGTCCTTCTGGAGAGAATTCCAGCTGAGGCAGACCTCTTACCAATTCTCTTTTGACAAGAGAATTCATTGTTTTGAAATTGAGATGAGAAAGTCTCTTGTGCCATAGCCAACTCTCATCTGACGATGCCTTTGCATAGAAACAATTGACTTCAAGATTGCTTCCAGAGTTCATGTCAGCTACGAACAGATTTCCTTTCCGGATTCCCATTAAGGAGGGTTTTTCACTTTTCTTGTGCAGAATCTGACACTTCAGCTTGTCGAATAAAACATTGTAGCCGTTGTCACAGAACTGACTAATGCTAAGCAGATTGTGTTCAAGTCCTTGCACAACATATACATTTTCAATGATAACATTTCCAGCTAGCAAACAGCCATATCCCTCCGTTAAACCTTTGCTGTTATCTCCAAAGGTAACCACTGGGCCAGCTTTCTCAACCACATTTGATAGCAGGGCTCTATCTCCGGTCATATGTCTTGACGATCCGCTGTCAAGAATCCACACTACCGGTTGTACCTGTTTAATGCCCTGCAATATAAATGGATTAGACCTTCTTCGGAACCCAAGCTTGGCTGGGTCCGGCATACTTGTAAAATTGTCCTTTATCAGGCAAAACAACATTCTTAATTTTACTATTCTCAACGTTCTCAATGACTGAACATTTGACCTTTAAAACAGCCTTGACAAATTTCTGTTTAGGCTTAGGCACAAATGTCTCCTTTCTAGCTTTAGGAGGACTAGCAGTCTTAGACCTATCATGCTTTCTATTATTCACATGCTGACGAGGAGTAGTCTTATCATTAGAAACATGCTTACCATTAAAATAAGCATACATCAGATTAAAAGCACAAGACATACAATCAGGAACACCACATGCTTTATGAGAGGGATTAACAATAGGTAACTTATGCATGGTAGACATGGCATTTGTGTTATCCAACTCATGTGTGTCTGAGTTAGTCTCAGTTGCTTTCACAACCTTGACTGGAACTTTTGACACACTTGACTTGGAGACAGCTTTCTCATTAGCATTATTTTCAGCACGGATTTCTTCTTGAATAATAAAAGAGGTCTCATCAAATGGTTCAGCAATTGATTCTTTATAAAGGGGTTCATCAACACCCTTAAGCACATGTGGTACTTCCCTGCCTTTAGCACATACATGAGGAGGGGAGTTTATGCCTAATTTTCCAATAGCAGCATTGTAATCATAACCTATTCCATGTGTTTGATTAACAGCTTGCTTATTGTAAAACTCTTTGGACTTCGAACAAGAATTAAAGTAAGCTTTAACCTTAGCCTCAAGACCGGTGATCTTGTCTTTGAGAATAGTTTCGAGTTGTCTATAACAGTCAACTCTATTCTCTAGAAAAGATACTTGTTCTTTTAGTTTATCTTGATTAATGTGCACAATTCTTAATTCATTGACCTCTTTCTCAAGGTCTTTGATTTGTTGATTTAACAATTCATTATCACGACGAGCACAATCTAAGGAACCTCCTAGATGATAAACTAATTCAGCATCAGTAAATTTTACCTCTTTTCTTGACGATGAGGTGCTTGCATTACTAGCCATGAGAGCAAGATTCCCAACTTCTTCATCTTCACTGTCAGTATCATCCCAGCTTCTTCCCTTTGCCAGGTACGCCCTTTCAGATTTACTCTTCTGATTAGAATCGTAAGAGTTCTTCCTAGCTTGTTTTGGCTTCCTGCATTCTGTGGCAAAGTGTCCCAACTCATTACAGTTGAAGCATCGAATGGTGCTTCGATCAACCATCCCTGTTTTATACCCACCACTGCTGGTGTTAGAGGATGAAGATCCACCTTTCTGGAATCTGTTGTAGTTGGAATTGTACTTGAACTTTGGATTCCTTTTGAATCTGACATTTGAGAATCTCTTGACAATCAGGGCCATTGACTCATCCTCCAATTGCTCCAGTTCTTCCAAGGAATAATAATCATCTCCTGATTGATTTGTAGTAGGAGAATCAAATTCTGCTACTATCACATTATCTTCAACCTTGGAAGACTGTACCATTCTTTCTGATTGTTGAGATTGTTGTTGATATTGTGGTTGTTGTTGTTGTTCATCAGCTACTAGAGCAGTAGACGTGCTGACCACTCTTCCTTTCCCGTAAACTTCCTTCTGCTGAATCTGCTCCAACTCATAAGTCTTTAACACACCATAGAGCCTTTCCAAAGAAATCTCACTCAGATCTCTTGCTTCTCTTATGGCAGTGATTCTATGTTCGAGATGAGTTGGCAGTGTTAAAAGGAACTTTTTGTTGACCTCCCTGATGGAATAATATTTACCATTAATGTTCAGGTTGTTGATCAATGCATTGTACCTCTCAAACACTTCAGTGATTCCTTCTCCTGGATTGGATTTAAAGTATTCATACTCAGAGGTTAGGATTTCTAGTTTGTTCTCCCTAACTTCCTCTGTGCCTTCATTAATAATCTCAATAGTTTCCCAGATATGTTTGGAATCTTTACAATTCATCACATGTCTATTCATCAGGGGATTAAGGGAATCTACTAAGATTAATTGAAGGCTAGCATCCAGGGAAGCTTCTTCTATTTCAGCAGGAGAGAAGTCCTCAGGATCCTTCACATAAGTTCTCGCTTTGGTGATCACCACATCATTTTCTATTACCTCTGGTTCCATAACCATAGGAATTTTGGACCCTTCTTCAACACTTGCAAATATTGGGATTAGCAACCTGTAAAAACAGTAGCATCTTCTTCTTCCACATAACATAATTTTCTTTATCGAAAAGTGGAATTTTAACGGTTCCAACTTTTTGTGTAGTCATTATGATTTTTTTTTTTTGAGTGAATAAAAAATTCAAGAAGTGAAAGAAACACAAAGTCTAGGATCAAGATTTGTACGTTAATCAGAAGGCTCTGATACCAATTGTTAGGTCCCAATTTGTTTGTAGAAGGGGGGGTTGAATGCAAACAATACCGTTTAATCGAATAAAATGCGGAATAAAATTGTGAAACAAAATTCAAGTTAAATAAAACTTTTATTAAACTTGAAAGGTGTTACAACTACGGTATCGGTTACAAGGGATTAATCTCAAATCAATTATTACAAATCTAGAATAAATTCGACATGAACTTTTTCTATTTTTGTAATTAAAAGATCAAATGCTAAATGCGATTTGAGATTAAGTTCTAGGGATTTTAATCCGCTAGATTGATACACAAGAACAAGATAAGTATTTCTAGTTGATTGGATTTAACTTTACAATCTAGAAATTGATCTTGAAGTTGCAGATGAGATGTAATATTTTTCTGCTCCTTTTTCTTTTTGTTCTTAGTTTGTGTTCTGTTTGATTGATGATAATTTGAATGTCTTCTGCTGCTTTTATCAAACACGAATGTAAAATTGTACTGGCATGACAATCTCTTTGGCCAGCAAGACTTTCGGTATGACAAAATTACAACTAGCAAGACAATTAAAATGAGCTAGCAAGACTTTCGGTATGACTATTGATTGTCATACCGATTGTCATATTAGTTCAAATAAATTGTCTTGCTGAATTAATAACAGATTTTAATCTAAACAGAAATTCTAATAAGACAATTAAATGTATTGGCATTACTTTCGGTATGACTATCAATTGTCATAACCGATTGTCATACTAGTTCAAATGAAATTGTCTTGCTGAATTTAAGCAGATTTTAAACCAATTAAAATCTTGTAAATCCTAATATTAATTCTAAATTAATTAATCAATTTAATTCAATTAATCAATAAATTAATCTTTGCAGATATAATTTATTTTCTTAATTAAATTATATGACTTAATTAATTAATAGAGAATTAATACTAACCCTGAGCAGCATCCATTCTTCTGACAATCTTCTGAAGTCACTGAGACTTATGAATCAATTCCGCCACTTCAATGCTGACACTCGATGTACTGTCTGGTTCATGAGTGACTAACTTCCGTGACGTTTCTTCATGTCTTGACTTTGATATTCTGATTGAATCCTTGTAATAAATGATACCCTGACGAGATCTCTGTCACTTGATTAAATCCACGATCTTGATTTATATCACTGAGGCATGATCAAATTCTTGAACTTCTTCCAGTGAATCTTCAAGTCTGCAGATGAACAATGTTTCTTTATTCTTTGACAGATGTTACTTTGTGAGATCTCTCTGATGATAGATCCATTATTTACTTATTACATTCTTATTTGAGTTGAGTTAAATACTCGAATAAACGAGTAGGCTATGACATATGCCTTTCAAGTATCTAAATGGATACTTGCTAGAATTCTTTATCATGAGTAAGGTAATTACTTACTGGGTATAAGTTTAAAAGAAGATGAAGTTACCAATTACTTCACTACTTATACCATTTTAGAAATCTACTTGAACTACTACTGTTCAAAGTATAATAAGATTCACGAGGTCATCCCATAGATGAGACCACAAATAAAACTTGAAAATATTTGATCTTTGAAATATTTTGAAAAGAAATGAAGTTACGAGATATACTTCATTCAATGGATACACCAATAAAACTGTTTGACCCTGTCAATGCTTCGGCAACCACCCATTAGTAGCCTTTCGATCGAAATGCTAGGGTAGTGTTGCAGAATTATCCAAATGGATGATGAACTCATTACGGGAGTTTGCCGCGCCAGGAAGACCACTTACGATGATCAGTCGTAGTAGTACAACCCCACCATTTTCTACATGTAGAGGAGAACCTGTCGGATTTACTTGTCAACCGAACACTGAACTCCTAAGGAATGGACCGCCTTAGCGGAACTTCCAGGCCATTTGGGCCAATATAATAAGGCTGGGCCGGCGCCACTCGACCACTTACGCCACTCCTAGTTCAGATGAAATCCATGACTCTGAAACGTAAAGCTCGTTCCCCCTTTCCCCAAGTAGAAACTTGTTGATACGGCTCCACCAAGAAGTCGTATCTAGTTGGAAAGGAAAACTCACCGATATTTCCCAGGCGATGCCTGTTAATGGATTAACTTGTTCCAAGAATTTTACTTCCCGAATATTGGGTAAGTAATCAAAACTCTTTTATCAAGACAGCAACCTTGTTGCGAATATAAAACACACCACAGAGCCGGATCCCTCAGGTTTTGAGCGAGTATTTAAATCCCCTTCGAAAGGAGGATCTTAAATAAAAATGAGTTTTGGGATCCGCTCTAACTTTTAAAAATCATTTTAAAGACTCGAAAACACTTTAAAGAGTGTTTGGAATAATGCTGATTTAATAAAGTAAATTAGTCTCAATAAAAAGAAATATCTGGATATTATTATTTAAATAATATTTCCATAAAGAATAATCTTTATAAAAATAATTGAAGTAGAATTTTTAAAACTCTTACTTGAATGAAAATTAAATAATCAAGGATATACTTATACAAAAATACTATCTTTATTTGAATAATCGAAAATAAGTTTGATTATCGAAACATTATTCTTTAATAAATTAAAGAATATTATTAAATAATAAGCGGAGTCATAATACCTCGAATGAATATTATAATTAATATTCATTAAATAAAATAACAGAGTCATACATCCTCAAATGAATATTCAAGTAATATTCAATAAATAATATAAAGGAGTCATAAGTCCTCGAATGAATATTCAAGATAATATTCATTAATAAAATAAAGTTATCAAATAAACCTTATTCGATTAATAGTTTGGAAAACTATAACCATATATATATATATAAAATCTACTCGGGATCCTCGACTCCCGGTTTTAGAAAATGTTTTCACCTTTGGGTCCCTATACTAAGGGTATATGCAAATTGCCGCTATTCTCTAGCATAGGTATTATCAACTGAACCAACAGATATATATGGCAAGAATACGAAACAGGCATGCATATATACCATATCACATGCTCCAATATATTGCAAGAATTTGCTAATTAACCAACATGCATTTATCACAAGACGATGCATATACATATATACATCACAACAACAGTATAGCGGTAGAAAACTTGCCTGAGCGACTGGGGGTGATAAAAGGCTCGGGACGAGTCTGGTAACCTATAAACAACAAGTAAGTTGGAATTAAACCAAAGTCACTTGTAAATCTATACTTTAACTAACTTAGACTCTAACGCTTGTTTTGCGCTTACTGATTCTCTTAAGTCACTCGAGTACCCTCAGCTCCACCATTTTTAATAAATTAACCATTACGAGTTTTAAGGCGATTCCTTCGCGAGTGTCTTACCAACTGCCTAACACTCTTACCATAATTGTTTCATACACTAATTAACCCTTTTTGGTCTTTAACCTATGTTTCAAAGTAAGGCGAGGGGAAAAGTTTCGTTCGCGAAACGCCGTTACTTGAAACGGTCGTTTCTCCTAAACCGTACATCGGAATCAAACGAACTACATATCAAAACGAAGCTCGTAACATGAACTTATCTAAACATGGCAATGGTCATAATCTAGCAGGGAGTTCTCGGGTCCAAATGTTATGAACAAAAGCAGTCTAAAGTAAATCGGACATTACGACGGCTATGTTTACGCGATTTCCCAATTTTAAACCATTCAAAAACCATCACAATTCAACCTCAATCCATTTACAACCAAAGTCCATCCTTATCACATCATAACAGCACCAATCAATTCAATATTAACATTTATACTTATGCTTAAGCTTGAATTAACTATACTTAAGTTCTTTTAACCAAAACAACAAGATTCACCATTCCATTTTGTTAGTGTAGGTGCCCTAGAGGCAATACATTATTCTTTTATCTTTATGTCAGTTGATCATTCCATAAATGTATTATTATGACCTTAATTACTGCGATATTTTGTTAGTATAATAAATGTCCTTAGAATCATGATACAAATTGTATAGTTTAAGTACATGACTTGAACTTGAGATTATATAATATATCACATTCTTAAAGGTCCCTAGTCGAGTATTATTATATAGGACAATATAATACATAGATAGACTAGTATGTTGTTTGACAAGATAACCACATCTCATTGGTTATAAGTATGGGGATACTAAAGTCAATACATAGGTACATGTGAGAGTACATGGTACTGGACAGACCCACAGTGAGATTCTTCATGTTTAATAAAGTCATAAGAAAGACTCACAGTGATAATGGTGTAACGATCCTTTCACTTGAAATCATTATTTCTATACGAGGATTAATATACTTTGACTACATTAAAAGTTACTTTTGATCGGGTGATGATAAAAGTGGACATCGGGTATATCATGAGTCGTATGAGAAATATGAATGATAGATAAAGGATTTAACCCTCCTATAATTAGGAGAGATATTATTGGCCTCTTGATTGAGTGAGATTATAAAAGCATGGCCATGCTCAAATAATGATTTGTCTCGATAATCTACTCATGGATCAAGTAAACCCGGATTAAATGTTGAAGAGGATGACTAAATACATGCCTCGAGTTTAATCTATAATATGTATGGTTAAAGGGATTATATTACACGAAAAATATTAATCACGAAAGGTTTTATCTAATCACGATTTAATTATTGTTTAATTGGGTAACTAGATACCGCTCATTGTTTATAATTTTATTAGAGAATAAAATTATTGCCAATTAAATAATAGCCTATAGGGTCGCACAAATAGAGCACTTAATGGAATAGTTAATTTAAATTATGGATTTAAATTAATTGATGATTATTTGAATTTTATTATAATTAAGTAAGACTTAATTGAGATAATATAAATTCGAATTAAAAGGAATGTTTTTGCCCATAATAATTAAGTATGACTTAGTTATTAATTAAATAATAGAAATTCGTTTTATTATTTAATCCAATACCTACTAGGGTTGGGCTTTGCTATTATGGGCCTTTTTAATCAGTCATTATAAATAGATAATGAGAGGTTAAAGAGGCTTGTACGTTTTTTAAGAAAACCCTAGCAGCAAAGAGAGGCAGAAGCAATTCAGATCGTCAAGAAGGAGGCTAGTACATCCATTCCGTAGTCAAGTTCGTGAGACGTTCTTGAAGGTGCTCGTGTGGATACCATAGAGGTGTTTCTCCGAGAGGTAGACACAAAGCGTGATAGCTAGGATCTCCGTTGAGTTCGTGAAAGTTAATCTCTTGAAAGGTATGATTCGTTATCTCCATAATCTGCCCATAATTATACATGGATCCTGTTTTTGGGTTTCGAAATTTTTGTTTTATTTACGTTTATCCGCTGCGTTTTATGCCTTCGGAACCCAACAATGGCATCAGAGCTACGTGTATAAGGGGCTGATTTAGTTACGTGTTTACTGTATTTTTACAAGTATGCATGTGTGATGAGTCTGCCATGATAACAATTATGTTATATGAGTCTGCCATGATAATAGTTATGTTATATGAATGATATGATGAATCTGTTAATGATCTATATGATGATACTAGTATGTTTAAGATCTGCCATAACTTATATGTATGCGATCTCTTAAAATATGTATACTGATACATGTTTTTGGTAACTGGGATATGGATCGTGTGTATACTGATACATGCTTCTGGAATAGTATTCTGATACATGTTTTGCTAGTATTTTGATACTTGATTTTGCAAAAATTTCCGCCATCGGGGGTTTTGTTTTTAATTTGTGCTTATGACATATGCTTTACTTATTATTATTCTTGATTGGATCATGATAAGTGATAAATAGTATGTCATCTTTATATGATCTATCATGTTCTTTAATGGTTACTTGAGCATGGTGCATAGTTATGGCCTTAAGACCTTAGTTGTAATGGTTTATTCTTTTGGTTTGTAATAAATACGACTTGCATGTCGTTTTCTATTTGTAGTTGTTTATCTCAAATGTAACTCGAGTTCTTTTGTAAGTTCATTAGTATAATTCTTAATGTAACATCCAAGAAGGACAAGGGGGAAAGAGGAGGCATCCTATGGAGGCCAAGGAGACAATGGAAGCATAGAGAAGACATATGTAATAGTTATTTTTACACCATAGATTGACCTTGATCTTTTCATTAGCCTGAAAAGATCACATAGGATTGGGCCATAACTATTGCACGTTTACTTTACGTACTTTTCATATGATGTATAAATAGTATGTGTAGAGTAGAAAATGCATGTTTTAATTAGATTAATGATGCATGTATGTATTAGATACATCACCCATGCCATGCCTTTAAACAAGATAAAATCTGTAACGACTCAAGATTTAAAATTAACAAACGATCATGAGATTCTCGTGTTTATGAAACACGGAATAAAATACGAATTTTCTTTATTTCTGACATGGGGCGATTTTGTCAACAACGGGTTCATAGAACTTGTAAGGCTGTGGGTTTTAAGCGAGACCAATGTGACTCCTCCACTACCTGGAAATCAAACCATTGACGAGTATTGATTTGAAGTATTTTATTTAAGGAAAAATTGGGAATCTCTTTATGATGGTGTAAGTCATATGTCATAGACCTATTTGTATATTCGAGGATTCAACTCAACTCAAATAAGAATGTAATAAGTAAATAGTGGATCTACCGTCAGAGAGATCTCGCAAAGTAATATCTGTCAAAGGATTCAGAGACAATGTTCATCTACAGACTTGAGAAGTTAATTCACTGGAAGAAGTTCAAGAAATTGATCATGCCTCAGTGATATAAGTCAAGATTGTGGATTTATTCAAGTGACAGAGATCTCGTCAGAGTATCAATTAATTACAAGGATTTAATCTGAAGAAAATCAAAGTGTCAGAGTCAAGACATGAAGAAACGTCACGGAAGTTAGTCACTCATGAACCAGACAGTACATCGAGTGTCAACGTTGAAGTGGTGGAATTGATTCATAATTTTCAGTGATTTTCAGAAGATTTGCAGAAGAATGGTTGCTGCTCAAGACTAGAATTAATTCTCTATTAATTAATTAATTCATCTAATTTAATTAAGAAATAAATTATATCTGCGAAGAATAATTTATTTATTAATTGAATTAATTGATTAATTAATTCTGAATTAATTTTAGGAATTTTCAGAAGTTTAATTGGATTAAATTCAAATCTTAAATCAGCAAGACAAATGGAAATGAACTAGCATGACAATCTGGATTGTCATACCGATTGTCATGCTAGGCCATTTTCCATTGTCATACCGAAAGTTACTCTAGGAGGATAATTGTCTTGCTAGTTCATTCTGATTGTCATGCTAGTTCATTCAGATTGTCTTGCTAGTTCATTCAATTGTCCTACCGAAAGTCTTGCCAGCTATAGGATTGTCATGCCAATTAAATACTATTAAGCTGATTGATTAAATAGAAGCAGAGAAGCAGCATATCATTTTAATCATTCAAACACAAGTCAAGAACAAGAAAGCAGCCGCCTTGAAATATTACATTTTTCATCTGTTTAATTCAAGATCAATTTCTAGATTGTAAAGTTAAATCCAATCAACTAGAAATCTTTATCTTGTTCTTGTGTAACAATCTAGCGGATCAAAATCCCTAGAACTTAATCTCAAATTGCGTTTAGCATTTGAAATTTTTATTACAAAAATAGAAAAAGTTCATGTCGAATTTATTCTAGATTTGTGATAATTAATTTGAGATTAATTCCTTGTAATCGATACAGTTGTTGTAACACCTTTCAAGTTTAATAATATTTTTATTTAACTTGAATTTGTTTCACATTTTTTATTCCGCATTTAATTCGATTATTCGGTGCTGTTTGTATTCAACCCCCCTTCTACAAACACATTGGGACCTAACAATTGGTATCAGAGCTTCTGATTAACGAACAAATCAAGATCCTAGACTTTTGTGATTTTTCAACTCCTTGAATTTTTATTTATTCAAAAATTCATAATGACTTCACATAAAGTTGGAACCGTTAAAATTCCACAATTTGATAAAGAGAATATTAATGTGGAAGAAGAAGATGCTATTATTTTTACAAGTTGCAAATCCCAAATATTCAAACATGTTAAAGAAGGGTATAAAAACTCCGATGGTTATTGAACCGGAGGTAATAATAGATGGTGTGGTGACTACTGAAGCTAGAACCTATCCAAAAGAGCCTGAAGATTTTACTCCTGCTGAGAAGGAAGAAGCCTCCTTGGATGCCAGCCTTCAATTAATATTAATTGATTCCCTTGATCCCTTGATGAACAGACATGTGATGAACTGTAAAAATTCCAAACACATGTGGGAAACTATTGAGGTGATTAATGAAGGCACAGAGGAAGTTAGGGAGAACAAGTTGGAAATCCTAACCTCTGAATATGAACATTTCAAATCAAATCCAGGAGAAGGAATTACTGAAGTGTTTGAGAGGTACAATGCGTTGATCAACAACCTGAACATCAATGGAAAGTATTATTCAATCAGGGAGGTCAACAAAAGTTCCTTTTAACACTGCCAGCTCATCTTGAACATAGAATCACTGCCATTAGAGAAGCTAGAGATCTGAGTGAGATTTCTTTGGACAGGCTCTATGGAGTGTTAAAAACCTATGAGTTGGAGCAGATTCAACAGAAGGAAGTCTACGGGAAGGATAGAATGGTCAGCACATCTACTGCACTTGTAGCTGAAGGTCAACAACAACAACAATCTCAACAGTTAGAAAGAATGGTACAGTTTTCCAAGGGTGAGGAAAATGAGTTAGTAGCAGAATATGATCCTCCTACTACAAATCAATCAAGTGATGATTTTTATTCCTTGGAAGAGCTGGAGCAATTGGAAGATGAATCAATGGCCCAAATTGTCAAGAGATTCTCCCATGTCAGATTCAGGAGGAATCCCAAGCTTAAGTACAAGTCCAACTACAACAAATTCCAGAAAGGTGGATCTTCATCCTCTAACACCAGCAGTGGTGGGTACAAAACAGGGATGGTTGATCGAAGCACCATTAGATGCTATAACTGCAATGAGTTGGGACACTTTGCCACAGAATGTAGGAAGCCAAAGCAAGTAAGAAAGAACTCTGAAAGGGCTTATCTGGCAAAGGGAAGAAGCTGGGATGATACTGACAGTGAAGATGAAGATGAAGGAAATCTTGCTCTTATGGCTATTGATGGAAAAGCTTCATCGTCAAGAATAGAGGTAAAACTTTCTGATGCTGAAATGGTTTATCATCTAAGAGGTAACTTAGATTGTGCACGTCGTGATAATGAACTGTTAAGTTTACAGATCACAGACCTTGAGAAAGAGGTCAATGA
Source organism: Apium graveolens (assembly GCF_009905375.1). NCBI lineage: Eukaryota > Viridiplantae > Streptophyta > Magnoliopsida > Apiales > Apiaceae > Apium > Apium graveolens. The sequence goes on along the minus strand of NC_133651.1, from coordinate 230,242,207 downwards.
ATTAAGACTTGTGCACATTAATCAAGACAAATTAAAAGAACAGGTATCTTTTCTAGAGAATAGAGTTGACTGTTATAGAAAACTCGAAACTATTCTCAAAGACAAGATCACCGGTCTTGAGACTAAGGTTAGAGCCTACTTCAATTCTTGTTCGAAGGCTAAAGAGTTCTACAGTAAGCAAGCTGTTAATCAAACATCTGGAATAGGTTATGATTACAATGCTGCTATTGGAAATTAGGCATAAACTCCCCTCCTCATGTCTGTGCTAAAGGGAGGGAAGTACCACATGTGCTTAAGGGTGTTGATGAACCCCTCTATAAAGCATCAATTGCTGAACCATTTGATGCGACCTCTTCTGTTATTCAAGAAGAAATACATGCTGAAGATCTTGCTAATGAGAAGGTTGTTTCCAAGTCAAGTGTGTCGAAAGTTCCAGTCAAAGTTGTGAAAGCAACTGAGACTAACTCAGACACACATGAGTTGGATAACAAAAATGCCATATCTACCATGCATAAATTGCCTGCTGTTAATCACTCTCATAAAGCATGGGTTTCTAATTGTATGTCTTGTGCTTTTAATATAATGTATGCTTATTTTAATGGTAAGCATGTGTCTAATGATAAGACTACTCCTCGTCAGCATGTGAATAACAAGAAGCATGATAGGTCTAAGACTGCCAGTCCTTCTAAGGCTAGAAAGGAGACATTTGTGCCTAAGCTTAAACAGAAATTTGTTAACGCTGTTTACAAGGTCAAATGTTCAGTCATTGAGAAAGTTGAGGCAATTAAAATCAAAAATGTTGTTTTGCCTGACAAAGGACAGTTCTACAAGTATGCGGGCCCAACCAAGTTTGGGTTCCGAAGAAGGTCTAATCCATTTGTAGTGCAGGGCATTAAACAGGTGTAACCGGTAGTGTGGATTCTTGACAGTGGATCATCAAGACATATGACCGGAGATAGAGCCCTGCTATCAAATGTGGATTGAGAAAGCTGGCCCCATGGTTACCTTTGGAGATAACAGCAAAGGTTTATCTGAGGGATATGGAGGTTTGCAAGCTGGGAATGTTATCATTGTAATTTTGTATATTGTGCTAGGTTATTATCAGGAAGCAGTATCTAACATATAGCACCAGTGACGAGACTTGAGAATATTACGACATATCAGACACCTGCTGCACATTACACTTGGAATTGTACTCTAGTAAGATGTGTACAAGTGTACTCCTGGTTGGTGAGTCAAAAGAGGAAGTCAATGCACCACAGTTCATGGACTTTGCAGCTGCAGATCTATTGGACTATGCAATCTCTTCTTCACAATCTCACTTCAGGTTGGTATGAACTAGTATACTGCTCAAGCAATCGTCAAGGACATGGTATGGCACTCTAAAAGCAGTTACAGTTTTATATGAATAAGTAGAGTCGTCATATTTATAACTCTCTTATCACTAGGCAAACATATTGTTTTATATGTGCAGTGGTATATTGATTATGCAACATAACAATTAGTATCTAAAGTACTTGACAAGTATCGGTCAATGATATCTTGTTAACATTATGTTGCAGATATTTGTAAGCTTTTGACATGATGAGAATTACTTAGACTTTACCCTAAGTGATCAATGTTTTATCAAAAACTCATTCTATTGAAAAACAAAATTAAACTTCTTTCTACATTAGTGATTTCTTATTTCATGTAAAATCTTTTGAAATCACTATTGTAAATCATTTTCTCTCTATTACCATATATTCTGTGTTACAGGTTCAGTCTCCAATGACTTTTTTCATTGACAGTCATGAGGTGAAAACCCACAACATCTATCCAGACTGTAAAGACAAACACAAAAACAGAACCAACCAACACTCTCTTACCACTAAAGTAGTATGAATGAGCGTGAGGGAGATAGTGCCTAGTGCACCACATAAGGAAGGTTCTGTAGTCAACCCAGTAGCTCTGTCTCCTACATAGATGAGTAGTATTTAAACCGAGACAACTGCTAGCCCCCATACATCTTCTCAAAAAGATGTAATGGCTGAAAAGGCACAAAACAGTTACTAGATTCATTCTCTCAACAGGGTGAGTCTATTGAATTTTGCCTGTCGGCCAAGGTATCCGATGTAGTGTCACCACTTCAAACATAAACAATTCTTGATGCACAAGGAGAGGTTACACACACAAAGGATGAGTTGACGGAAACAAGAGTTTCGACCATTTTAAGGTCAGATTCGATTGTTCAAGGTTCGTTAGTGGACCAATTGCCTTTACAGGTGTTAGGAGAGGATACTGATCCAAAAGCCATATGTCAGTGGTCAGTGTCTACCTCCCCAGGCTTAAATCCCCTGGATGCATCTGCGGATAGTGGATCTGACATAGGTGCAGATCGGCAACTTGTTGACAATGATTCAGATATTACCTGATGAGTCACAAGGAAATGTCTTCACAGGCATTAGAAGGGAACTGATCTTTATGCTAAATCTTTGGATCATTGTTTACCTTCCCAGAATTCAAATCTGACCCTAAAAGGGAAACTAGCAACTTGTAGATTATGACTCAGATTCATGACGAGTTTAAAAGGATGGGGATTTGTGAACTCCCATTGCACCACTGTGACCTCCTTAAGGATGGCTAAGGTGATTTCCTTGCAGGTACAGGGATTATGGAGCTATGAGAGAGTGATACACTTGTGAGAATGAGTGTAAACACGAGTGGAGAGAAGAGTGAAACACATGTGAGGTACACTAAAACACAATCACACACTCACAGTGAGGAAGAAAGAGAAACTACTTGTTATTTCTTTTCCAACCAAGTGAAATATGAGAACTCCTTCAGACGACGGCATACATTCCTTCTTTAAGGGGGAGATAAAAGCTTAAGTAATAGTTTGGAGGATTCCTCAACTAAGGGGGAAATAGCAAGGAGGAAGAAGAAAAAGATCTAATGTACACTACACCACACCATTGTTGTTTGTAACTACGGATCCTATTGTACGGGAGAGGTGGTAAACACAAGGTGATTTCCTAGTAAGGGAAGACTGTTAGGGGAGTACCATGGTTTTTATCTGCGGATCCATTGTACGGGGAGGTGGTAAAACGAAGGTGATCTTCTTTAATCAGTTGATTCTCATAGGGGGAGAAGCAAGAGATATGGGCTTCTCAACAGGAAATGTGGTTGTACAAATGAAGATGAAACTACTTGAAGATATGTTCAGTCTAGAGGAACATCTACTTGGAATCTGGAAAATGTTAAATCTCATCCAGAAACTTTTCTGCTATTTACTTTGCATGTAGTTTATATCTTTTTCTTATTGTTAGTTGAGTTATCCTCTAGGTATTTGTGTTATTGTCTAACAAACAAATAGGGGGAGATGTAAGTATGTCATAGACCTATTTGTATATTCGAGGATTCAACTCAACTCAAATAAGAATGTAATAAGTAAATAGTGGAACTACCATCAGAGAGATCTCGCAAGTAATACTGTCAAAGGATTCAGAGACAAGGTTCATCTACAGACTTGAGGAATGAGTAATTCACTGGAAGAAGTTCAAGAAATTGATCATGCCTCAGTGATAAGTCAAGATCGTGGATTTAATCAAGTGACAGAGATCTCGTCAGGTATCAATTAATTACAAGGATTTAATCTGAAGAAAATCAAAGTGTCAGAGTCAAGACATGAAGAAACGTCACGGAAGTTAGTCACTCATGAACCAGACAGTACATCGAGTGTCAACGTTGAAGTGGTGGAATGATTCATAATTTTCAGTGATTTTCAGAAGATTTGCAGAAGAATGGTTGCTGCTCAAGACTAGAATTAATTCTCTATAATTAATTAATTCATCTAATTTAATTAAGAAAATAAATTATATCTGCGAAGAATAATTTATTTATTAATTGAATTAATTGATTAATTAATTCTGAATTAATTTAGGAATTTTCAGAGTTTAATTGGATTAAATTCAATCTTAAATCAGCAAGACAATGGAAAATGAACTAGCATGACAATCTGGATTGTCATACCGATTGTCATGCTAGGCCATTTCCATTGTCATACCGAAAGTTACTCTAGGAGGTGATTGTCTTGCTAGTTCATTATGATTGTCATTGCTAGTTCATTCAGATTGTCTTGCTAGTCATTCAATGTCCTACCGAAAGTCTTGCCAGCTATAGGATTGTCATGCCAATTCAATCTATTCAGCTGATTGATTAATAGAAGAAGAGA